>NC_046157.1:148392814-148725731 GCF_011064425.1 Rattus rattus
TGTTACAGAATTATAATTAATGGTGACAGGAAGCCAGAGAAGACAGGGAATTCCAACTGAACTCCCTGAAAAAGCTTCAGAAGTGGTGATATCAAGGTGAACCTTGCACAGTTAGACTCTGAGCACCATGGGAATACGTGCGGCATGAAAGTGTGAATATGTGGGCTGTGTCACGCAGAGTGCAATGAGAAACCTAAACACACACCCACTGGATCGTAACCCTAGTTAGGGTCACATTGTGGGGATTTCTTTGTGTTTCATAACTTACTTTCTCTACTTGATGGTGTTTGCCAAAGTTTCCTAGGCCCCCAAATAATACTGAAACAATGTGGACTCAGAACTCTTGGTTACATTTACTTCACTCCTGGTCCTCCATCATTGACGTCAATAGTCACAATATAGCCACTCCTCACCACTGTAGAGCCCATCAGCCACTGTATAACCTCACATTGCCACTGTACAACCCTCCTCTTACCACTACATAACCCCCATCACCAATGTATAACCCCCATCAGCCACTGTAAAACCCTCCATCAGCCACTGTATAACCTCCCATCAGCCACTGTATAACCTCACATTGCCACTGTACAACCCTCCTCTCACCACTACATAACCCCCATCACCAATGTATACCCCCCATCAGCCACTGTAAAACCCTCCATCAGCCACTGTATCACCTCCCATCAGCCACTGTATAACCTCACATTGCCACTGTACAACCCTCCTCTCACCACTACATAACCCCCATCACCAATGTATAACCCCCATCAGCCACTGTAAAACCCTCCATCAGCCACTGTATAACCTCCCATCAGCACCGTGTAACCCATCAGCCTCTGTATAACTGTATGACCTTTGCATCAACCACTATATGACCCTCCATCAGTCACTGTATAATCCTTCTATTGCCAACAAATGTTTACCCTCCTGAGACAATTCACTAGGGCTCTGGTTCCTGCTCACACCATGTAAGACACTGGGGAAACCAAAATGACAGAACGTCTATAAAGTGTCTTTGATTTTTTGGGTTTGTTTTTGTTTTGTTTCATTTTGTTTTTGTTCCTTGTTGCAGCCCATCTTTGCTCTTAGGGCCCAAACTGACCACCTTCTTTTTCAGTCATCACCACTTGATCAAATCCAAAACACATACCCATGGTGCAGACAGAAATTGGAGGAATCCCGGAGGATTTGTTGGCAAGAACTCAATGGGCACTTTCAACTAGAGGTAGGTGGTCTGTTCCCTCATTCTTTTTTCTTCTGAGATGTTCCAGAAAAGGAAGCTTTAAAATCCCGAGAAAAGCTCACACTAATACACAGCTCCCCTACAGATATGTGCTTCTGTCTGAGGACAGATTAAACAGATAGAAAGATCAGGGAAAGCGAGCTAACCAGAACCCTCCAGCATCCTCCTCTGGGTTGCTTCTGGCATTTGTCCCAGAGCTAGCATCATTCCAAGGCCCAGGGACTAACCCTCACCCTGTCATAGCCATCAATGTCAGACCTCCAACATGAGATTGCCTTAAAGGTAAGACATCCTCACCTCCCTCCTGCACTGTGGCAAACTCTGCTGTCTCCCTATAATGCCCATACCACCATCCTGGGACTCCTGGTGACTCTCTCAATTAGCTTCTCTCTGAGCGTTAGAAAACTCCTCTAAGCCCTTAACTGCCAAGGGGTTGCAAAATCAGTAAATGGGAACAACACAAATGATTTAGGATGCATCTAATGAGCGGATCTTTTCAGCCATCTCTATCAGTCTACTGAAGTCTAAGAAACACCAAGGAGCTCAGGACTGAGCAAGTGCTGCCCTCTTGAGGCTTACACTCTAGAGAGAAGACCAATTTCATACTCTTAGGGGCTGGCCAGATGGCTCAGTGGGATAAAGGCCTCCAAGCAAGCCTCATATTCTGAGTTCAATTCCCAGGACCTACATGGAAGAAGGAAAGAAACAAGTCCCACAAGTTGTCCTCTGACTGCCACATGGGTGCCATGGCGTAAATGTGGCATGCTAAATTCTCTAGAGAGAGACAGAGACAGAGAGAGACACACAGAGAGACAGAAAGAGACTGAGAGAGTGTTGTGGGAAGAAAAAGAAACGAGTCCGTGAAATAAAATAACTTAGTCAAAATATTGTAGAGTGGGACAAGAATGCTATATACTGTTTAATCTACCTATCTATCCATCCATCCATCCATCCATCCATCTATCTGGGCATGAGTGTAAGATCTCCTTGAGATGAGTTACAGGTAGTTGCAGCCCCCTGAGGTGGGTGCTGGTGACTGAACTCAGTTCTCTGGAAGAACAGCAAGTGCTATCGACTGCACAGCCATCTATCCAGCTCTGTGATATACTTCTAAACAGAGGTCACGGAAAATATCACAAAGTACATTTCAAAAAGCTCTAAATGGAGGTGAGAGAGTAATCCGTGTGGTCCGAGTTGTTTTCCAGAGCAGTCTATTTTATGTCTACTATTCATTTTGATTATTCTTAGAGCCCTTTTCTCTTTTCAAGTGTCTCAGTATGAATGGTAAATTAGGTGGCCTCACTGCATGAGAAGACAAGCGTGGCAGGTAAATGGCAGGTCCCTGTGTTTATCTGAATCGTGACATGATGTAGCAGAGGATGAAATTATCCACTTTATGTTCAGAAGGGTGGCCCTGAGTGAGGAAGGGAAGATAGGCTGCAAGGTGCCATGGTTCGGGTGAGAGCAGCACAGGTGGCGAGCATCTCCAAAAGGATGGTGTCTTAGACAGGGTTTCTACTGCTGTGACAAAACACCATGGCCAAAAAGCAAATTGGAGAGGAAAGGGTTTATTTCCATCACTAAAAGAAGTCAGTACAGGAGCTCAAGAAGGACTGGAAGCTGCAGGCAGGAGCTGATGCAGAGGCCATGGAGGGTGCTGCTTACTGGCTTGCTCCTCATGGGTTGCTCAGCCTGCTTTCGTGTAGGATCTAGAACCACCAGCCCAGGATGGCAGCACCCACAGTAGGCCAGGCCCTCCCCCAGTGATCCCTAATTGGGAAAATGCCTTACAGTTGGATCTCATGGAGGCATTTCCTCAACTGGGGCTTTTTTTCTCCGATGATTCTAGCTCGTGTCAAGTTGACACAAAATTAGCCAGCACAGATGGCCAACACACCTTCAAGCTCACACACTGGGTGTCACATGAGAGGAGTCAGGCACAGGGCAGATGTAACAAAGGAATGATCTAGAAATCTAAAATGAAATCCTAAGTCAAAGGGAGGCTGGGACTGGAGCATAGCTCAGTGGTAGGATGTTTGTCTAGCATAGTGAAGCCCTAGGTTTGATCCCCAGCAATGAATAAGAAAGGAGGAGGAGGAGAAGAGGATGAGGAGGAGAAGGAGGAGGAGGAAGCCGAGGAGGAGGAGGAAGACGAGGAGGAAGAAGAAAAAGAAGAAAACAAACCTGAGGTCCACAACACACAATTCATAAATTTATCTTGTTTTGAGGGAAGGGGAAGAAGAGCAGACCAAGTATGTGAAGACCTATACCACAGAGCTAGTGAGGCGATTAGTAAGAGAACAGAGCAAGTATTTGGGGGAAATGGGTGTTTCCCTTTGAAGGGCACACTGGGGCACTGCTGTGTGCCTCAGACTGGTGTCACATGTGATACATGTTATGAGGTATCAGCAATTGTCTTGAAACTCTAATCCTTGGGCTGGAGAGATGGCTCAGCCATTAAGAGCACTGACTGCTCTTCCAGAGGTCTTGAGTTCAAATCCCAGCAACCACATGGTGGCTCACAACCATCTGTAATGGAGATCTGACACCCTCTTCTGCTGTGTCTGAAGACAGCGACAGTGTACTCATACATAATAAATAAATAAATCTTTTATAAAAAAAAGGGACTCTGATCCTTCTCCCTCCACCTCTCTTCTAGGCATTCACCACCATGTGGAGTTAGCTCCTGAGCCTTCTCTTCCCTGGCCCTACCCCATGTCAAGCTAACTCAAGGCATGTGCAAAGGATAGCACGCAGAGACGCTTATAAACCTATTCGACTGGCATCCCAAAGCACAGGTTTTCCAAACAATTCAGCGATTCATCAAGACACAGGTGAGGGAGAGAGCCCAGGGTCACCATCCCTACTACCACACCAGTTCCCTGCTGTGTTAGCAAGTCTGAAAGCCCCTGTTCCCTCACCAAGAAAACAAGTGACCACCACCTACATTGGAGCACTAGTTCGTGGACCTTGGGAGATAATTAATTAATATTGGGTTTTTAGAAGACGTTTTTAAATTATGTGATACACGGAGGAAAGTCTATGCAGTGGAGTGTATGTACCCATGGAGTCCAGAAGAGGATGTTGGATTTGGATTTGTCAGAGCTGGAATTACAGGAGGTAGTGACCCACCTGACCTGTAAAGCAAGTGCTCTCCACTGTGAGCAATCTTCCTGGTCCTCGAGCTTGTGAAGGGCACCTGCACAGGATGAGTTATGGCTCCTTGTTTCCCCACATCAACTCTTGTTGATTCTCAAAAATTGCCTTTATTCTCCCACTTATCAGAACCTGCTTAAGAGGCCCTCATTCTATTTGACCTTTGCAGGCAGGGGACAGAAGCAAAAGAAGTTCAGTTATAATTCTCTCCGTGAAACACACAAAGCATGACCTCTCCTTTATACATGTAGATGTGTGTGTGGGCTTCTACACACACACACACACACACACACACACACACACACACACACACACAATTTAAATAATTTTTAAAGTATTAACAGAGCCCAAGCTACCTAGCAGTGTTTCAACTGGAAATGCTTTTCATGAGTCTTCTATTTCTTGCTTCCTTTCTAACAGGGCTAGGAAAGGCTCTGCTACATCACCTCATAAGGGCATTTGGAAAGCAGAAAAACGGGCACTCCAATCTGCCACCAAGAGGGCTGAAGGTCAATGGTGTGTGGTGGGATTCGTCTCTTGATTGCTTGGCATGTGAGAGGAAAGCATAAAGAAGACAGAACAGTAACAGTGCTGAGGCCCAGGCTTCAGATGACAACCACCACTGTCCCATCTGCTTCTTCACAGCAGTTCACCTGGATAAACAATTTCTCCTGTTTTGTCCCTCACTGTCTGAACAGTCCCATATCAGCTGAATATGACCAAAGTACCCCATATGAACTACAGAAATGCCACGGTGAAACCCATTATTTTATACAAATAATACCCAGCCATGAAAGGAAAAAAATTGACTCCTCTGTCTGCTCGAAGATGAGAAACCTTGGTGACTTGGGGAAAGAACACACAGCATCCTAAGGGCACACTGTCCTTTAAGGGCCATGTGGGAGATTAGCAGCACAGCTGACACTGCTCAGTGTTTGGTCTGATTTCACTTTGTTTGGGTCTGTGCCTGTTACAAGGCCGCCTCTGACCACTGTGTCCTACCTCCGCTGACCTCCACAGTTAGCCTCTCTTTCACTTGTAGCATCCCCACAGTGCTGGGCCAGGGAGAAAAATAACTGAGCAGTCTGGCCACAAGCTTGTGTCTAGAGACCTTACAAATCAATTGTGGTGCAGGGATCTTGAAGATTATTTAACTCATAGTCTACTTTGTCCCTTTCCCTTTTCCAGTCAGGTGGGAGAACTGAGGCATGCTCACAGAGCATGTGCAAAAGTCCACGTGCTCACCCAATCAACTTCCCTGATCGCTTTCTGAGGCCTCGATTGAACCTGGGGTATTTTTAATATCTGGTTCTCCCCCACGCTAGAACTACAAGAGAGACTAACATAGGGAAGAGCTCACACAGTCCCAGAGATACAGTTCAGGTCTACTGAGCACTGAGATTGAGAAGAAGGGAGGCAAGAAGGAAGGTTACACAGGGAAGGTCTAGGCAGAAGGCTAGAACAGTGCTCCCAAGACTAAGAATTGTGTTGATTTGCTCTGATTTTTGGTAAAAGTATCTCACTGGGTAGCTGGTCTTGAACTTGCTTGTGACCTTTTTGTGAATGTCACCACACCTGGCTAACTTTACAATAATGTGATTCTCTGCCATTGAGATTGTGCCCAGGCTGCTCAGTCATTTTTCTCTCTAGCCCAACACTGTATGGATGCTACCAGTGAGTGAGAGCCTAACTGTGGAGGTCAACGGTAGCAGGGCACAGTGGTCAGGTGTCAAGAATAAATTTTTAAATTAACCCAACAAACCTCCTTATTTACCATCCCAACCAGGCACCAGAATCACTCTTACTTCATATATGTTAAAACAAAGGCCTGAAGGATTAATTGATTCTCCCAATGCACAGCAGAATGAAAACACAGAAGATCCAGAGGGGTGACCTTCAGAACCTTCCCTTGACCCACAAGGCAGAAGACCTCACAGCACCACCATGGACAATCTATTTCTCCCCTGAGAGGAGGCTGGTCTCTGCTCTGAGGGGGAGGCTGGTCTATGCTCTGAGGGGAGGCTGGTCTCTGCTCTGAGGGGAGGCTGGTCTCTGCTCTGAGAGGAGGCTGTCTCTGCTCTGAGGGGAGGCTGGTCTCTGCTCTGAGGGGAGGCTGGTCTCTGCTCTGAGGGGAGGCTGGTCTCTGCTCTGAGAGGAGGCTGGTCTCTGCTCTGAGAGGAGGCTGGTCTCTGCTCTGAGGGGGGAGGCTGGTCTCTGCTCTGAGGGGAGGCTGGTCTCTGCTCTGAGGGGAGGCTGGTCTCTGCTCTGAGGGGAGGCTGGTCTCTGTTCTGAGAGGAGGCTGGTCTCTGCTCTGAGAGGAGGCTGGTCTCTGCTCTGAGAGGAGGCTGGTCTCTGCTCTGAGGGGAGGCTGGTCTCTGCTCTGAGGGGAGGCTGGTCTCTGCTCTGAGAGGAGGCTGGTCTCTGCTCTGAGGGGAGGCTGGTCTCTGCTCTTAGAGGGGGCTGGTCTCTGCTCTGAGAGGAGGCTGGTCTATGCTCGTAGGGGGGTCGGTTAAAGTCCTGAGAGGAGGCTGGTCTCTGTTCTGAAGGGAGGCTGGTCTCTGCTCTGAGGGGAGGCTGGTCTCTGCTCTGAGGGGAGGCTGGTCTCTGCTCTGAGAGGAGGCTGATCTCTGCTCTGAGAGGAGGCTGGTCTCTGTTCTGAAGGGAGGCTGGTCTCTCTGCTCTGAGGGGAGGCTGGTCTCTGTTCTGAGGGGAGGCTGGTCTCTGCTCTGAGAGGAGGCTGGTCTCTGCTCTGAGGGGAGGCTGGTCTCTGCTCTGAGGGGAGGCTGGTCTCTGCTCTGAGGGGAGGCTGGTCTCTGCTCTGAGAGGAGGCTGGTCTCTGCTCTGAGAGGAGGCTGGTCTCTGCTCTGAGGGGAGGCTGGTCTCTGCTCTGAGGGGAGGCTGGTCTCTGCTCTGAGAGGAGGCTGGTCTCTGCTCTGAGAGGAGGCTGGTCTCTGCTCTGAGAGGAGGCTGGTCTCTGCTCTGAGGGGAGGCTGGTCTCTGCTCTGAGGGGAGGCTGGTCTCTGCTCTGAGGGGAGGCTGGTCTCTGCTCTGAGGGGAGGCTGGTCTCTGCTCTGAGGGGAGGCTGGTCTCTGCTCTGAGGGGAGGCTGGTCTCTGCTCTGAGGGGAGGCTGGTCTCTGCTCTGAGGGGAGGCTGGTCTCTGTTCTGAGAGGAGGCTGGTCTCTGCTCTGAGGGGAGGCTGGTCTCTGCTCTGAGGCCCAGCAGTCACTAGAAAGTAGCTCCATCTCCCCCCTAAGGCTCTAAGTGACCCAAGCTGCAGAGAGGAAGAAGCAAAATGCCTTCTGGAGGAGGTAAGCTGTGCTTAACCCCTACAGTCTCCCAGGGCACCAGAAAATCACAAAATGACTGCGCTACAGGGAGACGATAGGTTCTGAATCGCCTTTAGAAAGAAGCACAGCCTCCCAGAGTCATTGCAGGAAGGCCCCAAAGAAAAATAATGGCAGAGGGAGTGGAAGTGGGGATGGGGGTGGGGCAGCTGCTCTTATAAGAGCCCTTTGTGGTAGCTGCCTCTGAAAGGAGGTTTTGCTAGACAAGGTGGAACTTCTCAAGGTGACAAGCAAATGGCACAGGCTGAGCTGTGACCCTCCGCTCACTCCATAACCAACCCCCTTTCCTTTGGAGGGCCAGAGCCCAAACTGTCCCCGGCGCCCCACCCAGCCCCAGCACAAACCAAGGCTTTCTAGTCTGCACAGCAACTAATGAGTAGCAAAGGGCTCGGGGGCCAAGGTGGTTTCCTGGGGGGATGAGTCCTCTGAGCCCCATAGTAAGTGCAATCACAACTCCCTTCCTTTGCTTTGCTCCCCACTCCTTTCTTTGCCCCAAACAAGCTGCTCCTGTCCCTCTGGCTCTGACTGGCCTGGAAGGGGGACAGGCAGTCTCCACATCAGGTTATCACATCTCTCAAATTCTGCCACCTCAACATCCTTTCCCAAATAGAAATGAAACAATGTGGCAGGACCAGAAAGCAAGAGCCTCACATTTAACAACAAAGCGGCAGCTCTGCCCTGGGCCGCAGCCCTGGGCCCCAGTGCTGTGTATACTTCACGGCTTTCCTGGTTTCGTGGAGCTGAGAGGACGGCAGTCAGCTGGGCCTGCAGGTGCAGAGGTGAAGTGGAGGACCAGGAGTGTTCTCTGCAAGACCTCTGCCACCAGGGAGATTCTCTTTCACCCAAATTCCATGCCTGACAGCTGGGAACACAGCCTGTGGCAGGTTCAAGGGCTTCCTGCCTTCATCTGCCTGCTGCCTGCTGCCTGCTCTCTGGAGGGCCACACGCTGTTTTCTCTCTGAGAAATCCTGTTTCACTGAATGATGTACCACTTTCCCAAACATACATATGTGCACATATGCACACACACACATGGACACACACACACACACACACACACACACACACACACACACGTTCATCGGGTACTGGAAAATATGTGAAATGGCCTAAACTCTCACAATATTAGGACCAGCAAGATGGCTAAGCTAGCAAAAGTACCTTCCCTTGCTAGACGGACAATCTGAGTTCAATCCCTGGAATCTACAGTGGACAAAGAGAAGTGACTCCAGAAAGTTGTCCTCTGATCTCCACATGTGTTCTCCCCCGGCCCCCAACACACACAAATACATATCAGTAGTAAAAATTTTAAAAACCTTTAAACTCTCAAATATTGCTTTATGGGAATAAAATGATGTGCTCACTTTGAAAAAAAATGATTGTCAGTATCTACTAACCCTAAATATTACCTGTGAGCCAACCGCTCCACTTCACTGTGCTCACTCAAACACAAAGGGACGGACTATGGCACAGCCTCACAGGGAAATAGCACAGAAATGAAAAACCTGTCATATATAATAGGTAAACTTCGTAAGCAGAGTGAAGAGGTCAGACAAAATGAGTGTATCTGAGATTACAGCAATTGGATAAGATTTTAAAACAAGCAAATTTAATGGTTATGTGAGAAGTCAGAACACTGGTTACCTTCTGAGAATTGAAAATTTCTTTTAAAACATTTTGAGACTATTTTTATTTTATATGCATGACTGTGTCTGCACCACATGTGTGCAGTCCCCTCAGAGGCACATAAGAGGGTGTCAGAGCTCCTGGGACTGGAGCGGTAGATGGTTGGGAACCACCATGTGGGTGCTGGGACTTGAACCTGGGTCCTCTGGAAGAGACGCCAGTGTTCTTAACTGCTGAGCCGTCTCTCCAGTCCCCAAACTTTTAACTTTCGATTTGGGTGCTGGTTACACAGCTGTACATTTTATGACAAATTTCCAACTTAGATGCTTATTGGCAGTTTCAAAAATGAGCATCCTATATTTTAAGTGGGTTTCTTGTTGTTTTGAGACAGGATCCTACTCTGTAGACCTGACTGGCCTGGAGCTTTAAACATAGACCAGACCAGCTTCAAGCTCATGGGGCTACACCGCTTCTGCCTCATAAAGACATGTACAGCCACATCTTACATTTTGATTCAAAATATTTATTAATAAAAGAAAAACACCCTGAAAACAGATAATTCCTCAAAAAGGCAACAATAGGTTACTCTGTGACTTAAATGTTGAAAGCTGAAAACATGATTGCATAGTAATGTGTACATTTTGGAGGATGTGGATAAGGATGTGGGTTTTCATTAGACAATAAAGCTCTGGGTTCAAACCTCAGCACCACAAAAACTATACACAAATATTCACCACAGCATTGTTCACGATGGCCAAAAAGTGGGGAGAACTCAAACGCCCATCACAGATGAATGGACAAACAAAACTATAACATATCTGGGCACATGAGAGGGCTCAGTGGGTAAAGGTACTTACTACATGCAAGCTTGGCAACCTGAGTTCAGTCATCAGAGCCCGTATCACACCATGGTGCCCTTGCCTCCCCACCCCCCAAATCATGCCCACATATATACCACATATACGCAATAATAATATAATATAATAAAAATGTTAAAGGGGCCAGCAAGCCAGACAACCTAAGTTTGGCTTCTGGGACACACATAGTGGAAGGAAGTGCTGATACTTGCTTCAATACATGTACCTTGGAAGCACAATGCTTAATGAAAGAAGCCAAGCCCAAAAGGTGACTGAGTTTCACTAACCTGAAATACTAAGAATGGATACATTCCGGGAAACAGAGTAGCTCAGTGAGTGACTCCTAGGTGGGGGGAGGGGTGACTAGAGAATAAAGCAAGAGACCAGAGTCCTAGACAGCCTTTAAAGGGCTTCGACAGTCAGAGGCACAGGTACCCAGTGCCTGAGCAACTAGAGTCAGCGTAGAATTGAACAGAGGAAAAGCTCAGAATCTAGAATCAAACTGACCTAGTTTTGCATTAATCCATTACCTACATACTTGCTTCGTTATCTTGGACAAGCAACTAATTTTTTTGTGCTTCAACTTTTGTACAATAAAATTAGTAAAATAAAGACTGGGGATGCTGCTCAGAGGTACAGTGGCTGACTAGCATGTGTGAGGCCCTAGATTTAACCTACACATGCACGCGAGCCACACATGCACACACACAATGCACACACACACATGCACATACACACGTACACACACATGCACACACGCATGCACACACATATATGCACACATATGCACGCACGCACACAGTCCTTATCCAAGAGGACTGTCACAATGATTGTCAAATGAGATGATGTAAGTGATGTATTAATTCTGCTTCCTTGAGAGTTCCAAACACTCTTAATTACTAGAAGGCAACCAGGAAAGATACTTAGTTTTAGCACAACAGTAGGCTCTATAGTCAAACAGCTATCATTTAAATCTATGGGTCCATGACTTCATCTGTCTAAGCCTTTGTTTCTCCAACTGTGTAAAGGGAACACAGTACTCACTGCAGTGCCCGACACCTAGGAAACACACAATAAGTACCAACTGTCACTATATCCAGTCAACAAAGAAAATTATTGCAAAGTCAGTCGCAAGCTGTATCCTGGGATGAAACAAGCTTCACTGCCCTCAAGAAGCTCATAGTCTGGCTAGGGAGTCAGATGCATAAACAACCAATTATTCTTAGGTCAGCCGCACAGTGCAGCCTTTGATTCAGTCAACAGCAGCAGATCCGGGCAGCGTGGAACAAAGCTGGATATGTAAGGAACACTAAGGGGAGGGCAGTGCTGAACAGACCCTTCTTTTCCCACAAATTGCCTGTGAATGTCTAGATAAACAGCCATGCAGACTTCCTCCTCGGCATTACTCCTACTAGATGGTCAGGCTCTGGAGGATGCCTCTTCCTATCTGTCCCCTGTGCCGACCATGGCTGGGACCCCCATCACTCAGGTCCCTGGGCACATTATCTGTAGTATCTGATTTTGGAGCACTCCGAGTGTCTCCTCAAAACCCCTACGTTTTCAGTTAGTGAGATTTTGTTGTCTCTATTTTGAAACAAAGTTACACATTCAGACTGGCCTCAATTACCAATTGTTCGAAGGTTTCCAATCCCTCCTCTAGGCTGTGAGGTTCTGGTGTCTAGGAACCATTCACTCAGCTAGCATGCACTGAGTACCTACTATTTGCCGGACCCTGAAATAGGTGCTTGAAGTTCAGATGGGAGCATAGAATGTGCTCATGGAACATATGGTCTATATTTATAAAACAGGTTTGAGATGGATATGTATCCCGCTGGCTACCTGGATATGGGTTCTTGACTATTAATTTGAATTTTACAAAAGCAAGACACTAGAACACAGTGGTGGAGGGAACATAGTGCCTCCTCCTGCATCCCTGGATATTCATGCCATTGTTCAAAAGCATCCTAGGGCACACAGCACTACCACAGAGACATTTCCAGAAGCTCTTCCCTTACAAAACTGTGTACACTTTAATCCCAGCACTTGGGGGGAAGGGGGGAAAAGACAGAAAGAAAAAGAAAGAACCACTGACCAGGGAGGCACCTTCACTGAGCCAGGCTGTTCTAGGTACAAAGAAATGAACAAATGTCTATGTACTTAGCAAAATCTGCTGAGTTCTACGATATCATATTATACAGCCTCCTTTGAGAGAAGAGGCTTGTTCAACTCTGTCAGGAATTTTTCTTGCCCTACTCCCAGCTCCCTACCTGCACCAGGACAGATGCAATAGGAGGGCAATCTTGTGGTTCTGGGGTAGGTAGAGCAGGATAAAGGCATGCCCATGAACTCTGAAACGCAGACTAGCTTGAATAGAGGAAGGAAATCCACAGGACCAGCCAACTAAGAGCTGTGGTCCAAATTACTGCTGCCAATGAACGGCTGCTGGAACTGCTGATGCAACTGCAGGCAAGCTGACAAGGAGGCCTCACGTGGGACCAAAGTAATCTGCATTACCTTGTCCTGGGGAAATGAGATGGGGTTTTTCTTTTTTTCATGTTATGAATTGAACCCAGGGTGTCATGCATTTGAGGCAAGCACTCTACTGTATAGTTGGGGAAATGAAATTCTCTGGATCTCTACGTCCCAGTTCCAAATTCAGCCCTAGGTTAGGAGAACTCATGTCCTTAGCATTAATCTCTGCTCATCTTTGGGAATATAGCAGGCATTATGTTGTTCTAGTGTAAGAACTTTGCAGTTTGATTTTAGATCAACATTCTAAGTGCATCTATTGCAGATGTATCTTGGAATAACTTCTAATTTGAAGAGAAATAGATATGGAAGAACAGTAGCTTCCCCAGGATCAGTAGATCCTGGTGATACAGTGTTACTAGATCATCCAGTGATCCTGGGAGACACACACAAACAAATTTGATATATATGGTAAGAAAACACAGAAATTGAAATAGTAAACTTTGATGTGGAATGGAGTGTGTGTGTGTGTGTGTGTGTGTGTGTGTGTGTGTGTGCGTGTTATGTATGTGTGGGAATATGCATGCTATAGCATACATGTGGAGATTAGAAGACACCTTTTTTTAAAGATTTATTTGTTATATATAAAGACACTATAGCTGTCTTCAGACACACCAGAAGAGGGCATGGAATCCTATTACATACAGATGGTTGTGAGCCATCATGTAGATGCTGGGACTTGAATTCAGGACCTCTGAAAGAGCAGTCAGTGCTCTTAACCACTGAGCCATCTCTCCAGCTCCTAGAAGACACTTTTTGTGGAGTCAGTTATCTCCTTCCATTTTTATGTTGGTTCCAGAGACTGAATTCAGGTGTCAGACTTGTGAGACAAGCACCTTTGTCCACTGAGTCATCTTGTCCTTTCATATCATATTAATGTGCTCCTTAATACCACCACCAAATGGTACTCACTTTGAATTCATACTGATCATCTCTCTGTTCTTGGTTCCTTCAATGACTACAGCACTTTTTAGATGAGTGGTACACTATGACCAACAAAGCAAACTTTCTATCAAATGTAATGACAACAAAGTTAACAGGGTGATCAGCTCAGCCGTGCTCCCTGAAAGCCTCCCTTGAAGTCAGGCATGGTGGTGTGTACCTGTAATCTCAGTACTCATGACACTGAGACAGGAGGACTGAAAGTTCAAGGTTAGCCAAAGCTATACAAAGTGAGATATTCTTCATGAGAAGAAAAGCACTGAAGAGATAGATGCTCAGCAGTGAACAACACTTGCAGAACCGGTTGGTTCCCAGCACCCACATCAGGTGGCTCACAAACACCTGCAACTCCAGTTCCAGGGGATCCAATGTTCATCTGCCGGCTTAGGCACTTGCATGTGCCTGGTATGTGTGTGCACACAACATAACTTTAATATATGTATCATTAAATCAAAATATTAAGTTGACTAATTGCTTAAAATCAATTGTAGGAAGATTATTTTAAATATGTGTTTGTAACATATATATTTGTTTATGCGGATTGTATAGTAATATAACACCCTTATCCAAATGCTTGAGAAGGAAAGTGTTTTGAAGTTCATATTTTAGACTGTTTGCATATGCATAAGATACCTTGACAGTAAATAATTTTTTTAATTTTTTAATTTTTATTTTTTGGTTTTAGGGACAAGGTTTCTCTGTGTAGATCTTGCCTATCTTAGAACTCGCTCTGTAGAGCAGGCTGGCCTCAAACTCAAAGATCTGCCTGCCTCTGCCTTCCAAGTGCTGAGATTAAAGGCGTGCACCATCACTGCCCAGCTATGAAATGTTTTATGTTTTATATATACCTCACATGCACTCACTGAAAGCAATTTATATAATATTTTTAGTGTACATACATTTTGTCTGTGACCCATCACCTGAGGTTAGTGTGACACTTCCCAGATGTTACGTCAGCACTCAAAGGTTTCAGATAAGACATCACGTACTTTTGCCATAAGACATGGAGAGATCAAGCTGGTACTGACCAAGAAGCTTCTATCGCACTGGTTAGCTTTCACAGTCCCGGAAGGTGCTATGAAGGCTCTAGGGGAGAAAGCCATCAACAGTCTTACCCAGCTGTGAGTGCTGTGAACTAAGAGAATAGTTGGTGTGGCAGACAAGCCTGTGGGTGCAATAATGGCATGGTGGTATAAAGGAAACCAACCACTTTCTGGTTGGATTTAGAGCCCTCTCCACGGGAGAAAATATATACTTCATTCTATAAGTATAGCCAAGAAGCCATAACTGGGGAAGTCACAGGCTCCAAGGGTGAACCTGCTACTATTATTCTGCTAAGTGGACATAGTATTAAACTCTTCTCTAATTCATATCCATCCCATGGTCAGGGAAGCTCTCTCAGACTTCACTGTAAAAGCTTCTTTATGCAGTGGACAGTGGCTAACTACACCTGCTCAAAGTGCAGGGTGGAATGTTCTCACCTCTCCCTTAAGGCTCATGGACTATCATGGAGGAAGGGGTAAGAAGACCTTAAGACCCAGAAGTCAGAAAGGATCAGAATGAACAGTGTCGGTACAACCATTCTGGAAATCAGTCTGGAGGATCCTTAGAAAATTGGACATTGAACTGCCTGAGGATCCAGCTATACCTCTCTTGGGCATATACCCACAAGGTGCCCCAACATATAAAAAAGACACGTGCTCCACTATGTTCATTGCAGCCTTATTTATAATAGCCAGAAGCTGGAAAGAACCCAGATGCCCTTCAACAGAGGAATGGATACAGAAAATGTGGTACATCTACACAATGGAATATTACTCAGCTATCAAAAAACAACGACTTTATGAAATCAAAGGGCAAATGGTTGAACTGGAAAATATCATCCTGAGTGAGCTAACCCAATCACAGAAAGACATACATGGTATGCACTCATTGATAAGTGGCTATTAGCCCAAATGCTTGAATTACCCTAGATGCCTAGAACAAACGAAACTCAAGACAGATGATCAAAATGTGAATGCTTCACTCCTTCTTTAAAAGGGGAACAAGAATACCCTTGGCAGGGAAGAGAGAGGCAAAGATTAAAACAGAGACTGAAGGAACACCCATTCAGAGCCTGCCCCACATGTGGCCCATACATATACAGCCACCCAATTAGACAAGATGGATGAAGCAAAGAAGTGCAGACCGACAGGAGCCGGATGTAGATCTCTCCTGAGAGACACAGTCAGAATACAGCAAATACAGAGGCAAATGCCAGCAGCAAACCACTGAACTGAGAATAGGACCCCCTTTGAAGGAATCAGAGAAAGAACTGGAAGAGCTTGAAGGGGCTCGAGACCCCATATGTACAACAATGCCAAGCAACCAGAGCTTCAAGGGACTAAGCCACTACCCAAAGACTATACATGGACTGACCCTGGACTCTGACCTCATAGGTAGCAATGAATATCCTAGTAAGAGCACCAGTGGAAGGGGAAGCCCTGGGTCCTGCTAAGACTGAACCCCCAGTGAACTAGACTGTTGGGGAGAGGGCAGCAATGGGGGGAGGGGTGGGAGGGGAACACCCATAAGGAAGGGGAGGGGGGAGGGGGATGTTTGCCCGGAAACTGGGAAAGGGAATAACATTCGAAATGTATATAAGAAATATTCAAGTTAATAAAAAAAAAAAAAAAATGGGGTTCAGAACTAAACAAAGAATTCACAGCTGAGGAATGCCGAATGGCTGAGAAACACCTAAAGAAATGTTCAACATCTTTAGTCATAAGGGAAATGCAAATCAAAACAACCCTGAGATTTCACCTCACACCAGTGAAAATGGCTACGATCAAAAACTCAGGTGACAACAAATGCTATCGAGGATGTGGAGAAAGAGGAACACTCCTCCATTGTTGGTGGGATTGCAGACTGGTACAACCATTCTGGAAATCAGTCTGGAGGTTCCTCAAAAAATTGGACATTGAACTACCTGAGGATCCAGCTATACCTCTCTTGGGCATATACCCACAAGGTGCCCCAACATATAAAAAGACACGTGCTCCACTATGTTCATAGCAGCCTTATTTATAATAGCCAGAAGCTGGAAAGAACCCAGATGCCCTTCAACAGAGGAATGGATACAGAAAATGTGGTACATCTACACAATGGAATATTACTCAGCTATCAAAAACAATGACTTTATGAAATTCATAGACAAATGGTTAGAACTGGAAAATATCATCCTGAGTGAGGTAACCCAATCACAGAAAAACACACATGGTATGCACTCATTGATAAGTAGCTATTAGCCCAAATGCTTGAATTACCCTAGATGCCTAGAACAAATGAAACTCAAGACGGATGATCAAAATGTGAATGCTTCGCTCCTTCTTTAAAAGGGGGAACAAGAAAACCCTTGGCAGGGAATAGAGAAGCAAAGATTAAAACAGAGACAGAAGGAGCACCCATTCAGAGCCTGCCCCACATGTGGCCCACACATATACAGCCACCCAAGTAGACAAGATGGAAGAAGCAAAGAAGTGCAGACCGACAGGAGCCGGATGTAGATCGCTCCTGAGAGACACAGCCAGAATACAGCAAATACAGAGGCGAATGCCAGCAACAAACCACTGAACTGAGAATAGGACCCCGTTGAAGGAATCAGAGAAAGAACTGGAAAGCTTGAAGGGGCTCGAGACCCCTTATGAACAACAATGCCAAGCAACTAGAGCTTCCAGGGACTAAGCCACTACCTAAAGACTATACATGGACTGACCCTGGACTCTGACCTCATAGGTAGCAATGAATATCCTAGTAAGAGCACCAGTGGAAGGGAAGCCCTGGGTCCTGCTAAGACTGAACCCCAGTGAACTAGACTGTTGGGGGGAGGTGGCAATCGGGGAGGGTAAGGAGGGGACACCCATAAAGAAGGGGAGGGGGAGGGATTAGGATGTTTGCCCGGAAACCGGGAAAGGGAATAACACTCGAAATGTATATAAGAAATACTCAAGTTAATAATATATATATATATATATATATATATATATATATATATAAGAATGAACAGTGTCTTCTGGACATTTCAGTATTGCTCATGAACTCACAGCAGCTGTGGGATCTGTACGAGATCTAGCCAGTGTAAGATCAACATTCAATGTACAAGATCAACATTCCAGTTTAGAGTGAGAAGGGGCTCATGAGCCCCTACTGCTAGCTGAAGAACTATGGTCAGCTGATGGCTTTTAGGGAAAGTAGAGCCATTTTCTTTAAGAGTATTGCCTCTGGTAGGTCAACCATAGTCCAGTGGATGGCCCCATAGCCAGGAATACATGGGCAGCACAAACTGGATTTGGTGGGTTATTGGGGGTGGGGGAGAACAGGACATAAACTTAGGAGGGGTGAGGAGATAAAAGGCATATCAGGGGAGTGAATAATATGAAAATTCATTATTTGCATGTAAGAAATTCTCAAAGAGGGGTTGGGGATTTAGCTCAGTGGTAGAGCGCTTGCCTAGCAAGCGCAAGGCCCTGGGTTCGGTCCCCAGCTCCGAAAAAAAAGAAAAGAAAAAAAAAAGAAATTCTCAAAGAATTAATAAAAGATATACAATATATTATATATATTTAAGTTTCTGATATGGGGAACCCATCTTGGTAGTGAAAGTTTGTAATTCCAACGCTTAGGTTAAAGCAAAAGAATCAGAAGCTTGAGGTCATCCTGGGATATATATTAAGATCAAGGTCATCCTGGGCTACATATTAAGCCCAAGGTCATGACGCTGGGCTACATATGAAGGTCACCAGCTATTCTGGGCCACACAAGACTGTTTTAAAACAAACAAGTTTTGGTTTTGGATACTGGATTGAAGTTTGGTTTGTATTAATACCGGATTGGGTTATAAAGCATTATTATTTCAGAGTGTCAATGTTCTCCATTACACAGAACCATGGTTGTTGAGTTCCATAAACTGTCTGCAGAAGACACTGATGACAGCAAATGCTTCTAAGACAGAGAGATCTGTCTCACATCTGTCTGTATGGAGATACATGGAGTTCACAGGAGCCAGACAGATGGGGCAGCATGAATAATCATGGATGAAGTCACATATCTGAATCATATATCTCCAGTTTCGGGAAGCAAGGGCAAGAGGAGACAGGAAGGCCAGAAGAAACCAAAGCTGTTCTATTTTACTGAGGAAGGAAAAGCTGAGGAAGAGAAACCATGCCCTGAATACTTTGTTATAAAAGTAACACAGGATGGTCAATGCTTAACCCATCTCCAGATGATGTAGGCATACAGCCACTTCTGTGAAAAAGGAACAGGTCCCTCAAGGCTTCTCCAGCAAGAATTCTGTTGTGTTTAATCCCTGCAGCCAGCACCTGGGGAAAGTGCAGGTATTTATAGAGCCCAGGAAGATATATTATAGGAAGGAACAAAGTGGAAGAATAAATGATGCTCAGGTGCGTTACTTAGTATGGGGACACATTCTGAGAAGTACGTTCCACTGCTGTGAGAATACCACAGTGTACTTACATAAACTGAGATGGCAACAATGCTATCGGGTAATATAATCTTATGGGACCATCATTATAAATGTGGCCCATTGTTGACTATTAGTCATGCAGAGAGCTCAACTCAGAACAGGAATTTGGTGGTACTATGGGGGAGCAGTGGATAGGTTCTGGGAGCAAAGGCTGGGGAAAGAGAGATTAAGAATGTGCAAGGTGGACCAGTTTAGAAGAGAATTCTAAATAATGTGATCAGTCTCAGAGCTGAGTGACTTCCCGAGGCTTCTGGTCCTCTAGCCCAGACTTTCTGCATCTCTGTCCTTACTCCTGGAAACAACCAGGTATCCTAAATCAGTTCTGATCTTGAAGAGTGTGTCTCACACTCTTTTGGTTATCGGTTTTACTGCGGTTACTTAACTAGCATTTGCTACAGCCAACCTCCTCACTTCCTTCAGTAAAGCACAGCTTGTGAGTGTACGATTCTGTGATTTGTTAGTGTCCTATCCTCAAGCTTGGAGGCAAAAGTAGGCAGGCAGTCTGACACCAGGCTGACCCTAAGCAACATAGCTGCTCCCTCAGGGTTCATCCTCAGGTGAGGGACTGAAGGGAGAACCCGGTCTAGGCTCTGGTTACAGGGCATCTAGAACACCTGCTCTTAATAAAACACTTCTGTCAAGGCCTTAGCCCTCCAGCCCACTAAAGCAGAGGGGAGGGATGAGACAGGAATTTAATGCCCTCTGATTCTCACCCCAGGGAACAATCACCCCCACACTCCACCCAAAAAGCCAGGGAGCTTTCTTTCCACCTCCAGTGGACTTAACTGCCAAGCCAGCTTCTGCAAGATCTAAGAAAGAACATAACAGGGAAAAGAATGGGGAGGCCATCATATAAAATAGAGACTTCGGCAAGGGGCTGAGGTCATCACCTTAGTGATGGAGTGCTTGCCCGGCATAGGGCCTTGGACTCCTCCTCAGGTGAAAACGTGCGTGCATTCGTGTGTGTGTAATAGATAAACAAGTATGGAAGGGTTTTCTTTTCTTGTTTAATGAAAGACCTAAGTAGTGGGTAGAGTTCTGGCCTAAGATGCTAGGATTCATCTGAAAAGAAACATGATTCTACGGGGTAACCCATTATTTGCTCCCAGTACTTCTAACTACTGAGATCTCATTTCCTGTTCCCTCTCAATTGCTCGTCTTCCTTCCTTCCTTCCTTCCTCCCTTCCTTCCTTCCTTCCTTCCTTTCTTCCTTTTTTGCTTCACCTACTCTTGCTGTGTGCTTCTAGATGACATAGTACAAGACTTTACACTTAATACTCACCTGAGAGCTGCCTCACCCCTACAATCAGACAGTTAACAGTCTTTGTCTCTGCTAACTCCTTGTGCCCAAGCTTGATCTGGCTCAGGATAGTCCTCAAATTGAAATGAGAGGTAATTCCCAAATGAGACAGCACCAATAGAGCAGGGATTGGTTTCTATCCAAGTGGGCAGTGTGATAAATGACAATTAGAGAGCTAAAGGCAGACATCAAGGTACCACTGAAAAATATTTTCAGCAACCAGGAGTACTCAGAGAAACCTTGTCTCCCTGTCTCAAAACAACAAACAAAAACAAACAACAATACTTTAGTGAGGTAGTAAAGAGAAGGGTGGATAAAGAGCTGAGCAAAACAATAAATGTATCAAAGAGATGACATCAGAACTGGGACCAGGTAGCGAGGCTTCAAACACTGGCAAACTGTACCAGTGAAGTGCTCAACACTTGCCCACAACCTGATGGCCTGAGTTTAGACTCCTGAACTCACAGGGTGGAAGGAGAAAACTGACTCCTGAAAGTTGTTTTCTGATGTCCACACTTCCATGGCACATGCACACAAACAACAAATTAACCAGCAAAACAGACAAAGCAAAGGAGCTCAAAAAAAAAAATGTAGACAGAGGAAAGACAAAGCCTTGCTTACTAAGGGACTGCTGGGTAAACAGCATTGTGTTTCCCCTGGAAATACTGCACAAATTGGATGCCACAGTCCAAGGACCAAAGAACCAAACTTAAGACTGTGCAAGCATGACGGCCTGAGAACCCACATTAAAACCAGGAGTGGGCTCTGTCTTCTCTACCCTGGAAACAGCTCCTCTGCCTTTGCCCCTCACCCCTGAAAAATGTATGCCTGCTCCAAGTTCGTCTCTACCCTGATCAGGAGCGCCTCTCAGCTGCCGAGTCGTCTGCTCTCCGCAGTGGAGTTGAAGCGACCACAGATGCCCACACATGAGGGCCTCAGCTGCTTGGCAGTCCAGCGGCCTCTGACCTCACTTATCCCTAGCCGCAGCTTCCAAACCAGCGCCATTTCAAGGGACATTGACACAGCTGCCAAGTTCATTGGAGCTGGGGCTGCTACAGTTGGGGTGCTGGCTCTGGAGCAGGAATTGGGACTGTTTTTGGGAGTCTCATCATTGGTTATGCCAAGAACCCTTCTCTGAAGCAGCAACTCTTCTCCTATGCGATTCTGGGCTTCACCCTCTCTGAGGCCATGGGGCCCTTTTGCCTAATGGTGGCCTTCCTCATCCTCTTCGCCATGTGAAGCAGCTGTCTCCACCTCCACCTCCCATGGTTCTTCCGGGTCTCGTCTGCCCTGTGTGTTCCTTTTCCTGTGCCTCCCCAAGAAGTCTGGGGAAAGTGCTTGGCTCAGGGTTTGACAGAGAGAAGACAAATAAATACTGTATTAGTAAGAAAAAAAAATCCAGGAGTGGTTTCAAGCCTATAACCCCAACACTGGGTAGAGACGAAGACATGGAAGGATCCTTAGAGTGCTGGCACACACATGCATTCATACACACAAACACAGGCACACACATGTGTACACACTCATACACATAAAGTGGCATGGAGAGATATAAAAATATAAATGATCATTTTAGGTTCCACTTAGGAGAGACAGAAAGAGCAGGGTTGAACATCCAGAGACCAGCAAGGAGGCCACTGTGGAGTGAAAGCAGCACAGTGAGCAAGCCTAAGGGTGGGGGAGGTAAGTGAATCTCAGAGCCAGTGGCAGAATCGGAGGCAGATTCTGAGTTTAATTTTGAAAGATGAGCTATTGGAAGCTGCTGAGACGAGTCAAACATGCCTCCAGGATTTTCAGCCTGAGCAACTGGAAGGATGAAGTTGCCATCAACTGAGAAGGTTTTGGCTACAGCAGGCTTGAGATGTCAAGGGGAGGAACTGGGAACTCAGTTTGAATATGTGAACTTGACATCATCAGACCTCCAAGTGGAAATGGTTCAGCAGCCATTCGTACAGACTGGGACTTGGGGAAAAGAACTGATGTGGAAATAAAGGTATAAAGATGGTGTCGGAAACCATGGGACTGAATAGAATCACTAACAGAGACTAGAAAGGCCCTGAAGTGGTGTAGAAGAGACAGGATCAGCAAAGGTTATTTTAATAACAAGCCACTGATGGGGCTGGTGAGATGGCTCAGTGGGTAAGGGCACTTGGCACTGAACTCTATGGCTGAGTTCAATCTCACAGGAAATCGAGTCAGGAAAGTATACGTCTCTGCAACCAACTGAAGAAACAAATGGGTCAAGAGAGACCTGTGACAACTGCACTGTGTTCTGCTTATACACCAAAGAGTTCGAGGAACAAGAAACATTTACTGAATTTCCCAATGAGGAAATCAGTAGTGACTTTTTAGGAATAATTTCAGTGAACTAATAGGGGCCAAAAACCCATTGCCCTAATCTTAACTAAAGACAGGACAAGAACACAGTGAAAGAGGACAGTTCTTACCAGTTACAGCACACGGCGGCAAAGGAGGAGCGTGGGAAAGTGGGAGAACAAGAAAATTTCCTGTGTGTGTTAGGGACAGGGTCTTAGACAGACCAGGCTAACCTCACATTCCCTGTGCAACAATGGGTCATAGCAATAAATATTAAAAAACAGAATTCACGGGGTTGGGGATTTAGCTCAGCGGTAGAGCGCTTGCCTAGGGAGCACAAGGCCCTGGGTTCGGTCCCCAGCTCCGAAAAAAAGAAGAAGAAGAAGAAGAAGAAGAAAAAAAAAACAAAAAAAAACAAAAAACAAACAAACAGAATTCACCAACCCATGCTATTGCCGGCTCCAGTGGGCCATATGGCATCTGCAGGGGTATTTTCATCTTAATCAGCAAAACATCTCCACCAGAATGGTTAAGTTCACAATTTCCATCCCATGTTGCCACTGCCTACTCTCTGAGCCCTGCTGCGATCTCGCCATCTATCTAGTTCCAAGGCGGGTTGTTTCCACACCAGTTCCATACAGAGACCGCCTATCTCACCGCTTTCTTATTGGGGACTCTGCTCGCATTCCCTGCAACCACCCCCTATGGTTATAGCCATAACTTCTGGTAACCCGTTAAAATTGAAACTCAATAACCTTGTAATTTATCAACTAGATTTATATCTTAAATTCTCACTCCACAAAATGTCCACACAATAAACTCAGAGCCAATTAATATTGATATAAACTTCCCACCTAGATAAGACAAATTGTCCTATAAAATCCATCCCTTATGAAATATTCATAACTACCTGTGGCCCTTTAAGGCCACACAGATCTGGGTCATCCTTCTCTGCCTTTATGTTGATTCTTCTCCTTTCTCTCCTCTCTCTCTTCTCTCCAAAACTCTGTGCCCAGCTTACTTTTTCATTGGCCAATCACAAGCCTTGCCTTATATTATGCCTGCCTTCACCTACATATAGATATCAATCCACAATGGGTGATCTTGAACTTCTGATACTCCTGCCTCAAGTACTGGGATATCAAGTGTGAGTGACCATGCCTGATAAAGAAGGACTTTTGAGATGGAAAAACTATAGCACACTTATATGCTAGCATGATAAACCTACAGAGAACAAAAGGGCTGGAAGAAGAGAATTGTTGAAGCTTGTGTTCCTTGGAAGGGGCAGGAAGTAGTCAGGAACCCAGTACAAAAACATGGCGGCTCTTAGCCTAGGACATGCTAACTTACACAGGCAAGTGAGTACAAGGGCAGTGTCTGGAGGAACATAGGCTGACAAGAAGCAGAAGTGGAGTTTTGTTTCTGCAAGAGTTAATTTCTGAGTGATTCTTACCACCATCAATGCCACCACCCCCAGCAAAGTATGAAGCAAGGCTAAGGTGGCAAGGGCCAAGAGAAGAGAAGTAGTTATCCAGGCTGATGGGAAAGCGAGTAACTCGGGGCAATAGTTACACAGCAGTATTAAGAATACATTACCCGGGGTTGGGGATTTGGCTCAGTGGTAGAGCACTTGCCTAGCAAGCGCAAGGCCCTGGGTTCGGTCCCCAGCTCCGGAAAAAAAAAATAGAAAAAAAAAAAAAAAAAAGAAAAAAAAAAGAATACATTACCCAAGAATTTAAATAGGCTGGACAGTGGTGGTCACACCTTACATCCCAGTGCTTGAGGAGGCAGAGGCAGGAGAAACTCTAGATTCAAGGCCAGCTCTGGTCTACAGAGTGAGTTCCAGGACAGCCAGGGCTGCACAGAGAAAACCTGTCTCAAAAAGCTGAAAAGGAAAGAAGGAAGGAAGGAAGGAAGGAAGGAAGGGAGGAAGGAAGGAAGGAAGGAAGGAAGGAAGGCAGGCAGGCAGGAGGAAGGCAGGCAGGCAGGCAGGCAGGAAGGAAGGGTGGGCTAGACATAAACCCAGTCAGCATGTTTTGTTTTTCTCTGATTACACACATCACTGTATATGCGGGAATGAAGGAGGTAGAAATAGTTTAGTTACACACCAGAGACGAGTAATAGAATCAAGAGTATGTGAGACGGGGAGTTATAGTGCTTGACTGGGGAAGTTCAGTAAAGAAGGAAAGCCCTCAAAAGAGTCAGGACAATAAAAGGAAGAGAACATGCACAGACCACAATGCTCCCCGAGACTGAAGAAATGCTGGGCCAGGGTAGCCGAGTGGAAAACCAGCTGGAGAAAGTGGTCAAGTGTAGCATGTGTAGAGCTGATGTCTCAGGTATGGTGCAGTTAGCATCAGTGGTGATGACAAGGCTCACAGTAGACTCCAGGGCAGGGCTGCTTTCTGGTGACATCAATGACATTTAGGGCTGATTATGGAACCTGCGATGCTGAGTGCTGTTGATGGAGTCTAAACCACTACCCCAGTGTCAGGAGCACCTCCTAAGTAAAGAGGACTAAATTGCCTCATGTATTGCTAAACAGTCTCTAAAGCCAAAACATCCCATCTCTAGAACCACTGCTCTAGAGAACGCCCAAGAAGCCAGGGAAGGAAACAAGAATCAGGATGATTGGGTACACTCTGGAGAAAGTAGCAGAGTCAAGAGCTAAAGTCGTCTGGTGTGACTCAGTACACGAGGGTCACACTGAAGAGGACTGGATGAGGTGATCTGATGACATTAGACTCAATATTGGGCCTTCTTAGGAGGAGGGCAGGACAGTGGCCAGAAGGCAGAGATCAGACCCAAGGTCATGGATCCCAAGTCAACAATCAGTGGGAAGTGGGCTAGAAAGGAATAACAGCTGTGAGAGAGGGGAGTGGAGAAGGGAGTGAACGTCCTTAGAGCAAAGCCAGGCTCTGACCATGAAGGCAAAAGCGATACTCAGAGAAGACACAGAAGATATAGATGGTTCTGCTGATGTGAACCATTACTCCAGAAAGCCAGTGGAAGGGCTTGGGAACCACACAAGAGTAAGGGGGGGAGGGGCAGAATGAGGGGATGTGAGAGGCTGCAAGAGAGCAGTGGGCCAGGGGTGGGCCCTGAAAGGAAAGCACGAGACTGAGGGAAACAGGACTTTAAAATAAGAGAAAGAGCCCTTGTCACTTAAATTTTAAATTATATTTAACTGTGTGATCTCTCTCTCTCTCTCTCTCTCTCTCTCTCTCTCTCTCTCTCTGTGTGTGTGTGTGTGTGTGTGTGTGTGTGTGTGTGTGTGTGTGTGTGTGTGTGTGAACTCATTGGGAGGTCAGAGGACAGCTTGAGAGACATAGTTCTTTTTCAATCATTTGAATTCCAGGGATCTAACTCAGGTTCTCAGCAAGTGGATCAAAATCCAGTAAGCTATCTCATGACCCAATGTGCTAGCTAGTTTTATGTTAACTTATCACAGAATAAGAGGAGGGAACCTCAACTGAGAAACTGCCCCCATATGACCAGGCTATAGGCACACTAATAGGGCATTTTTGTAATTAGTAATTGATGTGGGAGGGTCCAGCCCTTAGGCTGGTGGTCCTAGGTTCTATAGCAAAGTAGGCTGAACAAGCCATAAGAAGCAAAGCCAGTAAGAACTGGCTTCTGTTTCAGTTCCTGCCCAATTTGAGTTCCTGCCTTGGTTCCTGAAAAAAAAAAAAAAAAAAAAAAAAAAAAAGACTGGTTTGAGATACATAGGCCAAATAAACCCTTTCCTCCTCAAGCGCTTGAGGTCATGGTGTTTCAACATAGCAATAGTAACCCTGGTCAAACCACCTACCCTTAGCATTTCTACAAGAACGTGGAGATTAAGGTAAGAAACATGGGAAATGTGGCGCCTGTCACTAGGAATCACACAATCCTAGTCTAGAACTAGTCTGGACACAGTGGATAATTTTCTAAGCCTCTTTGGCTTCAATATTAGGAAGTCAATCAAATAGACAAATCTATCTAGCTGTGAGGATGGACTTTGAACGGGTGAGTCTATGTGGGGTTAGTTCAAACAGGCCTTAAAACATTATGTAAAATTATTGGGTCAGCTAGAAAGTGCCTTTTTCATGAAAGGATAAAACAGGGCTGATCTTAAGGGAGGGCAAAGAAGAACAGGATATGACAAAGAGAAAAAAGCAGTCCTGGCCACCTGTAGAGGGCTCAGCACTCTGTGGAAGAGAACTGGATTGCAGATTCCCAGGACAGATCATCCCATCAGGGCAGAAAAGGCTGTGGGAGGGCTGGAGAGATGGCTCAGTGGTTAAGAGCACCGACTGCTCTTCCAGAGGTCCTGAGTTCAAATCCCAGCAACCACATGGTGCCTCACAACCTTCTGTAACGGGGATCCGATGCCCTCTTCTGGTGTGTCTGAAGACAGCAACAGTGTACTCATATACAAAATAAATAAATAAATCTTTAAAAAAAAAAAAAAAAAAAAAAAAAGAAAAGGCTGTGGGAAGCAGGACTCGTGATCCCAGGATGTTGAACCAACTGAGCTACAAATGGCAATGAACTCCATCAAGATATTGAACTAGGGGCTGGAGGGATGGCTCAGTGGTTAAGAACACTTCCTGCCCTTCCAGAGGATCTGAGTTTGATTGCCAGAATTCATATTGGGTGGCTCACCACTGTCTGTACCTTCAGCTGTAGGGACTCTGACACAGTTCTTCTGGCCTCTGCAGGCACCCACATATATACACAGGAACAATAATAAAAAAATTAAAATTATTAAAAGATATGGAACTAGTGCTGGATAAGATCAACCATTTGCATTCCTTCTTTGTGGACATTTTAGAAAATTACAAAAATACAGATTCAAATGTAAGCACTATACGGGTATATGGACACAAGCAAGAGGCCTCTTTTTACTTTCAATCCACTCTGCAGCCTATACCTCAGAAGAAACCCCTGTGCACAGCTTGCATAGACCCTCTTAGGGTTTTGTTTTGTTTTTGTTTCTGTGGTCACATACAAACAAACCCAGGTGCCGTCCAAGGCTCAGGGAGCATCAGAGAAAAGGAAGCACAAAGAATCTAAGAGATGAGGGAGAGGGAAGGGTGCTCTGAAATATCTTCTTCTGGACATGGCATGGCCAATGCACTCATAAAGTCACCGCAACTCTGCTGCCTGCGAAGGCCTGTACAAGACATGGCCCGTCTCTATTTCATCATGGAAGGGAAGGGGCTCGCAAGGCCCTACCCTTCCCTGAGAAGCTATTTATTAGCAGGTAATGGTTATTAGAGTAGGGAGAGTCATTTTCTTCAATGGTGTTGTCACCCATGTTCCAGTAAACAACACCACCCATGCTTATGCAATCAATTCTAACTAAAGCAGAACACAATACTGCAAAACAGTGAACATACGAGGGAGACCTTTGAGGGAGGCACACTGAGAGCAGGAGGGGCATAAGTGAGAACAACGAGAGGTGAAAATGACCCCACACATAAAGCACGTGTATAAAAACATCAGAGAATAATAAGAAACACACACTGACCAACAGGCAGCAATCTCCAATGGGGCAATGCTACATGTATTTGTCATTTCTCATTTTCCTTTCCTTCTTCTTTCCCTCTCTTTTGGAGACGGTCTTACTGTACAGCTCAGGCTAGCCTTGAACTTGAATCGATCCTTCTGCCTCATCCTCCTAAGGGCTGGATTAGGGCATGTGTGCTGATACTTTGTTTAACGGTATGTCTATTATTATATATCTTTATAGCATATCAAAGCCATCTTTTGAAGGTATATATAGGCTTATCTTATTTTCAGTGGCTTCACTGCATTCCACTGCATAGATAAACCATGATCTATTCATATTTTCCTCTTTCCTTTGTAGTTGCTGTTATTACTTGTGACAGGGTCTTGCTATGTTGCCTTGGCTGGCCTGCAGCTCACTATGTAGACCAGGCTGACCTCAAATTTGCACAGATCCTCTTGCCTCTGGGTCCTTATTGCCCGAGTACTAGGTGTGTGCCATGGCTCCTGGCTACTTTCCATATTTCTTTTTTTTTTTTTCCTTCGGAGCTGGGGACCGAACCCAGGGCCTTGCGCTTGCTAGGCTAGCGCTCTACCACTGAGCTAAATCCCCAACCCACTTTCCATATTTCTAACTTTCTATATTATAAACAATGCTGGTTTTGTGTGCAAGTAAGTGTGTGTGTCTATATGTGTATGTGTATGGTAGAGGCCACAGGTCACTGCCAGGTGTCTTCCTCAATTGCTCTCCTCCTTACTTTGTTGAGATAGAATCTCTTACTCATCTGTTTGGCAAGGCTGGCTGGCTAGCAGGCCTCAAGGATCCTATCCCTACCTCCTCAGCACTGGGATAACAAGTGGACCTGGGTTTTCTATAGGTGAACTTCAGTCCTCATGCTTGCACAGAATGTACTTTCCTGACTGAACCACCACTCCAGCCCAGCAGTACTACTTTGAAAATGCTTATGTAGATGTCCTTGCCCATGAATAACTTCAGATTACATCCCTACCTGATAGACTAAAGGACATATCTGAGGCTGCCACACACCACCCCCAAGCTATCAATTTATCCTCCTATCTAATTTGAATGGAGTATTCAATCTCCCACTCTCCTGCTTAAGCCATAACAATCTTAAGGTTTGCTAACTAATAGAAGGGAATCTCACTCTTGCTTTAATGTGAATGTTTGCTTGTTTTGGTGAATAAGGAGTATGCCCATCTAAGAACACTGAACACAGACTTCAAATTCATATGCATAAAACAATGAAACAAGATGTCATTTTCGTCAAATACTCTGCTAACTGGAAGGAAGCTTGGGAACAGTGTATCTATCACCTGCAAAGCTATTACTTCTGAATGCTTATAATGTGCAGACACCAAGAAGAACACGGTTACTTATCCTCTTGTTGAGCTCTCACAACTCCACAGAGTACATTAGCCTTAGTGCACAAAAAGAAACTGAGACCATATGGATTAACTTTCTCAAAGTCACACAGAGTAACAAAGTAGAGTGAGGTTTGAACCCAGAGCATCTGACTGTGAAGCCCCTATTTAGACAGATTAAGTAACTTGCTCACCTCAGTAAAGCAGCAAGTAATACAGTCAGAATGCAAACACAGGCCTGCCTAACTCTATAGCACACAGAGGGGAGGTTTTTGTTTTATATAATTCACTCTATCTGTATAAATAATATGACGATAGTATTGAGAAGATTTTAACCCTATCCAAACATGTATTAGGTTGTAATTTTGGCATTTTGGGTCCTTTTTCTGGTGTTGCCTTGACAAACGAACAACCACTGCATTGTATCTTTTCAAGGACATCTTGTGTGAACAATACACATGGCACTCAACATGGTGGCCCAGGACCACAGACAGGTTGACTACAAAAAGGGAAACTGCTCACAGGTTGCCAAGAGTTAAGGAGAACAGAGTGTCCCCTGGTGGTTGAGAGTGGTATTGTGCTTTGCAAGAGTCCAACTAGAAGTCCAGAATTGACTGGACTGGTGTCGCAGCTGCTCAGGCGGGCTCAGGAGACACCAAAGCATGACTGCCCTCTCTATCCTGGGTGCTCCCCAGGAGTGCGCGACGTCTACCAAGTCTGCTCTACAGGCAGCCAGTGCAGACTCTCAGGTCCAAGAACAACACATTCACAGAGTAAACGACGACTGCACAGGAGTGGCTTGTATCACAGGAGAAAAGGTGGCCAAGAAAGGGATATATACAGAAACAGACTCAAGACCATCAGGCCTGGAAACTTCTACACAATCTTCCAATGACATTCCCCCGCCACACACACACACACACACACACACACACACACACACACACACACACCACTAGAAAATTAGGAAAACCTTGAAAATGTTCTCAAGGGAGAAAATGATGCTAAAAGAAACCCAGATGTGGTAAGTATAAAATGAATGGAATTTTGGATTCATCCCTACTGTCAGCCTCTCTTAGAATTGAGGCAAAGGCAATTGCAGACTTGGGAAGAAAGGCTTAACTTGACCAAATTAAAATGGCCTAAAGCCATGAAGAGACCATGGGTAAAACAGAAACACACATCAGCTAGGGCAGAAGAGAGGCCGAGAGGCAGTGATGACTGAAGCAGATGGAGAAGCTCCAGCCACAGTTACCAGGATCCCAGCTGAGTGCTGGTCGTTGTCTGATTGAGAAGGGGATCCTCTAGCTAATCACATTTTCTACTTTAATGTTTACCATTTGTTTCTTATATAGATTAGCAATTTTCAAAGAATTAGAAGGTACATTATAAAATAAAAATAACACAAAAATATAAACCTCTGCATAATCTTCCAAAAACATGGAGAGTTCATCAAAGGTGCCAATCGTCACTGTTGTTGAAAGGTTATGAAGAATCTGGTCTCAGTTACAGACCTGTCAAAGTATTGGCAAAGAAGAAATACTTATACAAACTTAGATGGTACCAAGTAAGGAAATGATAAGCCCAAACAAAAAAAGAGACATTCTTTGTTGTTCAAAAGACTTAGTACTTTACAAGCACAGTAAATAACAGGAGTGGAGAGAGATAGAAACGCCACATCCTGACAGCAGTTCAATGAGAGCAAGCACTTTGTGTTGGTCATTACCCTTTCACTGCTCCTGCACTGTCTGCTGCACAGTAGGCAGAGCACTGGTGCACAGTAGGCTCTCAAAAATATTGGCTTGCAGAAGGAATGTGTGTTCCTTTAATATGTGACCCCTTCCTTCTAAGGCATTCCCTGAAACAAGCATGAATGATGTACCTAACGTAACTTTTCCCTTAATTGAGGAGATTCTCCTACTTCAGGGTCTGGCTCAAATTTTACTTCCTCAGTCTTCCCACATCTCTCCTACTGCCACAGCCCTGCCTCCCTAAAGAGTCAGGATTAAAACTTCTTTATTCTCTATAGCATACTACTTGGTCATTCCACATCTATCTTGTTCTTGTTTGAAACAATATGTATAATTAAATTACACAGGCTGCCTTTAAGTCACCCCTGTAGCCCAAGCAGCCCTTCAACTCATGATTTTCCTGCCTGAGACCCCTGAGCAGCAAAGATTACGAAGCCCACAGCCCCAGCTCTGTCTCACTCACTCATGTCAGACTGTAATGGTTACTTAATTATAAACTCCACGAGGGCAAGGTTCTAGTTTTAGTTACTCTTGTACATCATCATCCATCTTCCCTCTCTCTCTCTCTCTCTCTCTCTCTCTCTCTCTCTCTCTCTCTCTCTCTCTCTCTCTCTCTCTCTCTCTCACTTTCTAACAGTCTCTCTATACAACCCAGGCTGACTTGGAACTCATGGTCCTCCTGCCTCAGCCTTCTAACACTAGGATCACAGTCACGCCCAGCATGGACTTCCACCTTCCAGCATAACAATAAATACCTAAATGTCTGCTAGTTTTCATAAAATAGAATTATATTCTTAGTGTCCAATAAGATACAACATATATTAGATGCTCACAAGTGTTCATTGCCTGAATTAATTGAAAGAAAGGTAATTCCAAAATAAAAAAAAGTGCTTCAAATTCCAGGGCTGGGAAACATCGTACTTCAAATATAAAGAAATAATCGTTGGAGAGATGGCTCAGTGGTTAAGAGCACTGACTGCTCTTCCAGTTTAATTCCCAGCAACCACATGGTGGCTCACAACCATCTGTAATGAGATCCGATGCCCTCTTCTGGTGTGTCTGAAGACAGGTACAGTGTACTTATATATAATAAATAAATACACCTTAAAAAAAAAGAAATTATCCCTCTTTTTCCCTTGTTTCTAAGCAGACTGCCCTAGTTAGGGTTTCTATAACTGTGCTTGGAGAGGAAAGGGTTAATTTCACCTCATACCTCTCAGGTCGCAGTCCTCACTGAGGGGAGTCAGGAGGGGAAGCAGGGCTAAGGTAGAGTGCTACTTCCTAGCTTGCTTCTCAGGGATTGCTCATGGTGACACCACCCACGCTGCGCTGGACCCTTCCACATCAACCGTCAGTCATGAAAATGCATTGGCCCACAAGTCAATCTGGTGGGGGCATTTTCTCATTTGAGGCTTCCAAAACCACTCAAAGATCTTGCCTAGATCCTGTCCCCAGTGTTGCACAATCTAGTACCAAAACTGCAGAGATGGGTCTGAGGGAGTTCCATCAGAAGTACAGTAACTGAGACTGGGATATGACTTAGTAGTTAAAATGCTCCCTTCACAAGAGTGAGAACCAGAGTCAGATGAGAATGGTGGCCTTCCTGTCATTCCAGCTTCCAATTCCATTCCCAGCAGAGACAAGGGATCTAGCTATCCAGAGCTTGTTAGTGTGACTAGCTATATTGGTGAGTTCTGGGTTTGACTGAGAGATCACTGCCTCAATTAGTAAGGTAGAAGACCAATGAAGAACAATTTCCAGCATCAACTTCAGACCTACACACACTTGCATGTACACACATGATCTGTTGACCATGCATTCAAACATGCATCACACACACACACACACACACACACACACACACACACACACAAATACAAAAACATAAAAGTATGATAAGTGAAGTGGGCTAGAAGAAAAAGGGTAAAAAAGGAGAGCTGAGGTGCTCAAGCTAGGCAGATATGTTATAATGTCTGAAACTGGACACGATAACCTTCAGCATGGGAGAGTATAAACACCTACGAGGGGAGGAATTGTTTAGCCTGGCACAACAAGCTCAAAGCAAGAGAAAGAATGAAACCAGGAAGAGCATTCAAAGACCTATGACAGGAGGGTGAAGCAACAGAGCCACTGCTCTGTTTGGACCAAGGAAAACAATGCCATATACATTGTCACAGACAGCAGCAAGTGTTACTGTCCTCAGACCACTAAAGCTAGAAGAATTGAACCTTGATGTAAACACCTATGCTTGTAAAAGGAAGTCCTTTACCTATTATGCAAATATAGTCCCATACCCAGTGTTATTAAAGTAGTGTCCAAAGTCCACTGATTCTGACTGCTCGAGAGTGAACGTACCTTCAACAGAAGATGAAAAAAAAAAAAAAAAAACAGAATCAGCAAAGCCATGGAACTGGACTATTCTCCTTCACTATTCCCCCTTCCATGACCAGTGACCCCTCAAACTGGAGTTCGCAGAGCACATGCTGACACCTTCCCACTGTCTACCTCAGTAAAGTTTGCCTGCCTGCCTGCTTGCATTCTGGTAGGCTCTAATGGGCTTCAGTGGTTCCTATGACACCAACAGTGATTGGGATAAGAAACACATGGTGATCTTCATGAGCACATTATAAGAAAAATAAGATATAAAAAATAAATATGTGAAAACCCCCAAGAAAATACTAGGAAAAACTACAATGACTACTAGGGAATATAGGATAAACTATATAATGACTGTGAAATGTGGGGAAGGTAAGAGGAGGGCTTCCTGTACAGATGGGCTTCCCAGGGAAGAAAGAGAAACATTGATTAGCTGAAAGCAATTAAGATGTTTGCTATCAAAACTGCTTGTTCAACAGATGAATTAAACAGAAGCCAGGGGGCTTCACTAATACATCCCAGTGACAAATTAAAGAAAAGAAAAGGGCTAGAATACAAACCTAAGCATTGTGACTGTAAATCTGGGGCAGATGATAGGAATAGATGAAAAGAAGGAAGAAATGGCCGCGTCTGTAAGGGCAGGGTGAGCAGTGGATTGGCTGGGGTGGGGGTGGGGCAACTCAGAGGAATGAGAACTAAGCAAATAATCTTAGGGGACCCTCCTCCTCAGGACTACTGCCACACCTTGAATCAGCAACAGGGCCCTACAGAACCTCTATATTTCTCACCAATGTGCCCAGCTCTGGGACCTGCTTCCACTCTGAGGGATGCCATCCTCATTCCCAGAAGCCTCCTGGTCCTAAGGGCTCTAAAACATCGTGTTTCACATATGGCACAGCTAACTGAAGTCACTCCACATATGAACTGACTCTGCTCACAACTCCACCCTCCTCTCTTGTTCCCACCAATGCTAAGGAAACCAGATGTACAAATGGTTAACAGAGGGGGAAAAATCCCACCCAGACCACTTGAAATGCGGCTAGTCTGGCTGGGCTTCCAGTCTGCTCAGCGACTGCTCCGTGCTGCTATTTATAGTCTCTGGGTGCCCAGCCCAGCTTCCAGGTCACTAATTGTGGCCCAACCCAGAGCCAACTCCACACCTCCTTCTCCGCCCTTCAACACAAGGAACAAGAAGCAAACCCAGCTTTGTCCAGCTGAGCACAGCCAGGAACAAGACCTGAACCCAAGACCAGATTATATATGCCTTGCAGAAGATCTCAAAGTTGTCTAAGGTCTGCTGCCCTTGTACTGCATGTGCTGGAGAGCTGAGCTGTCTCACCCTCTTGCTGGCATCTCTTCTAAATATTCTATGTTCATCCACAGTAAATCCTGAGTTCACTTTTCCCCGTGACCACAATAAAGAGAGAAGATGAGGGTTTGACTAAGTGTCTAAGCATTTATGGAGCTGCGTGCCTCTTCCTGGGCTGGTTAGCTTATTCATCCATTTGCATTACTATTCCAGTTGCCCACAGCAAGGAGAGTGACCAGAGAGAAGGCACACTCAGAATCAAACTTTTCAAAATGTTTCTCAAGCACATACAGAATACACTTAAATCCTCAACATTCTTAGTTCCAGATAGAGACCCTGAAGTATGAGTTTTCAGAGAATGTTGTGAATAATCTTTCTGACATCAAGAGGCAGTTACTATAGCAATATATTATATTATAATATATAGTATATATACATGTAATATATAGTATATACATATACATAATACTATATATTATAGTATTACTATATAAAATAGTGTATATGGTATAATAGTATAAATACTATTATTTGAGTATTATTCTACACTAATACATTTTACCCAGAGATGCAGAACACTAAAATTGGCGATGACTACTTTTTGGCATATGAAGCTATGTGAGTTATCCTGAGAGCAGAAAAGGTATCATGTATACTAGCAAAAGACAAAGCTTAGCTCAAAGACTTGCTAAGGTTTTTGTTTGTATGTTTGTTTGTTTTGTGTTAGGTCTGTGCCTGAGTTGCACTGAAAGGCCACCAATGAATCACTATCTCCACCATGGTGCTATATCTGAACCCTTAGTCCCATTCATCCCAGTTACATCTAGCAGTTATCAGAACACAGGACAGAGAACAAGTGATGAAGGAAATGTATAACAACAGAGATGGTCCCTTCCTTCCCAAACTATGGTGACCGTTCTCCCCAGACAGTGCAACAAGTCTCCACCCTCTGTGCCCTTGTGTTAGACCACTCAAGACTACACACCCTGATGCCAGTCATCTTCTCATGTGGGGTTCAATTTAGCCATCGGGTTATATGCCAGGATTCTAGTTATTCTGAAGCAGGAACCAGAATGCTGCTGAACTACCTCATCATCACCCACAAATACCCATTCCTAGCCCCAAATCTTTCCTCCCAAGACCACAAGGGGGAAAAAGTTTCCAAATTAAAAAACTAAAACTGGCAACCAAGGTGCCCCATGGCAGTAACCTTTAAAAGTGGCCATTAAAGTTTATAAGTCAGACGGGCACCAAGTGAGTGATCAAGAAGAGAAAAATGGCCCCTCCCTTCAGGACCCAGAGCCACCGTCTCCTGCCACACAGCTGATGTCACAAGAAGCACTTGCAGCCATCAAGGGCTCTCTGTCCCAACTACAACTGCTAGAGATATAGTCTCTGTATGTCTGGCTGCAAAGAAAAAGGAGAGGAGGGACAAGGAGGTGTGGCTTTGGGTGTATGAGGTAGGAACAGGGAGGAAAGGGGAGGACACACCCAAGATCTCTCCCTACGAGGAAAACTCCCTGAGAGCCACAGGCCAGGAGGAACAGACCTTGCCAGACAGCAGTTCTCAGGTGCACACAAGGCTCAGCACAGATTTCCACCGGTTACTGGGACTCATTCTATAACCCTGACTTATCCTGGGACAAGGGGATGCATATCAGAGTTATTTTGATAAAAGTATGAATAGCTTAGAAAGCCTTCCAAATGACTCCTGTTCCAAATCACCCACCTGTTCTGTGGGGTATGTACCTCTAGGAAAAAACACGAATTTGAGGAGACCTCTTCCTTACTCATGGAAGGTATATTCAATGAATACGCCCGAGAGCTTCTATACCAGGCATTGTTCTAGAGCACCAGGAAAGCATGAACATTCAGACCCAAAGTCCTACTCGTACTGAAAATCGAAGTCCACTAGAAAAGAAAAGCAACATCTGCTCCAGTAAATGCTAACACAGACAGAGTAAGGAAAGGGAGAGGAAGAGCTGGGAGCATAGAGCTACATGCCAATCAAGCATTCCAGAGGCTGAGACAGGAGAACTACAAGTTCAAGGCCAACTCAGGCTACAATGTCTTAAATAGTGCTAGTAGTTGGGTAGGGATGAAACTGTAGATAAAGTAGCCCTTGAGAAAAGACCTAAAGAAAGGGAAGTGTTGTCAAGCTGTGTCAGCAGTTAAAGGCACCTGCCATCTACCTGAGGTCAATCTCCAGGCTCTACGTGATGGAAGGTGAAACTGACTCACTGTCCTCTCACCTCCAAACATATCCTGATGCATGTTTGCCTCAAACCCCACCATACACATGCACACAAATTAATAAATAAAAATGTAACTTAGAAAGAGAAAATGAGCCATGCACATATCTGACAAGAGCAAATGAGAAGGTTTAAATTGGAGCACAGACCCAGCATATCATCAGACATGCGGTATACAGAGGTGGCCCAGAGCTAGATACCACTGGCTGCCACAGGACTCTGCCTCTGTCTTGGATAGGGTAGTATGGGCTGATTGCCTATTAGGCTAAATCATCCAGGCCAGAGACATGCTAACAAGCAGAAACAAACTTAAACAGCTTAGTGGAAGAAGAGCACATGTGAAGTAAGATGAATTCAATAGTAAAGGATTTCTCTTTATTTCTCTTCGAGTTCCCATAGACAAAATCTCATTCATCCTCACAGAATTCTTGTAAGACTGTAATCCTTTAGTTAAGAACTAGCAAGGAGAGAGAAGTTATTTAGAAATGATTCTAAAGCTAGAGCTGGAATAGGAATTTGCTCTTGTTACCCTGTCCCATAATTCCTTAGGCATAAAATCATGGAATACTAAAAAATAAAAGACCAATTACCTTTCCTAGCCCTCTCATCTTACTTAAGAAGCAGGTACCAAAAGTAGATTTCATGTTTCCTAAGTAAGAAGTTAACACTCCTTAGAAAGCAAAATGGTGCAGCTTTTAAAAAAGGAGACCAACTCTTCAAATCCCACATTCTAGAAACTCTCCTGCGAGGAAAGATATGGTGATGACATCAGGATCATAGAAGACCAAAGAATCCCTTCTGCCCTCTGACCCTTAGAAAAAGCGTTAGGTCCACTGTCCTTTATCTAGCTCCCTTCAACTTAATGTTCTTAGGAGACAAAGACTTCATTAGCCAAGGGCAGTAGGCTCTGAAGACCACAACCAAATCTACAGCATGAATCCAGACACATAAATACACAGAAACACAGAGACAGACAGATAGACACACACAGAGAGACACACAGAGAAAGACAGAGACACACACACACACACACAGAGAGAGAGAGAGAGAGAGAGAGAGAGAGAGAGAGAGAGAGAGAGAGAGAGAGGAGAAAGAGAGTTTGTGTATGCATGCACAAACGTGTACAGTCAGTCAGTGGCAAGGAAAGGAAAGCACACACAACACAACACACCAGAGCAGCTGCAGAAAACAACTGCTTGTTAAGTTAAAATTAAACTCTGCACAAATATTGACCTTTGGAGGGGACAGAAACTGGTCCCATATTTACCAGCTTTATAAATGGGATTGACCACAGCTGCCCCACGTGCTTGGCCAACATGATGGCAGGATGGGGTGAGGCCCCACTTTGGGGGTGGGAGATGAGTGAGAGAAGCAGAATACATTTTAAACACTTTCTGAAATGTACTTACTCTTGGTGGATCAAAGTTCCCAAAAGCATTACAGTGAAATTTCTAGGAAAGCAAATAAGAGAGTCTCTGAAAGTAGGGATAGGGGTGTCAGAGAAATAGGAATAGAGAAGAAAAGGAAATATCCAAAAGGCAAAATGCTAAGAAGAATGAGATGCAGAATCCATGGAAGCGGAATGCAGAGAACACCAACGAGCTTATTATCCTTTTGAACCCTGGCCCTTGGTCAAACTAAGAGTCAGAAGGTAGACCAGGTGACCAGTTTAAGTAACCCAGCAGAACAACAAGAACTGACCTGGTTTGAGTTTGGCTGTGCTGCTTACTGGGCATGTAACCCAGGAAACTCAATGACCCCCTCCCATTTCCTCATCTATAAAATGGAGATATTAATTAAAAAATATATTAGGTGGGGCACATGTTTAATCCCAGCACTCAGGAAAGAGAAGCAGGAGGATCTTTATGAGTTCAAAGCCAACCTGGTCTACAGAGCAAGTTCCAGGACAGCCAGGGCTACATAGAGAAACCCTGTCTTGAAAAACAAAAACAAACAAAAAAACTGACCTAATTCACAAAGACTAGAATAATAATAATAAAAAAGGTAACATGGGGGAAGTACTTGCCCAACTATAAAGACCATGCAGATATCAATCATTTTATTAACTCTGCCTGTTGATTGTGCATCTTATGTCATATTACAAATCTGAGAGCAAGCTAAAATCTCTCTTGGGCAACGTCATAGGCTAGAAAGGAGAGTTTAACCTTGCCCTGAAATGTTTAAAGTCTCCTAAGGGCCACACCTTGATCCTCCCCTTGCAGTAAGATAACAGGAAAGCCAGCGTGAGGAAATATAGCCCCACCCCCAATCCAGACATGGGTCAGACATGAAGGAGGAGAAATAACTCATGATGAGATCCTGAAAGCTGAATTCAGGCAATCCAAGGTTTTACAAGAACAAGCATCAAAGATGCTGGGGAAGTCAGCTCTGCTCAAATCTCTGCCTTCTTCCTCTTGTATCCTCTCGTTTATGCCCAGGACCTATACTGTACAGCAAGATGCATAAAAGTCTAGATTCCCTTCCATGTGGCATGACACCCATCCCCCCCACTGTTAGAAGTTTGAATATGAAATATCCCCAAAGCTCATGAGTTAAAAGTTTGTTTGCCAATCAATGATCAGAAGTAGGTTGTGGGAGGTGTAATTGAACTATGAGTCTCTGACTTTATCAATGGATTCCTAACTTGATGGTGCTATTGGTAGGTGACAAAAAAAACTTAGGCCGCAGGGCCTATTAAATGGAAGGAGCCTTAGCAGCGTGCTTTTAGAGGCTATATCTTGTCACCAGGTCCCTCACTCTACCCTCCCTGCTTCTCAGACACCATGATATGAGCATCTTCGCTTCAGCACATGCTCTTCACCATGGTGTTCTACCCACATCTACAATCGAAATGTCTGAAACACTAAGTCAAATAGCCTTTTCCTCCCTTCAGTTCATTTTCTCAAGTGTTTCTGTCTCTGTAGCAGAAAGCGAACATAGCCTCTAAACCCCAGAAAGTACTGCAAATAACCCACGTAGAAGCCAGGCAGTGGTGACACACACCTCTAATCCCAGCTCTCGGGAGGCAGCAGCAGGGGGAATCTCTGAGTTTGAGGCCAGCCTGGTCTACAGAGTGAGTTCCAGGACAGCCAAGGCTATATAAAGAAATCTTGTCTGGAAAAAACAAAACAAAACAAAATGAAACAAGACAAAACAAACAGGAAAATGAAACAAAACAAAAAGTACAAACAGAGATTTCTTCCCCCAAATTAGATGTCCAGTTTTACACGACGTTCCTGTGCTATATGCAGTACAATGCTCACACTATACATCTTAAAACCATGGAGTGAACAAGCAGCTGCCAGGTTTGCGTCTGAAAAGGTAATGACTAAATTAAAGTCCTTTACCTTCTTAGTGCTAAGCAAAATTAAACCACTAGTATCTTTTGACTCTGCTTTGCTCAATCTTTTACCTTAATAAATCACAGTTTATATTGTCGAACGTGTGTCATAAACCATAAACAATGTACAACAGAGCCGTGTCAGCAACTCAAGAAGAACTCCCAACGCTGCAGTCTCTGGGGTCACACGGCAGGAAGGTGCTTTTGCATGCACTGCACCAAATATGTGCTGAACCAGATTCAAAACCAATCGGGGAGGGACAAACGTACAGGGATGGGTACAGGTGGCTGAGGAGTTAAGCTCCAGTTGGAAGAATGTCCCTTGGATATCGATCCAAAAACTTATATCAATACAGTCTTTAGCTTTGTCCTTGATGGGCTCCAGAAAGACCCTCAGCTTTCAGATTCAGACATGCACAGAAGACTCCTTTCCTCACACTCATCTTTCTTGTGGACAAACGGCTCACCTCAGTAGCCTCTTCTACAAAAATGTGGGTAAGAGAACTAGACACTAACCCTAAACCTAACGCTAATGCTGGCCTCCCCTGTACAAGCCTAAGATTTCTGGTCAAGCCCATTCGGCAGGCTATAGTCAGAATGGGTATTTCTGCAAGGTACTCCACACTTGTAGAAAAGGGAAGAAAAAGTTCCACAATTACAGTTGCTATCCATTTAAACACACACAGAGAGGGAGAGACAGAGACAGAAACACAGAGAGACAGGGAGAGCAAGACAGAGACAGACAGAAAAGGCTGAGAACCCTTCTTTTATAAGTGTCCAGGCTCCCAGGAAAAGCCTGAGATAAAAGTGGTCTATTATTCTCCAGATTCTTCCTCCCAAAATTTCTTATCCCCCCACCCCAAACCAATAAGGCTAGCAGGGAGGTTCTAGGGGGACAGTGTGGCAAAGGCAGAAAACAAGCATCATAGAAAGCAAAATATTCTTCAGAAGAAATCCAGGGCTTTGCACAAACTAGGTGACTCTGTGAAAAGAGCAAATGTGCACAATAGGGCAAAGGACAGTCGTCCAGCAGATGTGGCACACCAATTTGTCTACAAGAGGTTTCCTGACCCTACCCACTGCTCCATCTATGAAACCACCCTGACATCCCCCAGACTAAATTCAAGTCACCTAACTTCAACAGTTTGAAAACTACCACCCCATATGAGATTTGCAGTTACTTACTATTTGTTTTCAGTGGTCGGTGTTCTCCTGTCCAAGTCTGTAAACTAGTCTCTGAGACATTCCTAAGCAAATCATGTGACATAAAGGGCTGATTCCTATTTAGAATGTCTTAGTTTAAGCAAGCAAAATGTTATTCCTGGGGGCTTCTGACCAGAGGGTCCTTTAACCATGTAGATAATAACAACATTAGTATTCCATAGGTTAGCAAGATACAAAGGCTTATACACAGGTGTGAGAGATAGACATGGAAGCCAGGGTCCTGGGGAAATGAGCACATGAGGCCCAACATGAAGGGGACTCTTACGTAAAAACTGGATGACCAAGATAGAGTTTATCACACACACACACACACACACACACACACACACACACACACACACACACACACACACACACACACACACGAGGGCAGGGGAACTCATCAGCTGGATGTTGGGGCATACAACTTTAATCCCAAAACCAGGGAAGTAGAGGCAGGCAGATTTCTGTGAGTTGAGGTCAGTTTGATATGTCATGAGCTCTAGACCAGCTAGGGCTAGGCCCTGTGTTAGAGACAGACAGACAGAAAGAGGGAAGGAGAGACTCACAGACCCAGTAGAGGTGACCATATACAAGCAACTTTCTAACTGAGATCCAGGCATAGCAGAAGTTTCTGGCTGCCTTAGGACTGTCTGCAATTCAGAAACGACTGAACTTCAGGCGTACTAGGAAGAACCCCTCCACCGTACTCTTTGAAGCTCTCAGAGAAGCAAATAAGGAAACATTGCTACCGGGTACCTGTGAGCGCTGCCGACTCACAAGCCCCAGGAAACAGCCTGAATAGAGTCTTATTCAGGCCAAGGGAAAATGCTGTTAAAACATACAAAACTCCTTTGACTAATGTGAGAGGGGGAAAGAACCTCTATAATTAACAGAGACTGTCACAGGCATCAGGGGCCTCCGACGTGTTCTATGCAAACCACTTGAAAAGACCCAATCTTTTAGGAGAAGGCTGGGGTTTGTGAGTAGGGGCTCCAACAGGCTGGGGACAACTTTTCCAAAAGCATCTCACCATATTTAAAAAGAAGAAGAGAAATGGAGGTGGGGTATAGGGAGGAAAAACCCCAAACCTCAACTTAATGTTTTCCCACCACTGGAACTAAAAAGTGAAAAAGAAGAAGTCCAAGGGCAACCAGGTTTCAATTAGGGCCTAATTAGAAAGAGAAGTGGCACCACTGACAGATCTATGGAAGAAACACAGTCAGTGCTTCTGGGCTGAGCCATCCACTTGAAAGCTGTGGTGATTAGAGAGGGACAACTTATGGTGAGAAGAGAGATGGTGGAGAAAGGGAGGAGCAGAAGAGGGCTTGGGGCTAGCCAATCCTACAAGTCAAGGGCCAGAACAGACAGTCTAGAAGCGTACACTGATCAGCCACATGTGTAAAGAATTACACAGAGGGCAGTGAGGGGAAAGGATTCCACTCAGGCTCAGCATTCACCACTACACACACACACACACAAGGGTTCCAGAACTTTACATTCTACTTCTTGTGAGACACAAATCCACGTGGACAATTCACATGGCCTCTCTGCATTTCTCTCAAAGTGTACCAATATTTTTACATGATATGCAGAGAGTTGGAAGAAAACCATTCTATCATCAACTGTTCCTGAATGAAGAGATCTAGATCTGCCCCTGCTCTCAAAAGAAGCCAAGTGAAGCTTACACCAGCAGGTGGGCTGGGACATCACAAATTGAGACAAATACAGAATGGCTGGAACAGCATTGTGTATCTTGCTTATAACCTGAGATGATTTAAGTTCACTTCTGTAGGAAGGCCATAATCTATAAAAACATACAATAAGGAGCCAGGTAGACACCCTTGCATACAAGGGGAGGAAACAGCCTGTTCCACTCAAATTTGCAAGGCTCAAAGCAGTTTGATCAGGCAGCAAGGAATACACCGCCCCTCTTTGCTCTGGGGTACACTATCCCTTGTTGATTTAGTTCAGGCAACTTGGAGGAGGGACAGGAAGGGCTAGGGCAAACATGTCACAGCCTAAAGTGAATAGGGCTGACAGAAAGAAAAGGCAAAGAACAGAGCTGAAGAGAGGAAAAGAGGAGAGGCCTCTCTTCCCATCCCACAACCTGGGCTCCATCCAACACAAAGTTAATTCCTAACCTCGACTTCACCACCCTGCCCACTGCTTACATGATTTATCCCCCTATCTGCCTGCATCGGCTTTATAAGCCTCCCAGCCCTACACACCATTATAAAAGATGTCTGTGCTGCTGGTTCAACCTGGCCCAACACTGGCTCCTGCCACGGTAACCCTTTTCACCCTTTCATTTTACAAGCCTTCCACCATCATGGAAATCTGAAATCCCACGAAAGAACAGTAAACAAACACCACAGGGGAAAGAAAATACCTATCCAGGCTACTCAGAACAGCAGAAGTCACACATGGATGGATGTCTAAGTCGGGGATGAAGGCCTCTGAGCACAGGCAGTGAGCCGCCTTCTTCCTGGGCCCACCCCCTAGACAGCGAGAAGCAGCTGTGCACAGATGAGCCGATCCTTCATGGGGCTAAGTCACACCTGAATCTCACTTACTCTCTGTACTATGGAAGACACCAATGTGACAGTGGTCAGAATCACAGCTAAGTACCTGGCATACACAGAATAGTAGCTATCGTGACCTGGGACATTAAGCATCTGAAAAATGGGGAAAGGGTAACAATCCCGATTTTTTCCTAATGCAAAGTTAAACTTTCAACAAGGTTTCTCCTTTATTCTGGGCAAACTTTCCATTTCAAAGCCAGATTCCACTGATTGATCCAACCCAAGAATAGCCAAAGGAAGTTTCCTAGTAGTGTCTCTGCTTTTTGTTTTCTGAAACACTGTCTCTCTCTGTAGCCTAGACTAACCTGGAACTCATTATGTAGACTTAAGCTGGTGATCCACTTGCCTCAGCCTCTCAAGTGCTGGGATTGCAAATGTGGATCCCCATGCCTGGATTTCCCTACTATCTTGAGTAACATAGTATCATGACTTTGAACACCTAAAATCTACATCTGCCCCCGGGTCTCCTCATATATCCCCAAAGCTCCCTCAGCTTCAGCCTCGAAGGCTGTGCTTTCTCATCACAGGCCACCAGAGACCCTGCCAACACTGCTGGAACCTGTTCTTTCCCTAAAATGCCCTCTTACCACAGAGCCTAAGCCAGGAGTCAGGGTCAGACCTTCCCTGTTAACTTGGCTGAGAATGGACACTAAGGAATTCTCCACAAGTCTCTGGGGCTCCAATTGCTCTGCCAAGGAGATGGAGCACTCCCCCAGGGTTCTGTTGTTCACTTGGGGTTAAGGAGCCAGGAGATGGAGGCGGAGGGCAGGAGGGTTGGGGAGGGCAGGAAGAGAAGAGAGCTTTGATTCAGCGACCAGACTGAGTTCTCTACAGGCCGGGCTCCGCTGAGGTTTCTCGGGAGAAATAGGCCTCTGTGGTAGCTGTGTCTGTAAAGCGGATGGAAATGCCCATAAAGCCATATCAAACCCTGTGCAGAGAAGGACAGGGATATATATAGAACCAGGAACCAAAGGAGCCACAGGGGATTCAGGCGGCCAGCTCCGCCCAGCCCTTAAACACGCCTCAGGGAAGGGGGAGGCCCAAGGAACAAGCTCCAGGAATGAAGGCTGGAGACAGCCCGGCGGGTTTGCCAAGGGAGTGGGGAAATTAGGGGCGTCTCAGGGACAATGCTAGAAGGGAACTAACAACTAGGCTGTTGGAATCAATCAAAGTTGGGGGCAGCCTAGGCCTGGGCCAGCTCAGGGATGCTAAAGAACCAGACTTGAGGAGTTTGATCAGAGCCTGGGTGACTGGTCTGCCTTGGTGTCCCACAGCTTTGACCGTGCACTGCTTCCTTCTCAGAGCCAAGGAGCTACTTACTGATCAATCTGTTCCCCTGGTCTTATTCTCCCAACTAGCACCTCCACTTTAAATTAGTCCAGGAGGTAGTGTGCATTTCTTCCCCACTTAGTCCCAGCATCCTAGAAAAACTGGAGCTGAGGACAGTGGAAAAGAAGAAAAAGAAATGTATCCTTAGGAAGTATCTTAAGACAAAGAAAGTATACCAAGGAGAAAAATCATCATAAAAATAGAATCAAATCATGTGTGATGGCAGCACATGTATTCCCAGCACCCAGGAGGCTGCCACGGGATTGCTGTGAGTCTGAGGTAAGCAAAGTTTATATGTCAAGTTGAGGACAGCTTGGACTACATAGTGAGACCTTGTCTCACGGAAAAAAAGAATAGTAACAAAAAGAAAACAGAGATGCAGATGAAGGTCAGTCATCAACAGAGAATATGCTTAGCAGTACCAGAAACAAAACAACCCAATTCATAGAGAGGACAGACATGAAATAGGCCAGAGCCCCCCAGACCATTGTATCTGGTAGAACAAGGCTCAGAGAGAGTCAGGAGTGACCAAGCTCATCAGCTCAGATTTGTGGGGATCCCTCCCTACCATTAATTTTCTTGCCCAAGTAGGTTGTCAAGATATAACACCTGTGTAATGGAGACGGGGAGCTAGAGGACACTAAGCCTATAAGAATTTCTTATCTGAGCCACATTCAGACAAGCGATCCTCCAACACCCTACCCCCAATTCAAGAGACTCCCTCCCTCTCTGAATCTCCAGATAACAGCACAAGTATCCCAAGGTTTTGGCGCCACCTGCTGTCTATTCCCTGATAGCTGAGTGGACAGGATAGACCTGACATTTGCCTGCCTTAATTCATCACAAATGCTGAAGGAAAAAAGTTTAAGAGAACATTAACTATACTATATGTCCTGGGACCACGATACAACTCAGGGGTACAGCACTTGCTTAATTTCTAATAAAAGGGTGATCCCTGGGGAAATTTACTCTGGTTTCCTGGTCTGATATCTTGGAACATTTCTGGGTCATCCAGAGCAGTAGTCCTCAACCTTCCTAATGGTGCCACCCTTTTATACAGTTGAATGTTGTGGTGACCCACCCCTCAACTATAAAATTATTTTTGTTGCCACTTCATAACTGTAATTTTGCTACTGTTATAAATCATAAGGTAAACATCTGATATGGGAGATATTTGATAACACTCAGTGGTGGTGGTGGTGACGGTGATGGCAATGGTGGCACACACATTTAATCACAGCACTTGGGAGGCAGAGACAGGGGGATGTCTGAGTTTGAGGATAGCCAGGATCAGAGAGAGAGAGAGAGAGAGAGAGAGAGAGAGAGAGGAGGAAGAAGGAGGGGGGAGGAGGAGGGAGGGAGGGGGGGGAGGGGAGGAGGAGGAGGAGGAGGAGGAGGAGGAGGAGGAGGGGTATAGGGATATCTGATATGAGATGGGTGTGAAAGAGTAGTTTGGCCACCTTGAAGGGTTGAGACCCGCAGGTTGAGAACTGTTGCTTTAGAGCCTTTCATTGTGTATCTAAATCCAGTGTTAAAGCCATTAGTTTGCAAAGTTCCTTTTCCAAGAGTCTTGTGCATCTGAGAACAGTGAGAACTCAACAAGCATTTTTCTAACTGCTAAATAGTCTATTTTTTTAATTTTATTTTTTTTATTAACTTGAGTATTTCTTATTTACATTTTGAATGTTATTCCCTTTCCCGGTTTCCGGACAAACATCCCCCTCCCCCCTCCCCTTCCTTATGGGTGTTCCCCTCCCCACCCTTCCCCCATTGCCGCCCTCCCCCCAACAATCACATTCACTGGGGGTTCAGTCTTGGCAGGACTAAGGGCTTCCCCTTCCACTGGTGCTCTTACTAGGCTATTCTTTGCTACCTATGAGGTCAGAGTCCAGGGTCAGTCCATGTATAGTCTTTAGGTAGTGGCTTAGTCCCTGGAAGCTCTAGTTGCTTGGCATTGTTGTTCATAAGGAGTCTCGAGCTCCTTCTAAATAGTCTATTTTAAATCTTCTCTACAGCACGTTAGTTTGGTTTTCTTGGTTTTAAGTAGATATTCTAACTTGCACCTACATGACATGATCAAGTGATTCTCATCCAACTCTACAACGACAACAGTGTCCGCAAGCAATGACTTAGACAGTGTGTGCCGCTTTATTATTCTATGTCTCTCACTCTGACACATAGTAAGTTCACTGAGAAGTCAGTCTATGCCACAGATAATACATCCGTCCATTCAAGTCACCAGATATCTCTACAGTACCCACCACAGAGCAGACATAAACTATAAGTAGGGTGGTAAGGTACACAGGGTCTGTACTCTTGTACACTCTAAGGTCTTTTACCTACTGACTTACTTGGTGTAGAAATTCTACATCCATCTTAAAGATACCTGTGTGAGCCACAAAAACCAAGACAAAACCATACACAGGCCTTGTGAAGAGATAAAATGAAGAACTAGAAGGGGATGGTGGTGGGGGAGTGGGCAGTGGATGGTAATCCCAGCACTGGGAAGGCTGAGACAGGAGACTGCTCTGAGCCCGAGCTACAAATGAGTTCCAACCAGCAGGGATCCCAGTGTGTGGGGATGGAAGGAGGAGGTTTGCAAGTTTTGTCTCTAAAGACTGGGATTCAGTTTCCCCTACAACATAACACTGAACCAATTCTAGGGACTATATGCCAGCATCCAGGGTCAGTTTCCTCCAGTCCCAAGGTCTTTAGGAGGAAGAAAAGAGAAGAGAAGAGATACTATCTATTCCACACCAGGATTAACTGCTTAAGTTATATATGAGTACTTCTCCCAATGTCACCACAAAAAATGTAGAGGATGTCATCAACTGGAGTGGAGAAGAAATAATTTATTATTTGTGTAGGGGTGTTTTGCCTACATGTATGTCTGTGAACCACATGCATGCAGTGTCCACAGAGACCAGAAAAGCACATCAATTCCCCCTTTGAAGTAGAGTTACAGATGGTTATGAACTGCCACGTAGGTGCTAAGAATCGAGCCCTGGTCCTCTAGAAGAAGAGAAAAGTTTTTTAACAGATCCTATTATAAGCTAGTAAGTAAAGGAGATTGAAAAAATTGTAGGATACTCATGTCCTCTCCTAACCTAGCTCCCTAGTTTTCCCAAGTGAGACTGGTATACTGGCTATTAGAAAAAGCACTTTGAATTTTAGAAAAGGGGTTCCCAAAGCTTCTGGTAATAGTCGTATCAAAACATTCTCTCTCTCTATTTCAACAACAACTACTTCTTCTTCTTCTTCTTCTTCTTCTTCTTCTTCTTCTTCTTCTTCTTCTTCTTCTTCTTCTTCTTCTTCTTCTTCTTCCTCCTCCTCCTCCTCCTCCTCCTCCTCCTCCTCCTCCTCCTCTTCCTCTTCTCCTCCTCCTCTTCTTCTTCTTCCTCTTCCTCCTCCTCTTCTTCTTCCTCTTCCTCCTCTTCTTCCTCCTCCTCCTCTTCTTCTTCATCATCATCATCATCATCATCATCATCATCATCACCATCAGTGTGTTATCATGATGCTTGCTATCATTGTGTTTATCTCTTTTTAAACTATCATGAATGGAGTGCCTGGGAGTATAATCCATTTATTCTTCTTCTGGTTTTCCTACATGAAAACTAAGGCCCCATGAGTTATTCAGGCTTGACACCAAAATCCCAAAGAGCAAATTAATCCTAAATATACCTAAATAGGAGGTGGCCTGGGCCTGGTGCTCCCTTTCCTCAGCTGTACTGTCATCTCTGGGCTTTTGTTTTGGATTTTGTTGTTGGATTGTTTGTCTATATTTTTTAGGCAGAATCTAATGTCTGTAATCCCAGGACTTAGGAGTTGGACACAGAAATATCAAGAATCCAAAGCCAATCTAGTCAGTTTGAGGATAATCTGGGTTATAGGAGGCCTGTTTCAAAACATAAACACACACACACACACACACACACACACACACACACACACACACACACACACACAACAAACAAACAAAAACCAAAAAAATCCAAAGGCAATAGACCTTTATTCTTGTCTTAAAAAATGAAACAAGGGGCTGGGGATTTAGCTCAGTGGTAGAGCGCTTACCTAGGAAGCGCAAGGCCCTGGGTTCGGTCCCCAGCTCCAAAAAAAAGAACAAAGAAAAAAAAATGAAACAAAACAAACTTTGCTTTTTACTGTATATCCCAGGCTGGCCTTGAACTTCCGACTGTCTTCTTAGCTTACTAAGTACTGGATCGCATGTGCACTTTTCTAAGGCTAGCCTCAGCTGGCTATGGAGGATGACTGAGAGCTCCAAATCCTCCTGCCTTACACCTAGCCATTTCTTGTGAGCTTTTTGAGATTCCACAATTACCCCACCTCCAAGGTATATATCACCACCATGGCTAAGTTCCCAAACCAAACCAAAGAATAGGTCACAGTTTGGCAAACTAAGTTAAATCTTTCAAGAGGAAAAAACAAAAATAAAAACACCAGGCGGGAGAACACCAGACTATTCCCCACCCCAGAGTGCACACTTACAAGTTCTTCTCAAACAGCTCTGAGGACAGGGGAAGCCCTGACAAAGGCAGTAGTCAAGCTGACAAACAGGGAAACCAGAAGGAGGGTCCTCAAAGTAAGCCTTCCTTATCAGGGGTTCTCACCCTTCCTAATGCGTGACCCTTTAATACAGTTCCTCATGCTCTGGTAACCCCCAACCTAAGGTTATTTAGTTGCTATTCATACCTATCATTTTACCACTGTTAGGAATTGTAATGTAAAAATCTGGTATGAAGGATATCTGATAAGCAACCACTGTGAAAGGTCATGCCCCTCAAAGGGGTCAAGAGTCACAGGTTGAGAACCACTGCTTTACATCTAGCCATTTCTTTTTTCTTTTTTTTTTTTCAGAGCTGGGGACCGAACCCAGGGCCTTGTGCTCGCTAGGCAAGCGCTCTACCACTGAGCTAAATCCCCAACCCCACATCTAGCCATTTCTTATGAGCTTTCTGAGATTCCATAATTTCTCCAGAGAATACTCCATTTGTCTCACTTCGCTTTCCCCCAATGCAGCACTCTTTCTTGGGCTGTGCATGTATGAATACCTGTCCCCACTTCTACGACACCTGATGCTTGGGTGGGGAATCATGTCAGTCATCTTCATATTACCAGCACTTAACAAGCACTAAAAATGCTAGTTTCTGGGTCTGAGAGGACTCCACTGGCAAAGTGTTTGTTATACAAGCAGAAAGACCTGAGTTCAATACTTACACACACACACACACACACACACACACACACACACACACACTCTCACACATCTGTGTATGTATGTGTGTATGTACGTATGCCAGGATATGATGGATGTATCTATAATCTTAGCACTGCACTGGGAAGGCAGAAATAGGAGGATCCATGAAGCTTGTCAGCCAGCTGATGAACTGAATCTGCAAGGTCAAGGCTCAGTGAGAGACCTTGTCTTAAAATCAGTTTGAGTACTGAGGAGATGATGGCTCAATTGATAAAGCACATGGATAAGGACCTGAGTTTGAATCCTCAGAAGCCATGTAAAGCCAGGCACAGTAGCACACATCTGTAATCCCAGCATTTCTATGGGAAGATGGGGAAAATATCCATTAGATCACAAGCCACCAGTGAGCCTGGCACACGAAGTGGTAAAAAAAGCAAGAGAACCTGCTTCAGACAGGGTAGAAGTCTGTTCTCTGCTCTCCACACACATGCCTTGGCACTGCATGCATCTCCATTCACACACATGAATGTGTACACACACACACACACACACACACACACACACACACACAAACTTTTTTTAAAAATTTGCAAATAAGAGAACTATTGAGAACACTCACCTCTGGCTTCCACAAGCATGTACACAAACATGCAAATGTATGTACACATGTACACAAAAACACATATAGACACACACACAGAGGCTAGTTTCCTATTCTCCATTCCAGTGCCTGTGCTCAAGAAATCTAAACCCAGTAGTATTCAGTAAATGCTGGGTAAGGACAAGAACATTTACATCAGCAGTCCAGTACAACTCTACTAAATTGTCAGACCAGTTCAGGATACTGGCATGAAAACTTCTCTTACTCTTGGCCCAGACATTTACTCTTAAGGTTTGCCTCCTCCTCAAAAGACTCTAGGAAATAGGGTTAGTTTTAAGTTCTAGAAACTCTAATCATTCTTGTTTTCTCCAAGCTAAGAGCCTGAAGGAAGACTGTGGATACCTCATGAATATTGATGGCTCCCTGCGGTCACATGAATATTAACAACGCCCTGTGGCTTTCGGGAATAACTGCCCAGCCAGAAGGTCTAATATTAACCTTGGCTAGGCCAGAAAGGTAGAATAAGCATATGCCCATACATCCCCATGGGGAGTAATGGGTGGACAGTAGGGGCCAGTTTAGGGGTTTGCCTCTGTGCAAACATGGGCACGTGGGCAATTAAGAAAAGACTAAACATGTGCCTCACATCCTTGGCCTTGGAGGCGCTGTTAGCTGCTACCCAGGTAGGAATCCCTAATTCTCATGCTTTGCAAATTAGGATACAGAAGCTAAATCACACACAATTCAGGAAGAATAAAAAAAGCTTTGGTACAAATACACTGACCTACTTCAACTGCTAAAGCAGAGAGCAGACAAAGTTCAAAGTCAGATCACGCTGGAAAGAACCAAGGATCAAATAAGACTCAAACAGTTAACTTTGCAGGTCATATATTAACAGTAACAAAAGATATACAAACTGAATTAGCAGACAAAGGGAAGGATGACAGGTTTAAGAGGAAAGACATTCTCAGGCTGAAGAGGTAAAAAATGTAAAGGGTGAATCTCTGTACCCATAGCTAGGGGTATATTTCAGTGATAGGGGACTTGCCAGGCATGCACAATACACAAGTTCAATCACAACATACATATATATATATATATATATATATATATATATATATATGCATCATATACATATACATATACATATACGTGTGTGTGCATGCGTACATGAATATATGGTTTTATATATGTACAGATATGATACATCTACATATTTTGAGCCAGGAGACATCAAGAAGAATGACTTTTTTTTTTTTTTTTTTGGTTCTTTTTTTTTCCGGAGCTGGGGACCGAACAGGGCCTTGCGCTTCCTAGGTAGCGCTCTACCACTGAGCTAAATCCCCAGCCCCAGAATGACTTTTTTTAAGTAGTACTGTGGGGTTGGGGATTTAGCTCAGTGGTAGAGCGCTTGCCTAGGAAGCGCAAGGCCCTGGGTTCGGTCCCCAGCTCCAGAAAAAAAAAAAGGACCAAAAAAAAAAAAAAGTAGTACTGTGGATCAAAATAACCAAATAACTCTTACCTCTCACCCCAGGTCTAAGTTCAAGGCCTATTTCTACACCACATGACAGTCCTACTAAAAGGAAAAGCAGGTCAAGGAGCCTCTGTACTAGTTAGACTTACTACTAAATGAAGAAATTCTTGCTACCCTCACACTTGAGGACAAACTACTGGAAAACTGATAAAATATCTCTTCACACCTCTAAGTCGATCTTGCTCAGAGCCTTGACCCCTTAGTTCTGTCTGAAAGCACCAACCCAGCCCCCTTCACACACACTCAGGAACAGAGGGGCCTGTGGGCCTAACCCAAGCTGAGGTGCTGAGAGGCCACACCTAGGAAGGTGGGGGCTGCTCACGGGAGCTGTGTTCTGTCACACAATTACCATATTATGTGGTTCTAATAAAAAGAAATACTTGAAGTTTTATTAGTGCCATATAATAAAGTATTTATAGAATCTTGGGGGGTGGGGTGGGGAAATGGGCAGAATCAGAATTGTCAGTAACAACCTGGCAACAACAGTTCTGTGTCGGCCATCCAGGTTAAATCTGAATGCAGAGCCTCCACTGTGGGGGAGGAACAGCATGAACACAACTCACCACACAGACCCTTTCCCTCAACAGTGTGTCTCTGGCTTCTCTCTGACTAGCTGCAAGTGAGGTGAGGAAAGGCAAAAAGAATATGGAACACTAGCAAAATCAATGGGCCTAGGCCCCAAAAGGCTGGGAGACAGAGAAAAGGGGTGTCATTGTAAGAATGAATGGAAGGATGGCTTTGAAAGAGTCTATTCCAGACCTAGCCTAGCACTGCTCAACAGAGCTGGCAGTTCTGAAACCTGCCCATTGCTGTGCCCACCCCTTTCATATACCACTCACATTCTTCACAAGGGTGCTGTACCCAGAATCTGCGCCAGCCACAGCACACATCCTCAGCTTCTCCCACAGGGCCCGTCTTCATATATACATCCTTAGGCCACAGTATACATGCATGTAAGTGCATATAGCACACACACAATGCATATATGAACACATAAACATACACATGTACACACATGTGAGCGCATGTATGCTCACCGCAGCATGCTGCTTCCTCAAGGCGCAGACTGCCTGCCTTCCCTGGGCACCTTCCCAGATGAAGACGGTCTAGATAAAAATGTCTTCTGAGTCTACACTCCTCTTTTAACATTTCAGAATTTTCTATTACCCAGAAAATCTCCCTAAAGAGAAAGAGAAGTGAGGGCTGTGGCATTATTACAGAGGAGACTATAAACAGAACAAATATAGAGTTGCTTTATTACAAGGCAGTGTGGGGCTGGTGGCTGGCTGATTACAGGGAAACTCCCCAGAGCTCTCTACAGTCCCAAACCTCAATAAAGGACAGACTATAGCTGCCATCAAGTGAGCAGCCGTCTGATCCAGGGCGCCCTAGAATCCCTGCAGATTCCAGTCCAGGATGTGATACCTGCCTTGGCTGAAGATAAGGAGAAAAGCAAACACAATCTAAGAGCCAGGACTGTGCTTGGCAAAGAGCCACCAGGCCATCTTCTCAAAGACAAACACAATTAGTTATGGTTTGGGTTTCCTGAAATCAATAGATTCCAAATTTCAGTAGAAAACAAACTAAAACAAAACAACTAGAACTCAAGAACAAATTGACAGATTCGAAACCCAGACATATCAAGAATAGTCCACGGGGGTGGTTAGTGGCAGGAGAGGAGCAATGTAACTGGCGGACTGAAACAACCCAGACTCGCACAAGATCATAGAAGGAGGGTGGGAAATCCACAGATCCTCCTTTCTGGGCTTCGGGCACACGGCGTCCCTTCCTGGGTGACTCACACTGGGATCACCTTCACCCCCTGCTTCATGTGGTGAAGCCCTCTTTATAAGGAGACACACTGGGAGCCTTCTCCTCCTCCTTGCCTGCGAGCCAGGGCAATTGCGTCACTGACCCTCACACACTCCCTCCTCTTTCCAGCAGCCACCACACAAGGGATCTTGTCTTGTGGTCCCCGAAATCCTTTCATCTGGGCTCCAAACCCACTGTCACCTTGGCCTTAAATCACTCCCCAGGAGACACTTGGGGAACAGCAGGACAGAGTGTCTGGTCCTGAAGGCTAGAATCTACTGATCCTGCAGGGCCATGCTCTTCTCTGCCCAAAGGCAGGACACAGGGATAAAGTTTGAACCTGGTGAGCTCTCCCTACAGACTAGGTTTCCACTGAATTGGATGATAATACTCATCACTCCAGTTCCCAAGCTGAGAGATAAAAAGAGCTGAGAGGCAGCCCTCCTGGCTGGTTACAGGCTGATTCCATTATAGCTCCTCCACCTTACTTGTTTAGGGATTAAAGAATTGATAGCCTTGGAAGATGATTGCCAAATATGTGCCCACCCCCATTTCTGTTCTCACCCCACTTTGACAGCTGAAAATGTCAGTGTGTCTCAGACGCGTCTCCCAGATAGAGGAGTCCTTCCAATCTCCTTCAGTTCATTCCCATATGGCATAGTTCTAACATTTTTCTTGACTTTCTGTGTGGGAATAATTCCTGCTTACCCATGTTCCTTTCACTTCAGAACCTGCACTTCAACTGGCAGGTTTACAATGAGACTTGACAGTAATTTTCTCATTGAATATATCTCATTAGGACAGAGTCTTATAGATATGTGGAAATGTAGGGAAAGAGTTGTACTAGAAAGTCAAAGGATGAGGTCTCCACCACAGTGACTTGTAAAACTTGGATTCACTCAATTTCCCTAAGCCAAGTCTTAATGGGCTTAACACAAAATAATGACTATGTAAATTGGTACCTTATTTTTATTTATTTTATTCATTTTGAGGCAAGGTCTCATTCTAGAGCCCTGACTGTCCTTGAACTTGTTATGTAGACAAGGCTGTCTTCTAACTCACAGAGATTTGCCTGCCTCAGCTTTCACAGTGCTGGGATCAAAGGCCAGCACCACTACACCAGCTTATTTTTATTCCTTTTTATCTAAGTAGGTGATAGAACTCTTGTGTTGATTGTACTCAGTGCAGTCTGCCTATTTTACCAGATAGCTATACCATCATAAAGACAAAAGTCCTTTGAACACACTACAGCTGCTGGTAGGGGTAGTGTATGCCTGTAATCCTAGCACTAGGGAAGCCAGGGCAGGAAGACTGGTTTCTAGGCTAGCCTAGACTATAAGTAAGATCCTATGAAGAAAAAAGAGAGAAGAGGAGGGGAGGAGGAGGATGGGAAGAATTGGATGAAAGGGCAGAAGAGAGAGGAGATGAAATAAGAAAAAGTACTGAAAGCTTTCAATGGATCAGCCATAATAAACAATGTACAATGTCCTAGGGAGGAGGGCCACAAAAGATAGTATTTACAGTACGGTTGAGAAGGCTTATAACAGCAAAGGGGAATAGCAAGTGTGTAAGGGAGGCAGAACGTAGAGGACCAGAGGACATACCCTCAGAGGAATTAACACCTTCACTGAAATGCAAACAGAGGAGAGGCAAACAGTCAGCTCCTGGCACAGCACTTGCTTCATGTAGAAAAACAGAGCAAGCTGAAGAAAACCTTTGTTGTTGTATGTGTGCCTCCAGCAGTGTCACAAGGAGGAACCCCACATGCTAAAAACTACAGACAAGAAAACAATGGGTGGGCTGGAAAGATGGCTCAATAGTTAAGAGCACTGGCTATTCTTCCAGAGGATCTGGGTTCAAGTCCCAGCACCCACAGAAAAGAATAGGCTCCGGGAACTGATAGCAGCTCACAGTGACTGAAAGTGAAGATGTGTGGGTGTGGGTGTGGCCTAGCTAGCATAAAAATGGCTACAGAAGTAGAGGTAAAAGTAATGCTTAGGTTATAAAGGGCCTTTGACAGATTAGGGAATTTGGACTTTATCTTAAAGGTAATTGGAAGCCACCAATCTTTTAAGATTCTCTTTGGTGAATAGCTCCTACCTGGTTTCCTTTCCTGATTGTGGATCTCCTGAGCTAAAGAGTATTAGTAAAGAAACAGAGGTTCAGGCTTGGTCTGCTTATTTCTTTTCATCCTTTAGCAACAGAGGAATTCAGAGTTCCCACCTCTTTCCTCGTGAGACTCTCTAATCCTTTAAATGCTTGGTTTACTTTCCAAACAGGCTCCCTCTCCATGCCCTTATTGCCGCCCCCACCCAGCAAGGAAAGCCCTTTGATTGTGTAGCCAATGCCTTCCACCTAGCTGTCCTATTGACCTGGGCTCTTAGCCTCTTTTCTTGACTATTTCCTCACCATCACCATCCTCCAAATAGGGCTGTCAAGTGACCCTGCCAATAATCCACACTTCTAATCCAAAGCTCATTTCTTATCTCTCACCTGAGTCCCACCAACTCTGTCAATATTTACTCCTCTCCTCAATCCTAGATCCCTCAACCTCTAGAAACAATTTGGTGGTCCTCTACCATAAGACTAAGATAGTGCTGACCAAACATGTGATCAATCTGGGCAAGAAAGACTTCATATCTAGCTGATAACGGCAGACCAGAAAATAAACCAAACGAAAGCCTCCCCTCCTTCCTTCTCCTGTACCTCATTAAGTTGCCTACAGCATAGTTTAAGGTTAGAATCAATGCCCTACCGGAAAATCACCACAGTCCTTAACTTTATCTCTTGCTTACACCATTTAACCTTAGAATCTCAAACCTTGGCAATGAGAAAGAAATCTTTAGAGTTCACCTTCCACCTCATGTCAGAGCCCTTTAATATGAACTAGCACCTGAGGTTCCATGCTCCTAACAGCCAAATGTCTAAAAATTCTTGTTTGTTTATCTTTCTGTTTTGTTTTGAGTTTTTGTTTGACTTGATTTGATTCGATTTGATTTGATTTTGAGATGGCTTCTTTGAGTCACCTTGGCTGTCATAGGATCAGCTGTGTAGACCAGGCTGGCCTGGAACTCACAAAGATCTGTCTCCCTCTGCCTCCCAGTGCTGGAATTAAAGGTATGAACCACCACATCCAGCAAAGATTTATTTATTTTAATTTTATCTGTATGACCATTTTCTCTCCATGTGTTGTGTATTCAATGACAGAGGAGGCCAGAAGAGGGCATCAGATCTACCAGAACTGTTCATAGCCGGGTTATGAGCTACCGTCTGGGTACTGGGAACTGAATCTGGGTCTTCCTCAAGAGCAGCAAGTGTTCTTAACCACTGAGCCGGAAGCCTTTTTTTCCAGGATGGTTCATGCCTGTAATTCAAGCACTCAAAAGGTTGAGGCAGAAAGATTGTCACAAGTTCAAGGTCATCCTGGGCTACATGGTAAGTACTAGGCTATTTAGGGCTTAATAGCAGATCCTATTCCAAAAACATAATTAAAACAAAACTTGAAAAAAAAGAGAAAGAAGTCCCCCCCCCCTTACCTTAGGGTATGATCACTAGGCTAATAGCTCCAAAGGGATGAATTCCACTATTCCATTCACAATATTCTTTTATTTGGTTGATTTTGGCTTTTTGAAACAGCGTCTCCCTATGGAGCTCTGCTTGCCCTGGAACTTGTTAGGTGGACCTCAGATTTGCTGTGATCCTCTTTCATCAGCCTCTCAAGCCTAATTCACCACACCCAGCTGCACAAAGTCTCCCAATTCTGGGATGATGCTATTTAAAGATCGGGCAGAGCCTGGGTGCTGTGGCTTGCACCTCTAATCCCAGCAATCTACTCAGAAGGCTGAAGGGAGGGCCTTGAATGCAAAGGCAATCTGAGCAACACAGCAAGATCCCCTCTTTAAAATAAATATGAACAGTATGATCAGACAACTGGTGCCAATCCATAACTTATACTGAGGTTTGATAAGAGTTAAAGAAGCTGAGCACAAGTCTTTAAACACATCTATAACACTCTGACATTGCTGTGACACCCAAATGTGTGTTCCAAGGACTCATCTCAACAAACAGGGTATCTAGAGGATAGTTTGGAAGCAGTTGAATCTGTACAAGCCCCGTGGAGCTCATGTCACCTATTACTTATGTGCAACGCAAGTTATTTTGAAAAGTACTTGTTGACGGTCTCAATGGAAGATACCAATAGGTCCTGGGGTAGGAAGCTAATTCCTCTCTTCTCTCTTTCTGGGGTCAAGAGAGAGTGAACCTGCCGCCTTGGGTAGAGACAGGAAGCTGTTCCCACTAAATCACTGGCTGTATGGGGTGAAGAGGAGGGCAGGAATTGGTGGCCAGGTTATCAGGCAATAACAAACTCAGTACTCAAGCACGCGACTTCCAGCAATGCAAGGAGCTTCCTTTGTTTTGAGAAAACAAGAGCTGCAAGACGTTCCTTGACACGTTCGTGCCTGGGTTTAGCACAGTGCAACACCTCCCCTCCCCCCCAAACACACAAATAGGACAGTCTTGGCCAGTGACGGATAAGTCAGCACCCTGACCACAACCCCTGTTTGCCCTTCCTTTTCCACCACTTCCTCAGTTGCAGGGCCACTCTGGGGACATAGGTAGATGGCAGCCTAGGTCACAGTCAAGAACTTCACCCCCAATGACCCTGCGCCTCGTCCATACAGCTCTCCTAATGCCCTTACAGCCCATGTTCTCTCCCCAGTACTGTATTTTGGTCTCAGGCCAAAGAATCTGTCCCATTCTCTGGGGCTGCAGGTAAGCTAAGGTTCAGCACACCTCTCTGACAAAGACCGTGGCATGATCTATAGCAAGCTAAATCCCAAGCAGCTCCTATCCAAGTTCAAGCAGAATACCTGAAGTTCCACCAAAATATTCTGAGCACGCATTTGTGTGCATGTGTATCTATGTGTTCACGTGTGAATAGGTGTTCAAAAACTCAAGTTAATGTGCATGTGGGGGCCAGAGGTGCCTTCCTCTGCTGCTTCCAAATGTATTCTTTTTAAGTATTTATTTGGTGTGTGTGTGTGTGTGTGTGTGTGTGTGTGTGTGTGTGTGTGTGTGTGTGTGTGTGTGTAGAACAATCTTCTGTAGTCAACTTTCTTGTCCACCCTGTAGGTCCTAGTGATCCAGGGATCAAACTGGTCACCGGGCTTGGCAGCAGGCGTCTTTACCCACTGAGCCAGCTCACTGACCTTCTATCTCATTTTTGAGACAGGTTCTCTCAGTGGACCTGAAGCTCACATTGGCTAGGCTGGCTGGGCTCCAAGGATCCACCTGCCTTTGCCCCCTGAGAGCTGGGGTTGGGTATGAGTTACCACACCTGGCTGTTTACATGGCTACTAAGGATACAAACCCAGATCCCAGGCCAGTGAGAGAGTTCAGTAGTAAAGGCGCCTGCTGCCAAGATTAATGGCCTGAGTTTGAAGTTCACATGGTGGAAAGAGAGATCTAACACTCTCAAGTTGTCCTCTCTCCTCCACTTGTGCACCCTTTCCCCTCATGAGTTGCGTGCCAAGCTCTCTCCCAGGCCTTCTACACATGCTTTATGTTATCAAGGACTCACTAATATGTTAAAAGTTATCACTCTGATGAAAGTATGCACAGCAATGCACCTCTTGTTTTGGTTCGGTTTTGGAGGGGGGCTCTACATAGTCCTGGCTGTCCTGGAACTGTCTCTACCAGGCTGGCATCAAACTCACAGAGATCCACTTGCCTCTGCCTCCCAATTACTAGGATTAAAGGCGTGTACTACTATGCCCAGCTGTAATTTCTCTTGATGCTGAATGCCATCAAATCTTCCAAGCTTCAAGGATTTAACTGGAGGGAGGTGGCTGGGGGAAGGCTTAGGACCAAACACTAAAAACAGCCAACAACACCTGGAAGATTCTCACTCTTGGAGATGTAAATAGAGTAAGTCTTGACATTTCAGACTCACATGAAAGTTTCACCTAAGGCTAAAGACTGCAGGACAGGACCTGAGAATCAAGGCCAATAAGGCAAAACCATTGGAGGCCAGCAACCCTCCCTCCCACTCTGATTAATCAATGGCTCTTACTCTATACTCTGACTGCCCAAGAGCCCAAGTTTCTATGAAGACTCATTTGTCCAGTAAGGGGAGGGGTGTGGGGGCGGGACTCCCCCACTCCAGGCCTCTTTTGTGCCAAAGAAGGAGGAAACAGAATAAGCAAAATAAAATTCATAAAGCAAAGCAGTAATTATGGTGTGGTCAACAAGAGGCAGCTACTCAGGCCCATCATTATGTGGCTAAATTTAACGCCCTGCGAGGCCAGGGGAGCCATGCGCCCCGGGCACCGTGTGTCCACACAGACGCCAGCTCTGCCACCTTCACCCGCTCAACAGCCGCCAGGGTTGCCAGAAAGCAGGTCACAATTTTTTTTTATAGTCTGTTTACTAAGATGCTGTTTTTACTGCCGGCGCTTCTCTCATTTTATCTTTTCCCCTTTTCCCCAAACAGACTGGCCTGTATTTTCTGTCCTGTTTTTTTTTTTTTTCCTCCCTCTCTCAGTGCTATTTTCAGAACTCTAATTTTATATGGTATGTCCCTTTTTTTTGGTAAATATTTGCCATAACTAAGCCAGGCACATCCAGTTTAAAAGACTTCGTCCCACAAAACATCATACCTTTAACGATATGCATCTCATTAGCTTGCCTCATGAAAGGGAGTATAGAAAAAAAGCAATTCACAGACTCTCTCACTTTTTATGTCCAGAGAGACCTACATTTACATGTGAGGACAGCTGAACACTGGCACTGGGAGTCCTGATAGGAGTAGTATAATGGCCTTTGACTCAGGCGTCCAGCCTCAGGACTGCTGTTAGGAGAGTCTGGCTCGTGCTCTACGTATTGCTGCTGGTCCACCTGGGTGGTTCTGAGAAGTCAGTACAGCTAGAGCATTCCCTGGTCATTAGGGCTCTCTAGGACGAGAGAGAAATAAAAACTCTAGATCCTAAACTATCTAAAATACAAGAAAACAACAGAAAACAGATGGCCACAGACGTTTGCTCCTTCTCTGGCCAATACAGTTAGAGAAAGGCAGCTGTGAGTTAAGAGAGGGATCCTTCCCAAGCTGAAACTTCTACACTGTTCACTTACTATCCAGGACTTCTGGAGACTGGCAAAACCCCAGAAGTGAGGGAGGATTTCCCACTGTATGCATGCGGTTCAATGAAAGTTGTATAATTGAATCTACATCCTTCCCTGAAGAAGGACACAGCATCCAAAAACCAGTCTCCAAACCTCTGTGACCCTTTTAAACTCAATGATACAATTAGAGAATGCCCCCTCACATCCTCAGTGTTTGTAATAAAAAAAAATAGGGGGACTGAAAGGAGCAAGGGGGTTATAGAGATGGCTCAGTTGGTAAAGTGCTCACTATGTAAGCACAAGGACCAGAATTTGACCCGTAGCACCCATGAAAAAAGCCAAAGGCAACAGCCCATGCTCAAAATCCCAACACAGGGGCCAGTAAGCTGCCAGCCAGTCTGATGAATTTTCAAGCAAGGGGGAGAATTACTGGTGAAAACACTCAAATGTTGATCTCTGGAACTCCACAAAGATCTGTGCACATACAAACACACATACACATACAGACAGACACTGACACAAAAGCAGTAAAAAAGCTCATTATGAGAAAACTGGCCAAAAGAATAGGATCTCTACCATGGGTGGAGTTGGGCATGCCAATCACCTGGCCAAGAGGAACCACCCCTCAGGGAGATAGTACTACACCTAGGAAAGGGGGTCCCCTAAAGCCACAATAATAAGATAGGTGGACACTAATGCATTTTTCTTTCCCAGAATTCTCACCCTTAGCACATCTCTTATATAACTGTACACAAGTAGCTTACATCTGCCCATTCTTCTAAATTACCCGGAAAAGGGTTACTTCCTCTCTTCCTTCTGTCTCTTTTCTAAGCAAGCTTTCTCTAACACTTTGAGCTTCCCTAGCATGTTGGGTTTTCTTATCCTTTCTCTGGAGCTTACTTTCCCACCATGTGGCTGCCTGTTGTCCTGCGCCTCATCCCTATGCCAGCTTAACTCTAACAACACGGCCTTTCTCCTGCTCTCCTCCATTACCTCCTCCAGGCATTACAGAGATTTAGCTTGCCTGCCCTGTGATTTTCTTTTAACTCCAATAAAATTGACCTCAAGCTTCTACTTGAGCCCATTCTTAAATTCCTTTGTTAATAAGACCAAGAACACCAAGAACACCCTGTTATCCCTGGTATCACCTGGTAACCAGAAGGTCCTCCCAACCCCAAATTTCTGATGACAGGACAAATGAGAAAGGGAGGTGAGCCAAGCATGCAGTTCTGGTTACCTGGAACCTAGGCTACAGGCCATGGGTTCAAGGACATGTTAGGGAGCAGGCTTTCATTGAAGATAAAAAGGAAGTGACAGAAGAGAGCAGGAGAGAGAGCTGCCGTAGGAAAGATATGCATGGATTGGAAGGCCTTTCCTGGGGGTGGAGCTGACTCGTGGGTAAGAACACGTTCTGTGTAAGCATGAGGAGCCAGTCAGAATCTACAACACCCACATAAAGGCCAGGCGCAGTCCCCAACCCATGCACAGAGTAAGCATGGACCGGCTGGTCCCAGGACCTCACTGAGCCACCATCCTTGTTAAAACAGAAAGGTCTAACCTCTTTAACCTGCTTTTTGTTAGTTCATTTAGGAATGAAGACATTTAAAACCAATTTATTAGTTACTACTTGGAAGTTATGCTCTTCCAATAACTGGAACATCTTCAGGAGTCGTTTTCCCTGGGACATTGAATGAATATACATTGAGAAAGATACTTGCTAAAACCAGAAAAGGTAAAAAGTAGCAAACAGGGGTTGGGGATTTAGCTCAGTGGTAGAGCGCTTGCCTAGGAAGCACAAGGCCCTGGGTTCGGTCCCCAGCTCCGAAAAAAAAAGAACCAAAAAAAAAAAAAAAAAAAAGTAGCAAACAGCTTTAGAGGGAGTTCTCATCCGTTGTATGATCTAAAAATGTGTTGTTACATTATATCAATCTTTCCCAAAATGCTAGGTACATAGTTATTCTTTAGTTTATCTTTTCTCTGTTACTACATGCCCCCAGATACCATTAAATGTTTTTCTTAAATTGTGTATAAGAACATTAAGTTAAACAATTTTACTCCATTCTCCTGTAGCCTCTTAATAGAACACTGCAGTTTCCATTAACTATTCTTTCTTTAGTTAATTCTGTTATTTGAGACAGGGCCTCACAATGTAACCAATGCTAGCTTCAAGCTCATGGTAATCCTCCTGCCTCAGTCCATCCCCAATTGCAAGAATTATAGACATGAGCCACTACACCTAGATAACTAACTGCTCTTTTGCTCTTTTTAATTTTTAAAATTAAATTATAATAAATTAAATTACAATAAATAAAAAATAAATTAAATTTGTTTATATATATGTAGATATATGTGGGCATATGTATGCCACATGTGGAGGTTGAAGAACACCTTGTGGAAGCAGGTTCTCTCTTTCCTCTGTGTGGGTCTTGGGAATCAAACTCTAGTTCTCAGACTTAGTATTGTTACCTGGTGTTGTGGTTTGCCTTGGGGTTTTCTCTGAATTTGTTAAATAAAGGCAAGAGCGTGAGATTTGGGCAGAGGTAGGAGTTGGGAGTGAGAGGGGGATTAGATTCAGAGGTTAGGTTGACAGTTGACAGTTGGAGACAGTTGAGCGAGTGGAACCTGAGGAGGGGGGGGTGAGGATTGACAGTTGAGGGAGGAGGGGTGAGAGAAGGAAGCCAGGAGGAAGAAGAGAGGGAGTTGGAGAGACGATGGGGAACTGAGAGGAGTTAGAGGTACCAGGGGGGAGAAGAAGCTGGAGACTTGGTAAATAAAAGGTGCAGGGATGAGTAATTTGGGAACTGGGATTAGGACAGTGTAATGTGGATCTGCCAAATCTAGACGCTGGATTGCTTTAATGCTAAATGAGTGTGTTTTTTTTTTAAGAAAGAGTCTCAATTTAAGTAAGTGTGGCTGGGCTGAGTTTATGCCAAGATATCCAGCAGATATCTGGGGCACTGAGGTGTGGAACCCTAGCAGGGTAAAAACACCAGTTGTATGCTCTTTTGTGTAAGAGTCTCAGTATAAGAAAGTGTGTGGCTGGGTTGTGTTTCTGCCAAGATATCCAGAAGATATCTGGGGAAGCGAGGTGTGGAACCCTAGCAGGGAAAAACACCCTGAGGGAAAACATTCCACCCCCGGTTTTCGTTTATACATTTTTACTTTTACTTTATTTTTATTTATTTACGACAACAACCTGGTGAGCCATGTGGCCAGCCCTTAATCATTTCTTCTTCTTTTTTTTTTTTTTTTTTTTTTTTTGTGCTGGGGGCCGAACCCAGGGCCTTGCGCTTCCTTGGCAAGTGCTCTACCACTGAGCTAAATCCCCAGCCCCAATGTGTAGCCCAGGCTGACCTCGAACTCGTGATCCTCCTGCCTCTACCTCCTTCAGCAAATCCTACCGGCGTGCGCCACCACAACCGGCTCATTTCTTCTTTTAATCAACATCTCCATGTGCTGCCCCATCCCTATCTTTATGTGCACTAAACTGGAAGGGGCTCTTGGAATAAAGATTCTAAAAGATCATGCATAACATCAAAATTTCTCAGACTTTAAGTGTAAAATGAACTGGACCAAATGAGATCTTAAAGGATTCCCTTAAACCATCATGTGATAAATAATAATAACTATCCCCTTGACAAGATCTAGAATCACCTAGGAGACACACTTCTGGGTGTGTGACTGTCACAGAGTGTCTAGTTTGAGGGAGGAAGACCCACCCTAAATTGGAGCAGTATCCACCATAGCTGGACCACGAGATGAGTAAAAAGGAGAAAACCAGTTGCACACCAGTATCCCTCTCGCTGCGCTTCCCAAACATGGACGGAGTGTGAGCCGCTGCCTCACACTCCTGCTGCCATGTCTTCCCCATCAGAAAACACTTGGGAAACAAGCACAGCCATTTCTGTAACAGCAGCATCAGTAACACAGGAAAAATCTAATATGTTGTAGTTCAGATGAGGAAGAGTATCACTCAGACTCTAAATTCTGTCCTTTCCACTGTTTCCTTTTTCTTTTCTTTCTTTTTTTTTTTTTAATTTAATGTATGTGAGTACACTGTAGCTGTCTTCAGACACACCAGAAGAAGGCATCAGATCCCCTTACAGATGGTTGTGAGCCACCATGTGGGTGCTGGGAATTGAACTCAGGACCTCTGGAAGAGCAGTCAGTGCTCTTAACCACTGAGCCATCCCTCCAGTCCGTTTCCACTGTTTCTAACACACGCATGCACACACATACAATCATATAATCATTTGACCCTCTCCTTTTTTGTCCGTACTGCTATGAGACCCCCCGCCCCCGTCCCTCTTTTTAGTGAAGGATGAAGGGGATGCCCTCAGAAAAGAGTTTTAAGGGCTGGGGATTTAGCTCAGTGGTAGAGCGCTTACCTAGGAAGCGCAAGGTCCTGGGTTCGGGTCCCCAGCTCAAAAAAAAAGAACCAAAAAAAAAAAAAAAAAAAAAGAGTTTTAAATTCTTAAATGAAAATACTGCATTTTGGGGGGAAAGAAGCTGAAAGTCAACATAAAACTAGTCATCTATATTTAAACTACCACCTTCCACCTTTCCCCTTTGCCTTCAAAGGCATGGGTCTCCCCGCTTTACTTTGGCTAACCCACTTTTCTGGTTCTCACTCATTTGTTGTGAAACTTCTCTGACAAGAAATCTATATTAATTATCTCCTTTGTATCATTTATTGATCCTTCATGAACTGCCTATAGCTTGCAGACTGTCCAAGGTTACACATTTCCTAAGATCTGTTCTTTGTCTCAGTCATTCTCTGTGGTCTCCCTCCTACATGTGGCACTGTGGTTCATCCATCCTCTCTGGTGAACACAATAGCACAGGATCTGATTCAAGACAAATAAAGGTGAGTTAGCTTAATGACTTGAAGCAAATCCCTTCCCCCCTGACACTCTGCTATCATGAAGGCAATCTTTATCATGATATCACTCTTTATCATGAAGGCAATAGCTGTGCCCGGGTTTGTTGTGAGGATTCTGTGGCAGTTTAACTGAGAATGGCTCCCATAGGCTTATATGTCTGAATATTTGGTTCTTAGCTGATGGAACTGTTTGGGAAGGATTAGGATGTGTGGCCTTGTTAGAGGAAGCATATCACTGGGGGGGGGAGGGTTAGGGGCTTTGAAGTTTGGAAAGCCCACCCCATTCCCAGTTGGTTCTTTCTACCTTGTGATTGTGTCCCAAGATATAACCTACCAGTGTTTAGTGTTCCATTGCCATGCCTGCCTATCTGATGCTACACTCCCTACTATGGTAGTCATGGACTTACCCTCTGAAACTGTAATAAACTCTTTGTCCTATATGTTGCCTTAGTCAGGGTGCCTCGTCATAGCAATAGGAAAGTAACTATTCAAAAAGACAAATTCAAAACTATGACTTAGTTGAAGAAGCCGTATGGCATCTAGTACACACACACACACACACACACACACACACACACACACACACATACACACACACACACACACACACACTCTGCATATTTTATATAAGGGGAACTTACTAGTTCCCCTTTCTTGGCTATCTACCACTCTATCCTGACTCTCTTCATCCCTAAAGTTCCCTTCAGAGATTCCTGCTCCATCCAATTATGAGAGTGCCCCAAGTCTCCATCACCAAGCCTTTGCCTTTTCTCTCTATGCTTTCCTGAGCAAATGATGAATCCATCCTCACGATTTCGAACACTGCTCCTTCGCAGAAGATTCTCAAATCTGTGTCTATGTGTCTTTTCAATATAAGCAAGCTTCACTTTCTAAAGGTTCCTTTTTTGTTTTTCTTTTGGAGGTCTTGAGATAGAGTTTCACTATAAAGCCTTGACTACCTGGAAATCACTATGTAGACTAGCCTGGCTCAAACTCACAGAGGTCCACTTGGGATTTAAAGGCATGTTTCACCATATCTACCTTATAGATCCTTATTTCAACCCAAGGATATGTGAAGAGGCCGTATGAAAATCCATTAATTTACAGGCTAATTAAATATATATTTTAAAAGGAGTTTGGACAGAAATACCTTCTCTGAATGGACAATGCTGCTCCCAAAAGACATATATTATTAAATATAAATCTCAGTACTAGGCATGTGATACACCCTACAAGTTATCGCTTAGGGAAGCCTCAGAGGCACCTGGAAGAACATAGATTATTGCCATTACTCTTGGTTGTCCACCATAAGTATACTGTAAAACCATGTTACTGTTATATATCTATAGGATTAAATTACTGAAGACCCAACATTCTCTTTGGATGCAGGACATAAAGAAATCAACCTTAACCTGATCAAGAAACTGGTTCCCTGCTGGCTAGCTTGCATAGTGTTGGAAGGCACTCTACACGCTGCTGAGGAAGAAAAGACATCTTTTAGTGGTTTTAACTAGCACTGGACCCTACATGCTATACAATACCAATCTCCCCAGAAGCTGTATCCAATAGTGGCATTGGGTTATGGGGGTAACCAGAATCACAAGAAACTCTGAGCTAGAACTGACCAGCTAAGAGCTCCTAGATTCCTGAGGTTGCAACAGATGCCAGTAGGGAGGCCATTTCTGAAGTGCAGTTATGATGATGGTAGCTCAGGGCAGTGATAACAAGCAATGAGATTATGGTGTCCTTCTTTCAAGTAGAGCCAATGGCACTTTCTGAAGGACTGAATATAGGATGTAAGAGGATAAAAACCAAGGGTGACTCCAAGGTTTTTGGTTTAATTAAGTGAGGTTTAATTTAATTAACTTAAATAGGAAGGTATTGGGTTCTTCGAAAAAGCAATTTGGTATGTAAGAGTAAGAATTCAGTTTGGGAAATATTGAATGTAAAATGTCTACAATATCTTCATACAGAGATATTTATTTGTTTGCTGTTTATTTGCATTTTATTTTGAGACTGAGTCTTACTGAGCAGTTGAGACTGGCTTTGAGCTCACTATAGCCTAGGATGACTTCAAACTCCATCACCCTCCTGCCTTAACCTTTGAGAGTTCAGACTACACCATGTACCAGCATGCCAGGTTCCCACTTGGAAATTCTGAGGAAAAAGTCTGAAGTTGTAGGGAAGGCTGTCAGTGAGTACTTGGGATTGCTGGGCTAGCAAAGATGAATGACAGTGAGGGAAGATAAGAAGACCACAGACTGGCTCCGAGGGCACTCCAACAGTTCAGCAATGCAGTGGCACAAGCTTGTGAGAAGAACCAAACAATGATGTCATGGGATAGAAAGGGCGGGTTGTGCTGTAGAAACCATACTAAGAAAGACTGTGGCACCCTGGCACATCCCTGTAATTCCAACCCTAGGGAGTCTAGAGGAGGAAGATCATGAGCTTGAGGCCAATTTGTCCTCTTAGTGAGACTGTCTCAAAACAAAAAAAAAGTAAGGAAAAGGACTTACCAACCACCATGCAGGAAAAATCTAAATGGAGAAGGGTTGGCCAACAATTTTTCCTGCCTCCCTTCTTGATATCTGGATCATTCCAAATGACAAACAGTCTGCAGAGGTTTATAGGAATAACACCATGATTTATTATGTCTGAAAGAAGAGCAGGCTGAAGAAAAGAAAGATCAATGCCTTCAGAGGGATAATGTCCACACAGAGCTGGGAACATTGAACAGGATGAGAGAAAACAATACCAAACAAATGAATGAGATGTGTACAAACAGGAAGCTATCAATTCTTTAGGTGTATACATGCAGGGCACCATGATGGAAGATCAAGATGAAGAGAAAAGTGGGACCAATCATGAATGGTCTTGTACAGCATACACGAAGTTTGAACTTTACCCTACATGCCACTATAAACCACTAAGAACAACTAAAGGACTATAAACTAGAAAGCAGGACAATCGGGTCTGTTTTTCAAAGAGACTGCTTTGACAACTGTAAATTCTACTGGGAAGCAGAAAGGGGATGGTGGAAAGTCAGGTAAGGGGGCTGTTGCAGGGTCAAGCCAAAAGGGTATCAGCTTATCTAAGGCAACAAAAGCTAGACTAAAGAAGAACAGACTCCATGATGGTTGGTAAGTCATTACTGGAAATGAAAACCAAGAGGAATGCAGGTGAAACTCTAGTTTCTAGCTTAGGAAACTGACTGAAGATGGTTCAATTTGCCAAGGTAAAGAATACAAATAAAGAATGGGTTTAAAGGAAGAAGTTAATAATCCATGAGGAGCATGCATGGGAGGCAATGATACCAGTGAGATATCCATGCAGAAATATCAAGGCTGCAGAGAAAAGCATGGGTCTATATGATGTGGTGCTCTAAAACTGACTCTCAGTGGTTCATAGTAGTGTTGACACTAGGCTCTCAATGAGACAAGCCAGAGGAAGGGAGAATGGATAAGATCTTGGATCCAATCCTGGGTATCATGAACATTCCTGAGAGCAGGTTAAAAAATATATAGAGGGGTTGGGGATTTAGCTCAGTGGTAGAGCGCTTGCCTAGGAAGGCATAAGGCCCTGGGTTCGGTCCCCAGCTCGAAAAAAAAAAGAACCAAAAAAAAAAAATATATATATAGAGAGAGAGAGAGAGCCAGGGGGAAGGGAGGGGAGGGGGAGGGGAGGGAGGGGGAGGGAGGGAGGGAGGAGAGAGAGAGAGAGAGAGAGAGAGAGAGAGAGAGAGAGAGAGAGACCCATCTAGAGAAAACAAGGAGAACCCCTGTGGATGCATGCAACAGGATAGCAGTTTTCAGGTTGCTCCTGAGCCTCCCCAATTCTGTCCAGTGCCTCTGACATAAACTCAAGCTTAGGAAGAGCAGCAGTGGGTAGTTTCTTAACATAAAATAATGCTCAAGAATGAGGCTGGAACTAGACTACAACTATGGCTACATTTAAGATACTGAGTCAGATCAATGTTAAGTATCACCCCCAAACTTCTTAGCTAGCATATTATTCCAAGGAAATTATTTAAGTGTTCTGAGACATTCAAAGTCAATGGGAGACAATCAGCAATGGGAGATGTTGGTGTGCTGGCTACCCTTGTGTAAAGTCTGAGAAGAGAGCTACAAAATCCCTATCTCTGTTAAGTGTACCCACCCAGAGAAGGCCAACATCGTGGAGTTGCCCAGGTTTTGGTGTAAAAGGCTGATTCCGAGCCAGAGGTTGCCAGCTGCAGAGGGCGGGGCTCTATTTTGGGCTGCCTGCTGTCCCTGAGTCTGGTTTGAGCAGCATGCAGCCCCAGTGACTCACACACCCATGCTAACCGCCTGTGGCTCAGTGGCATGGCCTCAGAAAGCCAACCTCAGGCCAGCTCCCTCCTCACCCCATTACGCTGGGATAAATAAATAAAGAGCCCGCCAGCAGCCGCACAGCCTGATAGCAACCAGATGGGAAGAGAAAGGCATGGGCAGGGCCAGGGAAAGGAACTCCTCCAACAGAACAGCCTGAAGGGGCTTCACCAGCCCGTTCTCATTCTTAACAAGTCACACTGCCATGTGTAACAGTCCCCAATTCCTCACCTTCTCTTTCACTCTTAAAGGCGCCTCTCAGCTGCTAGTCTTGGCAGCACTGTCTATGGGAATCTTAGTCTATGTAAAGACCATGCCAATGGACACCATACTATCATTCGTCATTTCTAGGGAAGTTCTAGAATGCCAAAGTTAGAGAAGATATTTAACCACCCAATATTTGATCGTTTTGTTTTACTTCTACCTTTAAGAAACTCTGATTTTGGGGGCTGGAGAGATGGCTCAGGGGTTAAGAGCACTGACTGCTCTTCCAAAGGTCCTGAGATCAAGTTCCAGCAACCACATGGTGGCTCACAACCATCTGTAATGGGATCTGACGCCCTTTTCTGGTGTGTCTGAAGACAGCGACAGTGTGCTCATATACATAAAATAAATAAATCTTTAAAAAAAAAAAAAAAAAGAAAAAGCAAAAAAAGAAACTGGTTTAGCCAGGTGCCCAGCACTTAGTAGGCAGAAGCAGTCAGATCTCTATGAGTTCAATACCAAGCTGTTCTACATAGCAAATTTCCCCTTTAGTTGGGTCACTAGCAATTGGTGTCCATATGTTCTCTGAAAGTGAAACACTAGAGCTTCTTTATTTTATTGTAATTTATTTGTTTGTTTGTTTGAGACAGAGTCTCTAAGTTGTCCTATCTGGACTGGAACTTACCATGTAGACCACATTGGCCTTGAATTTGCAGAGATCTGCCTGGTTCTTCTACCTCCCAAGTACTGGGGCTAAAGGTATGTACCTGGCTAAGTCAGAGTTTCTTTTTTTTTTTTATTAAGATTTATGTACCATATATATATACCAGCTATGTACACTGTAGCTGACTTCAGTCACACCAGAAGAGGGCATCAGATCTCATTACAGATGGTTGTGAGCCACCATGTGGTTGCTGGGATCTGAACTCAGGACCTCCCAACCACTGAGCCATCTCTCCAGCCCTAAGTCAGAGTTTCATAAGGGAAGAAGTAAAGCAAAATGATCAAATATGAGGAAGTAGCCCCTATTAGGGGTTAAATATCTTCTCTACCTTCAGCCTCCAAGAACTCGCTGTGCCCTCCTGGCCCTGTGCTCTGTCTGTCTATGGACTCTTACCTAGCAGGGTCTCCAATAGGAAGACAAGTAGCCCCAGGCACTGACCGAATGGCCCTCTGACACTGCCTGGCCTCCTTGCTTGTTCATCTCAAACTGTCTCTCTGGTTTGTTTATTTTCTATTCCATGTTGCTTATTTTGATGGCACATCCTTTCAATCCAGTCTTGGATGACCTCCTGACCCTTTTATGTCCTGTTTATAGGACCCCAGACAAGCATAGTAACTGAAAAGATACTGTAGCTCTACAGTCCCAGTACCAGCCTTTCAGTCCTAACAGCTATGTGAGACATTCTGAAGATAGCACAGGCGCCCAGAGCTCCCAAGAATTCTTACTACCCAAGCACTCATGGCTCCCCTCACTGGACTGTACAAGCAGTAGGATAGGAGAGATGTAATAGGGAGAGATGGAGAGAGCCTTGAGCACACAGACTTTAGCCACTTAACTGCTGGGGCTCAGCTTCCTTATCTTCAAATAGAAATCTGAGACTGGTGAGATAGCTCAGAGAGCAAAAGGCCACCAGGCCTGATGGCCTTGATCCTCAGAACACACATGGTAGAAGAAGAGAACTGTCTCTCACAAGTGCTCTGAAGTACACACACACACACATACACACACACACACACACACACACACACACACACACACACACACACACACAAGTGAATACAATTTAAAAAAATTAAACTTAAAAAAAAACAGAAGGCTACAGCTTCCTGTGTATTTCAAACCTTTTCCATTTGTTTTGAAGTTTGTGAGGCTTGGCTCTGCTCCATTCAGCTCCCAGAGGACCAGAATTATTAGAGCAGTTGGTTCCAAAACATAACACCTGAGTCAGGTGTGTGGCTCATGTCTACAAAGTCCTAGTCATAAGGAGGCTGAGGCAGGAAGATTTAGGCCACCTTGGGCAGTGATTACCAAGCAGCTTACATATTAAGGCCCTGTAAAACAAAATGTAGGATGTGTGTCTGTCTGAGTGTGTGTGTGTGTCTGCTGTCTCTCTGTGTGTGTGTGTGTGTGTGTCTGTGTGTGTCTGTGTGTGTCTGTGTGTGTGTCTGTCTGTGTGCATGTGTGTGTGTGTGTCTGTGTGTGTGTGTCTGTGGTGTGTGCGTGTGTGTGTGTGTGTGTGTGTGTGTGTGTGTGTGTGTGTGTGTGTGTGTGTGTGTGTGTGTGTGTGTGTGTGCGTGTGTGTGTGTCTGTGTGTCTGTGTGTGTGTGTGCAAGTGTGTGTGTCTGTGTGTGTATGTGTGCATGTGTGTGTGTCTGTCTGTCTGCGTGTGTGTGTGTGTCTGTGTGTGTGTGTGTCTGTCTGTGGTCACAGGACAGTTTGAAGGACCTGGTATATCTCCTACAACCATGTGGGTCCTGGCTTTGAATGCAGGCCATCAGGTGTGATACCAAGTGCTCTTACCCACTAAGCCATCACTCTGACCCTTCTTTTTTTAACTTTTTAAAGATTTATTTATTTATTTTATGTATATGAGTACACTGTAGCTGTCTTCAGATACACCAGAAGAGGGCATCGGATCCCATTACAGATGGTTGTGAGCCACCATGTGATTGCTGGGATTTGAACTCAGGACCTCTGGAAAAGCAGTCAGTGCTCCTAACCACTGAGCCAGCCCTTATTATTAATTTTTTTTAAGGTTTATTTATTTATTATATGTAAGTACACTGTAGCTGTCTTCAGACACACCAGAAGAGGGCATCAGATTTCATTACAGATGGTTGCAAGCCACCATGTGGTTGCTGGGAATTGAACTCAGGACCTTTGGAAGAGCAGTCAGTGCTCTTAACCTCTGAGCCATCTCTCCAGCCCCTTATTAATTTTTTTAACAATTGGCTCTCACTATGTAGCCAGGACTGTACTTAAACCCAAACTTGCCTCCAACTCCTGATCCTCCTTACCTTAGTTTCCCAAGAATTGAAATTCCAGGCATGTGCTGACCTGAGCAGCTTTTATTTTTACACACACAACATCCTTCCTGGGGTGGCACCTGATTCTACATCATTTCTCATACCATTCTACAGAGCTCTCTCTTCCACAACAGCAGTAAAAGGATAAGCCTTCAATTTTACAAATGAGATAATAGTTGTTCTGAGGGAAAAGATTTTTTTTCCGTGCTGTAAAATTAAACCTTGAGAATAACAAGCATCCTCAAATACAACTCTAATAAGCAATACAGTATCTGAGGGACACATTGTGACAATTTTCACAAGATCCCCTTTGCACAAATGTATCAAAATATTCATTCAAAGACCTGAGACCCTACTATTCTAGCCACTGCCGTCTGTGTAAAGGATTTAGAAACACATTCATCCAGTCCTTGCTTGCAGACATGCCCACAGGTCAGTACAAAAGAGAGCCACAGTCTTGCTGACATAGAAACTGCACCATGATGTAGAGAGTTAAACCACAGCACTTTAGTAGCAGGGAAGGATCACCCTACCAGGAAGGTCTAGAAAGGTCTCCCAAGAACCTGCAGTTATTGCTTAAAAAGATGAATGAAAGTATTCAGCATGGAGAAGGAGAAGGCACTGGACACTCTTGACAAAGGGAAGAATGTATGCAAAGATACAGGCAAAAGAAAATAACACGTGGGAAACTGAGATACATGCCACATTGCTAACACAGAAAGCATATAGAGTAAAATGTTAGAAGCTGGGGTTGGGGACTTAGCTCAGTGGTAGAGCGCTTGCCTAGCAAGCGCAAGGCCCTGGGTTCAGTCCTCAGCTCTGAAAAAAAGAAAAAAAAATGTGTAGAAGCTAAGCTGGAGAAGTGTAAGGCAGGAAAATTCACTTCCCTGAGTCTCTGAGGCAGGGAACTAGCACATCAATAACCTCCTTGGACTACATTAACCTCCCCATGTTCAATTTAATAGAGAGAACAAGCCACAGAGAGAAAAGTGGCCTAGAGAGTCTCTTACAAGTTCTGCTTAACATTATCTCTTGTTTCTCCCACAAGATTAACACCTGGGGACTGGAGAGATGGCTCAGCGGTGAAGAGCACTGACTGCTCTTCCAGAGGTCCTGAGTTCAAATCCCAGCAACCACATGGTGGCTCACAACCATCTGTAATGGGATCTGGTGTGTCTGAAGAAAGCTACAGTGTACTCGTATACATAAAATAAACAAATCTTTAAAAAAAAAAAAAAGATTAACACCTGGAGCCAGCAACATGGCTCAATGGACAAAAGCACTTGTCACATAATCCCAGGACACCACGCTGGAAAGCGGAGAGCTCCTGAGAGTTGTGCCACATGTGTGCTCCCACTCATGTATACCATTTACGCATGCACATTGTGATAAATAAAACTCTGTTAAGCTAACTCCTACTACGCTTCAAGACTTTGCATGTGACTTCTCCCACAGAGCATTACTTTTCCAGTACAAAGATGGAGCACCCACCTCACAGTTTTTCTTAAGAGTCTGGATATGAGAGCTCAGCCAACGTTCAGAGGAAGAACGGAAGGTTCTCAATCAAATACACTCACTTTATGCCCCTCCCTGAGGGGGGGAAATGCTAGCTTTCCAGTTCAGGAAAAGTATGAGACATAGACTTTGCCCATAAAAAGCTTAGAATTAGTCTAGATGGCAAGACAGAAATGTGAACAAGCCATACAGAATATTATATAGGCAACGCCCACTTTCACCCTAAAGTAGCAGCATGCATAGTGTTAAAACGAGCAACAATACTAAGGTACTGCCCACAAAACCAACAAGTTCCAGAAGAGTCGAGAAAGGAAAGACCAATATTGACTGGTATTATCAAAAGGTCACTATTATTAATACTCCCACTGTTTGGCATCCAGTGAATATTCCTTTTGGCCAAGCTCAATCCTTAGAAGAGAAACCTAGGCAGAAGCTTCTGACAGGCCACAATTATCTACTCCCCATTCATTCTTGTGCCAGTCCCTTTGTATAAACACTGTGATTTTCCACAGCCTGCTGTGCCCACAAGACAGTCCCCAAATGGTAGCCCTGAGCTTTTTACACCTTCCTCTATTGCTAGATACTAAAGGGACCAGACAACAAATGACCATCCTTCTACTAATCCAGATCTCAGCAAGCAGAAGTGAACACTGGCCAGCCAACCTTCCCAAGGCTACAGAATTCTAAATGACACCCACATGGCACCTTAACAGAGATGTTAAGTCAGAAAAGCCCACTTTCACCGTCTTCATTCTTTCCCCTACCTTCTCTACACACATCTCAAAGTTCATCAAACTTTCCACAAGCAACTTTTTCAGGCAAAGGGCTTTCCAACCACACCAGCCACCTAACGTCCAAAATGCAGGTTGCCACCCAGGCACTCTGCCCAAATTTATAGAAGGAGAAAGGAAACAACAAATATCCTACCTCTACCATAAACTGTTCCAAGAAAGAATTTTCTTCAAATGGCTCTGTCTTCAATCGACCTGTAATTAAGAAGAGATGGAGAAAGGAACGTGAGGAGCCTAAGGATGAGCTTCGCACTGATCACATGACAGGGAAGGGGCCCAGGATAGAAGTCAGGGAAGGAACCAGAGATCTAACACCCACAGGGCCCTAGGCCCTCGGGAGAAGGGCTGAGGGTTTGTGGATAAACAAAAGGAGACCAGGGCAATTGCAACAATGGTTCAGCAGCCGCACTTGTTCTAGAAGATTGCTATGCCACAATGACGAAGGCTGCACAGAACTTTTATTCTAAAACTACAGTGACAGGGGCTTCTCGGCTCTGGAGTCCATGTTCTGCTAATACAATTTTGAAGAGTTGTGGGCCCCTTTCCAAAGTCTTTCTTCTTCACGACCTAGGACATGTCTGGACTTGCTTGTGGCTTTTACTGGCCCCAGCCAGGTACCTAAGGCAGAGGGGACATTTAGTATCAAGTCTCAGTTGCTAGAGTTCCTACCACCTAGAAAGAGAAACTTTTGTTGTTTGGGGGTTTTGTTTTGTTTTGTTTGAGACAAGGTCTAACGTAGGCTAGCTTAGAACTTGCTGTGTCACCAAGGATAGTGTCCTGCCTCTACTTGAGTGCTGTGATCATATGCATACGTCATGCAATTCTAAGTTTCAACCCCAGGAATTGGTGTATGCTAAGCAGGCACCATCAACTGATCCACACCTCCAGCTCAGTAAGTATCCTTAATGCAAATTATATTCCCCTTTCTAAGACTCTCGGACTCCCCACCCATTCCTCTAAGAACGCCCTCTTACTTCGGCTCAGCACAGCCCCACTCTCCTGGTAGGCCTGGATCTCAAGGTCCTTCATCCGAAGCAATGCTGCTAGCTCCCTCACATGACTGTGCAATGCCAGGCTCACACCCATCAGAGGACAAATCAAATGCTGAGAGACCTGTGATGAAGAAGAGCTGTCAATTAGCCAATGGGTGCTCATAAAGTACTACCAAACACTGCATGAGCTACTCAAAGAAAAATACTCAAGAATAAACATTTTCACAGGAACTTACAATTTCATAGACAAGCAATTCATTTTTACTAACATAAACACAAATACAATATTAAATTTACACATTAAAGAGACTCAGATTTTCTTTTTGGCCCAGATATGGAGTGGGAAGGATAAAACAAGATTATGAATAAACAGAAAAATCTACAGTTCTGATTTAAAGAAAAAGAGATAGGGCAGTGGTTCTCAACTTTCCTAATGCTGTAACCCTTAAATACAGTTCCTCATGCTGGGGGGATCCCCAATCATAAAATTTTTTCATTGCTACTTCATAACTGCAATTTTGCTACTATTATTAACTGTTATGCTACAGTTATGAGTGTAAATATCTGATATGCATGATACCTGATATACAACCCCCAAAGGGGGTCATGACCCATAGGTTGAGAACCACTAATATAGGAGCTGGAGAGACTGTTCAGTGATTAAGAATACTGGATCCTCTTCCTGAAGACATGGATTCTATCCCCAGAGCCAACATGACAGCTGACAACTGTCTGTAACTCCAGATAAGGGGACCAGGCATTCTCTTCTGGCTTCGAAAAGCCATACATACACAAGGTATGCAGACATACATGCAGGCAAAACACCCATACACATACAAAGATAAAAGAAAAATCCTTAAAATAACTAAATAAAGATAAAACGGTGGTCTTGCTGAGGAGAGGGAAGTGCTGACTCAACTCCCAACAGAGATAAAAGCAGAAGATCCAAGGGATCCTCACGAAAGGGGTGTGGCCGAAACAATACACCAGCAGGAGAAAAAAGAAAACAAAAACAACAACAGAAAACAGAAAACCATCAAACTCAATCTAGATATTTATTAAGAGTCATTTCAGGGCTGATAAGAGGTCAGAGTTTTAACCTATTCTCAAAAAATACAGCAGAATTTAAAGTTATTGTAAAATAATGATAAAACAAAGCCAGCCAGCTACTGAGCCCACTCCATGCAGAAGGATGCAGGTATAGCTTTGTTACAGTGCAGCCACACTGAGTGCTCATACAATGATGTATAGCTATACAGAGTCACGGAAGTCACCTATGCAGTGTCCATTAGCCTGCGGCTAGAGGATGTCATCAGCACCAAGGGCACGAACTAAAAGAGACACTAAGCAAAAGATGTCCTAGATCAGGGGTCAGCAAGCTTTTCTCAGAGAGACCAGATAATCAATATTTTCAGATGTGTGGCCCACAGAGTCTCTGCTGCAAGTACTCAAGTTTGCTGTTGCGGCATGCGAAAGCAACCACAGACAGTGTGTAAACAAATGAGGTGGCCGTGCTCCAATCTAATTCTACAAAAGCAGGCAGCAAGCCAGATTTGGCCTGCTGGCCAACAAATGCTCATCCCTGGCTAGATCTAAAAAGGGAGCACTTTAGACAAGATATCCCATCGCAGGCTTGAAATAAGGAAAAGGTGCCATCAGAGGTGCTGTGCAGAGTGACCTGGGTCAGGGTCCCAGGTGATGGTTCTCCAGGAACCTATGTTCACACTTTCCATCAAGTCTCTAGAGAAAACTAAAAGACTGCGTTTGATGCAGCTCAGAGTCTATGGAAAAGAGAAAGGGCTGGCTGTGGGGGTATGGGTGGGCGGATAAGGGCAGCAGCTTTGTGTGCCATAATCCAAAAACAGTGTAGGCGTCCTGGCACGGGGAAAGCCGGAGTCAGGTCTAGATGTAGATTACCTTGTTTTGTCACCTGGCAAATGCCAACCTAGTACTGAGTGCTGTCCCAGGTCCTCAGAAAGGACTTAGGCCTCCAAGAAGTACTGCTCAGAACCCCTGGATGTAAGCTACTCCTGGGCCTGTGGGACAGCTCGGCAAGCTGCCAAGCTTGGTGACCCGAGTTCAGTCCTCCAGACCCACACGGTAGAAGGAGAATTGGTTCCTGCAAGTTGTCATCTAATCTCCACATGCACATTATACACTCATGCACACATATAATAATTAACTCAATACAGTGATTAAAACTCTATGCCCTAGAAATAGTTTTGATAAGTTTGGTCCTGGTCAAGGTAGATTAGAAAAACAGTGGAATAATTGTATGCAAGTCAATAGAGGTTTGGAGGATTGAACTGAAAATAATTATCATTGCTAACCAAGCAGCCACAGTGGCCATTTGGTGGCACCCCTCAAAAACAGAAACTCCTAACGTTAATAACCAGCCTCTCACCATGGTGGGTGGGGAGTGGGGGGTACCACCTTTGAGGTACTAAATATAACAGCATGAGACATGGCAAGGGGCAGCTCTTAGCCAATGCCATGTCTACTGAAATAGGATACTGGCCTCAGGCAACTGAAATGATCTACTGGACTGCAATATCTATATACAAAAACGAGTTTTTAATCAGGAAATATTTCACCATCCCAAATAATTTCACACCACTCTGAATTCCTGGGCTATAATTAATTTCAAAGCTACGTGAACATTAAAATGATTTCTCTTAGGCCTGAGAGCCTTGTTCTGTTTTCAAGCTTAGATGAATGTGGGTTAGAAGTTCCCAAAATATGTATTAATGGCCATAAAATAAACTAGTGTAAAAATAAAAAATAAAAGGCATGCAACCATGTGGAAAGATCAGTGTACTCCAAAGGCACAACAACAACAACAAACTGTACAGTGCTTTAGGTCAGGGACATCGCCTTTCATTCAAGGAAAGCAAAATATGAAGACATTCCATCACAAGCCAACCAGCCTTACCCACTGGGAAAGAGGCTCTGAGGCTCTGCCTTTGAAGATCTCCATGACAGGCCAGGAAGTGTGAGAATAACAGAGGTTGCCATTCTTCCCCAGAAAGGGGAACACCTCAAATCCCACCCCTGAAGTCTTCTGACTTCTTACAGAACACTTAAGAGTCCTAGGCAAGAGAGAGTTGGCCCAGATATCAAGTCATATCAGAGAGTCCAGTGAGACCATCCACAAACTGGGGGTCAGGAGACTGACTCTAGTTCTCGCTCTGCCAGCATCTCCCTTGACCTCGGGCTTCAGTGTCTTTACCCTTTAAAACAAGAAAGAATGAGTATTGGAACACAGTCTCTCACAGCCCACTACAGTCCTACAGTGGTGCTGCTTGTGCCCTCTTCTTTAATCATAAGTGCTGAGCAATCTTGTATTTGACAGATGGGGAAGCTGAGTCATAAGAAAGTCTGTACTGATTCAAATATTCTAAATAATATTTATTCTAAATAATCTAAAGGTAGTAGGGTTGATTGTGAATTTGCCGCTTGTTCCAAAGCTTGTGTTCTTCCTACTACTAAGAAACTCAGGGATGTGACCCCTGGGGATCATAAACAACCTAAGGGATGACAAATCTGAAAGTGAAAATACAAACTATCAAGAATAATATTAGATGCACACCTGTAATCTCAGCAGAAAGGGAGGCAGGAGCAGGAAGATCACAAGTTTGAGGACAGTCTGAGCCACACAGTGAAACTTAGTCTCAAAAAACTTAGTCTCACAAGCACAGGGGCAGGAGAGATGGCTCAGTGTTAAGAGCACTGGCTACTCTTGCAGAGGACCCAGTTCAGTCTCCAGCACCCACATAGTGGCTCACAACCATCTGTAACTCCAGTTCTCAGTGATGCCCTCTTTAGGCACCAGGTGTGCATGTGATGCACATACATATAGGCAGGCAAAATACTCATACACATAAAGTAAATACGGCTAATAAAAGCATTTAAACACAAACAAAAAAGCAGGAAAACAGTTGTATTAGACATCTGAAAGAACAGACAATAGTAAACAAGGAAAGATGAAGAGAAAGCCATTACAAGTGCAGACAGATGCAGAATCATGAAGCAGATACCCAAAGCCTTATATATTTCACAATTCCTACAGGGAATTAAGAACTAGTAAGTCCCTAGAGTTAATAACAAGGTGTGTGGTTCATATTTGTAATCTCAGCATTTGGGAAAAGAGGCAGAAGAGTTTCACACTTGAACTGGGCTACAAAGTAACATGCTATCAAGGAAAAAGAGAACGGCCAAGGGTGTGCCTCAGCTGTAGAGCCCTTGTCTCAGGCGCATGGAACCAGGCAGCACACCTGCAATCCCAGGGCTCAGGAGGTGGCAGCCAGAGGTACAAGTTTAAAGTTTAAAGGTCCTAGGCTACAAGATGATCTGAGGATAGCTTGCACTGTGTAAGACTCTGTCTCAAAAAAAAAAAATGTGTGTGTCGGGGGTGGGGGGGTTGGATAAACAGAAAGTTGATCTCAATAATTGCTTTAGAAGGAAAACAGAGAGCAGACAGAAAGACTGTTTGTTTCTTAGACTCTATACCTTTAAATGCTGCTTGAAATGTTTGCCTTTGGCATGAATTACCCATTCAAAAAAAAAGTAAATGAAAACTATCACAAGAATGAGTAACAAAGCTTCCAACCGCATGACCTCACAGACACACACGCACACCTGCCTGAAATAGTGGCCGCCTACAGCCCTGATAGTGTCTACCAGCTTTAGCTCCTTCCCCGCAGCCCAGGGGTTTCCCTGGGATAAGTCTTCTTCATTTAATGATAAGACCGTAATCTGAACTTAAAACATACTCGTTAATCAATTGTTCTATCTCTCAAGAAGTCCTTTGCTGGGCTGGAGAAACAGCTTGTCCAGAGGACACAGTTTGGGTGTCAGCACCCACTTAGGGAATATCACATCTCCCTGTAGCCAATCAAACCTCATTCTCCTCTAAACACTGATGCTTCTTTCACAGGACAGCTCCTTAGCTGGAAGACTGCACTAAAGTAATTAGCTTCTCCTTTCATTTTCCTGCGACAGTTTTATTTTATCACTGTTCAAGTGTTCTTTACTGCCACCCCACCCCAGAGCTGGGCTGATCCTGGCCCAGGCTAAACGAGTGCTCCAACATTGAACTTACTCCCCAACCCCACTCTGTACTTTTGAAAGAAGGAACTACTAGAGCCCATCAACCTCCAGGAAGGCTGTGTCCCCACAGTTTCCACACTATTCTGAATCTGTAAGACTATCTAATACACAAAGAGACCGGCTATTGCTAGGAACTCTTGAAGGAAGGTGGTCAATGGTTAGATGCCAGAACAAGTATCATTGAGGAAACAGTGCCCTCTGCTGTCACCTAGAAAGAAATCACAGGTTTTGAACGGTTATGAAATTCTGTATCTAAATAGGATGGAAGATTTCCCAAGAAGTTCAATTAAAGTTAGCAAATGTGAGTGCTTACTACACAGCAGGACCTGTGGATGGGCCTTGGCAATTTTTTCATGAAGGCAGTCACAGTGGAGCACACCTGTAGTCCTACTACTTGGAAAACTGACAAGTCCAGTTGCCTTGGCACCATTAGAGAGCATCCTTAGCTGGACTATAGCTGAGTGGTACAGTACATGCCTACTGAGTGTGAGGCCCTGGGCTTGATCCCCAGAACCACAAACAAAACTCTTATGAGTGAGCAGTTCTAGCACTAATAAACAGTAAACAGTCTCTCAAGAAGTCTTTTGCTGGGCTGGAGAGATTGCTCTTCCACAAGTTTGACACAAGTTTGGGTGTCAGCACCCACTTTGGTTTGGGAGATGCAGCACCTGTAACTGCAGGCCCAAGACCCAACACCATCTTCTGCCTCTCGTGTATACAAACCCCCACACAGAAATACACATAATTAAAAATAAAATCTTTAAAAACATATAAGTTCTTTGTTCCCCACAGTGGATATATAAGCATCACAGAAGACTTCAAGTACTATACCTTGAAGTGGGAACTAGAAAATACATTTGCAGGACTGGAGAGATGGCTCAGTGGTTAAGAGCACTGACTGCTCTTCCAGAGGTCCTGAGTTCAATTCCCAGCAACCACATGGTGGCTCACGACCATCTGTAATGGGATCTGATGCCCTTCTCTGGTGTGTCTGAAGACAGCTACAGTGTACACACATACATGAAATAAATAAATAAATAAATAAATAAATAAATAAATAAATAAATAAATATTCTTTAAAAAAGAAAATACTCTGCAGATAGTACTCAGCCGACCCAAGCCCCACCCTTCTTGAAGAGCACTTTGATCACTGAGTGCTACTGAATACAACAAACAGTATTTGTTGATTCTAAAAAATTGTTCTTTTTTAAATATATATTGTCAATATCCTATAATTTTCTTAAGTTCTTGGGTTATTTCTGGCTTGGAAACAAAGACAGCAGGGCAGGAGAGGTGGCTCAGCAATTATGGGCAACATTTGCTCTTCAGAGCAAATGGCACCTTGTAACCACCCATAAGTCCAGGTCCAGGGGGGTCTGATGACCTCTCTGGCCTCTGCAGGCACCAGGCACACATGCGGTGCATAGACATATATGCAGGCAAACACCTACTATACAGATTCGATAAAGTAAAAGTAAGACAAACAAAGCCTTTGTGAAAAAATATTTGAGTGGATCTTGTGGGAAAAGGAAGCTGGGAGACTTGTTCTACGATACTGGGTCTCACTGTGGAGCTCTGACCATCCTAGAACTCACCATGTAGCCTAATCTAGCCTCCAACTTGTGGTCTTCTCCCTGACTCAGCCTACAGAGTTCTGGAATTACAAGCATGTACCATTATAATTCCATCATTGTTTTTTTCTTAAGACAGAGTTTCTCTGTGTTCCCCTGGCTTTCTAGGAACTAGCTCTGTAGAGCAGGCTGGCCTTGAACTCACAGAGATCCACCTGCTTCTCCTTCCTGAGAGCTGGGATTAAAGGCATGTACCACCACCTCCGGGCTGTTTTCTATCATTCCTGAGTAAATATCTATGGAACAGAATGACTGGATTAAGTAGGGTACACTCAACTTAAAAAAATCGGGGGGCAGGAAAAGTAGCTTAGGCAGTAATATGTTTTGTCACACAACCATGAGCTCCTGAGTCTGAGGCTCCAGCACCAGCACCAGCATAAAGGTGGTAAGCACCTCTTATCCCACAGCAATGAGGCAGACAGGACTTCTGGGACTTGGTGGCCAGCCAGGCTAGCCAAATGAGCAAGCTCCAGGATCTGAGAGTCTGTCTCCAAACACGAGGTAGAGAAGGGCAGTGGTGGTGCACGCCTTCCACCCCAGCCTGCTATGATTATAGATATGTATACGCATGCACAACTTTCAAAACTTGCCCTTTGGTTATTTGCTTGGCTTCTTTGTTTTTTTGAGACAGGGTCTCTCTATTCTATAACTTTCACTGTCCTAGAACTTGCTACATAGACCAGGCAGACCTCAAACTTACAGGGATTCACCTGTCTCCACCTCCACCGAGGGCTGGGACTCAAGGCATTCACTCCCACATCCAGCTGAAAACTTGTTCTTGAATTTCATTATTAAATACTAATAAAAGTTCTTGGGGCAGGGCTGGAGAAATGGCTCAGTGGTTAACAGCACCAACTGCTCTTCAAGAGGACCTCAGTTCAATTCCCAGCGTCAACAAGACAGCTTACAACTATCTATAACTCTAGTTCTAGGGGACCTGACACCCTCACACAGACATACATGCAGGTAAAACACCAAGGCACATAAAATATTAATTCATCCACTCATTCATCTGTTTTTTTTAAAAAAGAAAATAAAAGTTCTCAGGGCACTAAAGCCACAAGAAAGAGGAAGGTAGGATCCTCCTAGTCTTTAAAAGAGGTCTTTAAAGTTGGACAGACTAATGTAGAGTTCAAATTCTAGCTTGGTCATTAATAGGCTGGATAGTTTTATGTTTCCTGTTCTGGAAAACAAATGGAAATGATATCTAGTAGGAAAATCATAAGGGGGGTTGGGGATTTAGCTCAGTGGTAGAGCGCTTGCCTAGCAAGTGGAAGGCCCTGGGTTCGGTCCTCAGCTCCGGGGCAGGGGTCGGGGGGACAGAACAAAGCAAGGAAAATCATAAGGATTAAAAGAGGAGAAAATGCTTAAAAAAGCATCACACTCCACTCTGTTGTCAAAATTGTCTTGACAAATCACAGGTTGGACTATTAAAAACTCTGCCTTAAGCCAGGTGTGGTAAATCCCAGCACTTGGAAGTTGACACAGTAGGACTGCTTCAAGTTCAAAGCAATCTTTCACTGTATCATAATTTCATGTCAGCTAAGGCTTCTTAATATGACTCTAAAAAAAAAAAAAAAAAAAAAAAGAAGAAGAAGAAGAATCAAGAAAAGTGTGCATGGTAACAGCATTCACCAGAAGCAGAGCGGCGGGTAGATCTCTGTCGGGGCTACACTGAAACCCTATCTCAAAATAAAATAAAATAAAGTAAAATAAACCAAGAAAAGCCAGGATATACTGCAGTTGGTAGACAGCAGCACGAAGCCCTGGTTCAACCTTCCACGACTGCATAAGTACTGCATCAGCTGAGCATGGTGGTGTATCTGTAATCAACACTCAGGTAAAAGGATAAGATCACTCTAGCATAGCCTAGCATACCTGAGACCCTGTCATTAAAGTAATAATACTGGATGAAGTCACCAAATAAAGTATACAGATCCAACCCTCCCTGCTCCCTTTGCAAAACAAGACTATATCAGTCAATCTCCTTAGCTTCTGGTATAGTCAGGGAGACTTTTTTAAAATTATTATTAGAAAAGAATTTCAAACAAGGTTTACAGGAAATACAAGGGCACCCAGATCTTTACCAGAAGTAGCTGGGATCCCCACCTGTACCCCATATCTAAATCGCACTTACCAGTAAAGAACTAGCTGGAAGACAGTGGAAATGCCAATTGAAGGGGAGACCAGAGAGCTCACTCCTCACCCTCAGAATCAATACCTCCTCTCCACGATCACAGGAGAAAGTGGCTTTGCTAGGGTGAGAAGCATCCTGGTGGGCAGAATCTTTAAACAGTGGGCGAAGCACTTCATCCAAGTGATGGAGAAAAGCTGCAGGGGGAGCGGTGAGGCGCTTGTTCAGCTCCTAGAGACCAAAGCAGTACAGAGTGAGGGTGGGAAGGGAAAATGCTGCAAAGGGGAGCAAAGGGAGGCCATGAAGACTGGGAAGCAAAGAGGGGCCATGAACACAGTGGGGAACAAAGGGGGCCGTGAACACAGTGGGGAGCAAAGGGGGCCATGAACATAGGGGGGAGCAAAGGGGGCCATGAACACAGTGGGAAGCAAAGGGGGCCATGAACATAGGGGGGAGCAAAGGGAGGACATGAAGACTGGGGAGCAAAGAGGGGCCATGAGCATAGTGGGGAGCAAAGGGGGGCCATGAGCATAGTGGGGAGCAAAGGGGGGCTGTGAACATAGTGGGGAGCAAAGGGGGCGATGAACAGAGTGGGGAGCAAAGGGGGGCTGTGAACATAGTGGGGAGGAGAGGACAGAGCAAAGGGGAAGCACTATGGCAGAATGAAGACAACAAAGAGTTGCAAAATCAACTAGCCTGCTCTACAGTTCTGCCCTGCACAAGATCACGGAGGGCCATATACATCATATAGTATGGATGACATAATGCATTATTGTTTGTGCAGAATCTATCATCTATCTATCTATCTATCTATCTATCTATCTATCTATCTATCTATCTATTTATCATTTCTATCTCAGGATGTTTCAGATTTCTGAGTTCCTTGGACTTTGGAATACATGCACTGATTTTTACCAGTTGTACAACTCTAACCCCAAAATCCAAAATCTGAAATGATCCAAAAATCTAAAACTTTTGGAGTGCTTGAGTTGTAAGAATGTAAAAAGTTTCAGATTTTGAGCATTTCAGAGGTTGAATCTTTAGGATAAGGATGCTGAACCTAAACTTGCTTCAAACCAGTCCAGCCTTCCTTGCCAACACACAGATAGCCAGATTGGCTGCTGTTCATGTCCTACGGCCAGCACGCCACCCCACAGTGATACTTCTCTTCACACTGATGTTCTTACCTTGGCTCGCTGGCTGACCTCCAAAGTGTCCACCTGTTCATGCCACACCTGTTGAAGATCCGAAATCAGCAAGGCATAACCATGCTTGGTGATAGAAGCCTTGGCCAAGAGTGAGTTCTCAGCAAGTTGTAACCATGCCCATGGCTGCATCAACAGGCCTTGCTCTAGTTCCTCCATCTGCAGAAAAGCCCCAATTAGCACAGTGCCTTCAGGAAATGGATCCCGCAAGAGCTAACAACTCCATGTCAATTGAAACCACATGAAAATCCTCCCCAGTAAAATACAGGCATGAAGGCACAGATTCCCTTCATATAACCAGCCTAGCATGAACCTAACTACCCCTTGACAACTAACCTAAAATTTATCCACAATCTGTGACTGGGAAAATGGCGCAGAGGTTAAGAGCACTGGTTGCTCTTCCAGAAGATGGGGATTCCATTCCCAGCACCCATGACATGGCAGCTCACAACCGTTTGTGTCTCCAGCCTCAGGGGATCCAGTTTCAGAAGAGGGGTCCTCTTCTGACCCCTTCAAGCACTGCACTTGTAGTACCCGCATATGTGCAGGCAAACACTCATATACATAAAATAAAAATAAATAACATCGTTTTTAAAGGTCAGACTATTTCTCCCATTAGGTTCCTAAAGAATATAAAATATGTCTTTACCATGAAGGTGCTGCCTGACTGTAATCCCAGAACTTGATCGAGGCAGAAAGGTCAGGATTCCCAGACCAGTTGAGGATACATGAGACAGACTAACCTTGGGAAGGAAGAAAGGGAAAAGGGGGAGAGAAGGAGGAAAGGGGAAGAAAAAGCAGATGTTTCTTTCATAGTGTTTAAAACTCAGCACGCTGATGCATTTAATACAATATGGGAACCGAGGCCATTCCTACTGAATCCTTATTTGAATCCCATCTTTCTCAGATTCTCTCTCTCTCTCTCTCTCTCTCTCTCTCTCTCTCTCTCTCTCTCTCTCTCACACACACACACACACACACACACACATGCAATCAATCGAAGTCCTAAGTGGGCAGGACATTCAAATTATTTGATTGAGCTGACCCATGGTAGCACAGGCCTTTAGTGCCAGTACAGGTAAGCAGATCTCTGAATTCCAGGCCAGCGGTCTACAGAGTGATTTCCAGGACAACTAGAGCTGCACAGAAAAACCCTGTCTCAGAAACATTCAAAGTGATTGATTGGTTGATTGCTAATAGTGAGGTTTGAGCCAGTAAGACGGCTCAGCAGAAAAAGCCCTTCTGCCAACCTGGATGACCTGAGTTGTACCCAGGACTCCTGCTACTTGTCCTCTGACTGCCACATATGCACCAAATAAGTGTTGTCATTTTTTTTTCTTTTTCTTTTTTTCGGAGCTGGGGACCAAACCCAGGACCTTGCCCTTGTTAGGCAAGCACTCTACCACTGAGCTAAATCCCCAACCCCCTTTTTTTTTAAAGAGAGAGCAAGCTTTTTTTTTTTAAAGATTTATTTATTTATTCTATATACACACACTGTAGCTGTCTTCAGACACACCAGAAGAGGGCATCCGATATCATTACAGATGGTCGTGAGCCATCATGTGGTTACTGGGATTTGAACTCAGGATCTTTGGAAGAGCAGTCAGTGTTCTTAACCACTGAGCCATCTCTCAGCCCGTCATTTTTTATAATGAAAAAGGCAAAAAAAAAAAAAAAAAAAAAAAAAAAAAGAAAGAAAAAAAAAGGCAAAAAAAGAAAAAAAAAAAAAGGCAAAGCTCACGAAGATTGTGAATGAACAGTAAAATCCTAAAGCAGACTTCATGTTCTACACCTGCAATCCCAGCACTGAGGAGACAGAGGTAGGAAGATCAAGGTCCAGCTAGGGTGAAACTAGCCCTACTAGTTTTACTGGTAAAATGCTTGCCACATAAGGACCTGGGTTCAGATCCCCAGAACCTACATAAAAGGTTGGTGGGATGCTATATATCTGTAATCTCATCACTGACAAGACTCAGGACGGTGGAGCTACCCAGGCCTAGATAACAAAGTTTTAGGCTAAAAAGAGACTCTACCCCAAACAGTAGGAAGCACCTCTGAGATTGTCCTCTGACCTTCATATTCAGTGTGCTTATACATACAACTATATGAAAACACACACACATGTACACACATCCTTAATCCCACACACACAAAAAATCAAATAAAAAATTTTTCTTCAGGGGGCCGGAAAGATTACTCAGTGGTAAGAGCACTGACTGCTCTTCCAGAGGTCCTGAGTTCAATTCTCAGCAACCATATGGTGGCTCACAACCATCTATACTGGGTTGTGCTGCCCTCTTCTGGTATGCAGGTATACATGCTGATAGAACACTCATAAATATAATAAATAAATATTATAAACGTTTTCCAATTAAATAAAAGTTCAATCTACATAGTGGTGAGTTCAAAGCCAGCCTGGACTACAAGAAACCCTGTCTCAAAAAGACTATCCAAAACAGGGGCTAATTTTTAAGTCTTCATTTATTTGTCCTCTCACAATTTCATACACATATAATGTACCTGATCATATTCCCCCTAACCTAAAACAGAAATTCTTACCTAGACTCTGTTCAAGTCAACCCTCTACAATTATGGAAAAATCCATGTGTATATGCATGACGGAAGATCCATGCTGGTCTTCACATTACATGACAGACACAAAGGGAATACAAGATGTTGATAAGGACAAGAGAAATGTCCCAAGTTCCTTTCACATGACAGGCAGCACACTTCACACCACAGAGGAAATGATGACACCACTTCACTGATTGGGTACATGCCCACACTAAGGCCCGCGTCACCAACATCATGCCTTTTGCGCAGCTCGGAACTCCTGGAGACCAATGTTTTTACCTCAATAAAGACTGCTGCATCCTCAGCCTAGTTAAATATATAGCAACTAAATCTGACCAAATCTATTTTTCCTGAGGGCACAAAAAGTCAAAATTTCCTTCATTATTTTCATCCATGAATACAAAAGGAAGTGCTGGGGGGAGGGTGAAAACTTAGACTGAAAAGAAAATGATAGGATTCCCATTTAAATCTGAGGAACAGTATTTTCAACTCGGTCTAAGCCATCATCTTCCTAGTTTTCTTAAAAAAAAAAAAAGGATTTATTATATAAAAGTGCACTGTAGCTGCATTCAGACACACCAGAAGAGGGTGTCAGATCTCATTACAGATGGTTGTGAGCCATCATGTGGTTACTGGGATTTGAACTCAGGACCTCTGAAGGAGCAGTCAGTGTTCTTAACCACTGAGCCATCTCTCCAGTCCACTCCCTAGCTCTCAAAGCCCTGTCTTGTGGCACTAATTAGTTTGCACTGTGATTAACACATGGAATACAAATATATATGCTCAGAAGACTGTATACGTGTCAGGGAACTTAAACGTGTCAGGGAGCCTAGTGATATTACTGCCGTCTTGGTTCAAGTACATGCATTGCGTGATATCTGCATGGGATAAAATTGCCTAACCACATGGTTCTCAAAAAAGTGGCCATTTCTAGTGACACAGGACTGCATCTATGGTGGTTATCTGCAGCTGCCTTGAAATGTTGTGTGTGGAGATAGTTATTTGTATCTTGTGCTGTTCCAACAGGATAGACTGGTCTTGGAACGATTAAAGAGTCCTCACTGGGCAAGAGTTTACATTGGGAAGGATTAGAAATACAAATGAAGTTGCCAAACCCTCTAATTTCCCTTATAGGCACATCCTGGCATGTACTCTAAAACTCACCAAAATTGAGCTTATTGGCCTAACTGGTCCCTCCTTAAGTTCCGAAGGTCAAAACCCACAAGTTAATGGTTTAGTCTGAATGGGAGGAAGCGGTTTTAATGTGGCCAGGGACAGCTGGCCCTAATGTCTAAACATTCAGCATCAGCCTGGTCTAACTCAGTGAGTCAGACATGGTGAGACATGACTGTAATCCTAGCACACAGGAGGCTGAGGCAGGAGGATCTTGATTTGGAGGCCAACCTAGACAACATAGCAAGAGCCTCTCAAAACAAAACAAAACAAAAGCCAAATTAAAAAAGGTAACTCGGTGGTAGAACAGACTGTCCCCAGCATGGAGGGAGAAGGAATCTAAGTCCTCTGGGGTTTTACTGCTCCCCACGCCCCGCAAGTTAGTCTTCCAAGATTACGTTAACCAACCTCGCCAGTTCAATTGGTCTTTTAAGAGGGAGAATGTGAAGTTGCACGACGAACGTTCTGCCACTTGGGTTCCTCTCTCAAGCATAGTTCTGACAACACCCTGCAGGGGGCAGCAAGGCCCTACAGACCAACCGGCCGGCCCACGCCCTGTGCCACCAGAGAGGGTAAACCTTAGGCCCTGCAGCCAGAGGTCACAACCCCGGTCCCCGAGCGCCCTAGGCGTCCATTCACCTCCCCTGTAGGGACTATGTCGCCCGTCTCTCACTTTTACAACACCGCTGCACAGAGGTAAGGCTCTTGGCCCCAAAGGGTAACAAAGTTAATTCAGTCCAGCGGGCAGAACACGAAGCCAGTTAAGGAGGAGTCTCACACACCACCCTCAAAGACAGAGGCCGAAGGCGGACTGCGCATGCGCAAGCCCGCCCACTCCTGGAGGTCTGCCCCAAAGTTCAGGCTGTGCGCGGTCCCTTCTGGGAAAAATCGCCCGGTCGGGTGCCACTGTAAGAGTTTATCTCTGCTTTTCGGCATCCGGACAGACCCAGATCCCAGCGCTTACTCAAAACCGATCCCACCTACCGTCAACGGCTGCGGGAACTCCCACCCTCCTCACGGCAGGCCTGCCCTGGTGCGCAAACTGAAAGGCCTAGGGTAGAGGCCACCCCCCCACACACACTCACTCGGGAAGGCGGGATCTTGGGGTGTGGCACCGAGCCAAGGCCTGTGATGGGCGGGGCCCGAAGCCTCATTTGTTAAGGCCACTCGCAACACTGCGGCTTTCCTTTCATGTTGCCCTCAGTTGAAACGAAGTACTACTTCCTTCTTGCCTCTTCATCTATATTTTCATCTTTATTATAGATTGTCCTCTGCTTTACATTTTAGTTATTTAAATCTTAAATGCAGGGAGAGGGCAGGAACCCTGTCATATTCATTTCCGTAGATGTAGGACCTTGCTCTTGGGAAGCACTCAGTAAATATTTGAATGCTAGAGTTCATTCAAGCAACCTTGGCAGTTTACAGGCAAAAATCTAATTTATTCACTTCTGACCCACTAAACCATACCCCTGCTCCTGAACACTCAAGTCTTATTAAGAGGAGGAAAAAAAGCCCATCCTACTAGCGGGCCTTGGGGGCGAGACTCCAACAAGGTGGGAGTTACTGCTAAACTAAGACAAAAATGGTGGTTTTGGTAATTACTAGGACCTAAACCCTTCTCTGCCAGCCGGAGAGCATGACTCCCCTGAGTTAGGCAACAAGTCGGCTGTCTCTCCTGTTTTAGAGGATCCTCCTTCATCCCCAGAGTCTTCAGGCATTGGACAGAGACAACGGAGAGGCTGCGGGATACAGGAACACAGGTTTTTGATGGGCAAAGGAAGCCCATACTCTTGAGCGGCTTTCTTCCTGGACTTCTGAAGCATTTGAGTTTCTTGGGCAGAGAAAGAAGTTGGCAGTGCCTGACCTAAGCCTCTCTCAATCCGTGTACCTGTAAAAGAGGGATGGTCAGGCTGGAGCGATAGCTCAGCTCTTAGTTGCTGGTACTGCTCTTACAGAGGACCCAAGTTCCAAGTCCCAGCACCCATCCCAGGTGGCTCACAACTGCCTGTACCTCCAGGTCTGGGAGGTTCTGGCATCACTGATCTCTGCATTATATGAATACAGATACCTACAGACACACATATGCATAATTTAAAACGAAAATAAATGAATTTTTAAATGAAAAATCAGTAAAAGGAGGGGCTGCCCAGGTCACTGTCCAACCCAGGGAGTAATGACTACCCAGCCACTCCCTTAGGATGTACTCTCAACTTACCAGATATAGTGTTTTCTAGGAGAAAGCCCAATAGACCAGCTAGGAAAATGGGTTCTGCCAGCAAAGAACGCAGAAACATATCCAGGGGGCTCCAGCCTACAAAGGGTTGGGGCCAGGCAGGAAGGTAACTGATACTGTCCCAGGTAATGAGTCTTCCCTTTCAGACCTAAACTAAGTCTCGAACCAGAGACACATCTCACTAAGCTGTCATTCCGTCCCATTTACCTTTGTCCCTCTACACACTCCATTTCCCACAGTCAGGCTCTACCCATAGCATCCCTTCTCAGCACCCTGTTTTCTAAGCACCCACATTCCCTCCAGGTACCCTTTGTCCAAAGCTCCCTTTCTCTGGAAAGTGTGGTGTTACAAAGCCCTAGTCTCTCCCACTTTTGACCTTCTCTGCTCTACCCCGGGCCTCTCGACTTCAGTCCTACTAACACTTTGGACCAGATAAGTCTGATATAAGGAGCTGTCCACTGTATCAAAGAATGTTTAATAACCTCTGTAATCCCCGAATCCCGATAACAATCCTCTTTCTCCCCACTTATGACATCCAAAAAGACATCTCCAGACCTTGCTAAATGTTCCCCATGGGGCAAAACCAACCCCAGTTGAAAGCATTGCTCTAGATAAACTAGGCTCCAGATAAACCACGCTTTCAGCATCTGCTATTTCTATCCTGTAATCCTATCTTTTATCTTTGCATATGATGGAAGCGTGATCAAGAATGACCTTATTAACTGTGCATTTGGCTTACATCTATAATCCTGAGACTTGGGAGGAGGCAGGAGGATTGCCAAGAATTTAAAGCCAGCCTAGGTTCCAAAATGAGACGCTGTCTCACTCACAGAAATGTCCTTTTGCCAAATATATTTAAGTTTTCCCATCCTCAAAGACCAGTCCAATTCTATTGGATCACCTCAGTAGCTCAGGCAGAAGCTACTCTTGTCTTTGAGTTCCACAAGTTTTTGTTTTTGTCTCACTATGTAGCCCTAACTGGCTTGGAACTCAATGTGTAGGCATCTGGTCTCAGACTCACAGAGACCTCCCCTGCTTCCTGGGTGCTAGGCTTAGATACTTCTTTTCTTTTTGGTTTTTGGGTTTTGGTTTTTTTTTTTTTTTTCGGAGCTAGGGACCGAACCCAGGGCCTTGTGCTTGCTAGGCAAGCGCTCTACCACTGAGCTAAATCCCCAACCCTGGTTTTTGGGGTTTTTTGTTTTATTTTGTTTTGTTTTGTTTGAGACAGTTTCTCTATGTATCTCTTCTTATCCTGGAACTCACTCTATAGACCAGGCTGGCCTCAAACTCACAAAGATCCACCTGACTTTTCCTCTGGAGTTCTGGGATTAAAGGCATGCACCATCACTGCCCAGCCTAGAAGGTCGTTTTGTGTTCTGACCTAGTTAGATGTTTATTTTTTTTTTAACGTGTTTGAGGAGAAGGGTTTTGTAATTAGTTAGCTTTAACTGTCAACTTGTCACCACCTAGAGTCATCTGAGAGGAGAGTCTCAATTGAAGAATTACCTACATCAGACTGGCTATTGAGTATGTCTGTGGGAGATTGTGGTAATTTACTTAGTAGGGTCTGGCCCACCATAGGCAGTACCATTCCTTTGGCAGGTGGTCTTTAACTGTATGAGAAAGTTGGCTGTGTGTGAGCCAGCCTGTGAGCAGCGAGCAAGCAGCGTCCTCCATGGTTCCTGATGTATTTCTTTGGCTGCGAAGCGAGTTCCTTGTTTGGAAGTAAAGCGGTATAGTCTTTATTTATAGGCCTGCCTCCAGGATTCTGCCTTGAGTTCCTGCCCTGGCTTGTCTCAGTGATGGAATGTGACCTGGAATTGTTGACTGAATAAAACTCTTCTCCCCTAAAATGCTTTTGATCTGAGTGATTTACCACAGCAACAGAAATAAAACCAGGGCATGCACTTAGCACCGTGCTCAATGGATATTTGTTAAATAACTGAATAAAGTACAAGCAAAAATCCCATTGTGAGACCAAGAATCCAGAGAGCCTAAAGCCTCAACTCCACTAGTGAGGAACGAACTCCTTTTCTGCTCCACCCCACCTACCTGTGTTAAGGAGGATTGGAGCTTCCCGGAGCCACCTTGGCAAGAGCAAAGCCATGAAGATGGAGAAGCCCACAATGAAGACGTTTCGTCCAGAGTCGATGTCAGCCAGGTGGAAGCTGGAGAATCCAGCAGACAGAACTACAGCCTGGGTCACTCCCAGTACCCCACCTGTCCGCAGAAAACAAGGAGTTGGGGAGAGGACAAAGTTCAGGGTTTGTAGGACAGGCTGGTGGTTGAAATGAAATACTACCAACAGCCTTGTTTCTGATTCTGCAAGAGACTCGGTTCAGCTAAGAAAACAAGATCATATGTTTATATCCGGTCAGAGAAGCTATTTAGAAGAAACAGCATCAGCCTAGCCAACTGGTTGGTCATACTGGGGGAAATAGTATTCCAGTACTTGTCTTTCCACCTATCTACTCACCAAGCACAGGCAGTGGGATGTTGGTAAATAACTGAGCCAGCCTTGGGGAGAGCCCAAGCCCCATGCAGAACAGTCCCACTAGGTGGGCCACTCTCCGAGAACCAGTCTGTATGGAGGAAGAAGAGACACTAGGAAGCACAGCCACCTCCTTGCCTGGCCCACTCCTTCCTTTGCACCCCAGCTTAAACATGATCCTTCTATGCATCCTTGACTCGGCCCATACACCACTGCTTCCATGATGGTACTTAGTCCCCGAAATCATGCTATATACTTCCTTTTTAAGGAAGTTCCCAGAAGACCAGGGCTTTCTCTAACCCATCCGTCATTCTACTGAGGTTTAGCAGAGCTCCTGTTACACCTGACATAACAATTTTCTGTTTCTCCACAGTCAAAGCACTTAGCACTTCTAGGCACCTCCCTCAGTACATGACCTGACTGAGAGCTAACCCAGCTGGCAGTCAACCAGTGTGAGTTCCGGCCCCTGTACCTTCAGCTCCCCAGTCCTGTCTCAGAACCACGTACCTGGAAAAGACTCACTGTGCCTACATTGGGGAAGCTGGATGCAGTGCCCAGGGGACTCCCCAGCAGCCCTGCCAGCACACTGCCCAGCCCCTCCAGGCTCAGCCCTCGACTACAGGCATGTGGTGGTGGAGGAGACAAATGCAGCAGCTGGCCACACAGGGCATAGCAACCCAAGGAGCTGGTGGAGGCTGCCAAAGCCATGGAGATGCCTGCAGCCAGGGCCCTGGGTGTCAGCAAGGGCCATTCCCACTCACCTAAGGAAGAAAAAGGAGTCACCTGGGGACCAGACTCAAGCCTGGAGCATCCCTCTGCCTCTAAACGCCTGTGCCACAAGAATCCCAGATGTTCTAGATTTTCAAGAACTGTGGAGGCAAAACCACAGCACTCTAGGAGAGAGACTCTTCTCTTCACTACAATCTACAATACAAGGTCATCTTTGGTCTGAAGTTCTGTTCCTAGTCCACCTCACTTCAAACACATTAGCCTTGCTTTAGAACCTGGATTTGCTGTGTTCCTGGTAACCACAGGGCCCTTTCATCTACTGTTTACCTAGTACACTCTGGTCTCCTGCCTCCTATCCAACTAGCTGCAGCCTCTCCTTCTCTTAAGATCTTGTCTCATTTCTTCAAGAGTATTTCTCCTAGTCAGGTGTGGTGATGCACCCCTATAATTATAGCACGTGCTAGGTGCAGACAGGAGGATCTGGAGTTTAAGGCCTTTCTTGACTACATTGCAAGTTCAAGACTAACCAAAGCTATGTGAGCTCCTGTCTCTAAAGGGGGTGGGGTGGGAGCGGGGACATAAGAGCTGGGAGAAGTCTTGTGGGTGTAACATGAGCACTGCACTCATGTACTCTCAGCAGCCATGGCTAAGTGCACAAGAAAGACCCAAACAAGGTCAAGCCAGTCGCCACTCCAGCACGAAAGCATGAATGGAGTAAAGGTTCACGAGGTTTCATCGCTAGCTGAGGAGCTTTGTTAGGTTATGGCTGCTGGAGAAAGGACAGTCATTTTCCTTCAGAGGAGGTGCTTCATGTGCTCTAGTAGATGGCCCCACCGCCATGCACATACGGGCAGCACTAATCGGACTCAGTGAATAAATTTTTTTTAAGGCCCATGAAAAGGGGATGGGGATTTGCTGGCAGGGAGTGGGAGGGAGAGCTGGATATGATCAAGATGCATTTGTATGTGTGTATGGAACATATCAATAAACAATCAAAATAGGTTAAGAGCGCTGGCTGTTCTTCCAGAGGCCCTGAGTTCAAGCCCCAGCACCCACACGATGCTCTCTTCTGCCGTGCAGGTGTATGTGTAGCAGGGCACTCACACGTAAAACAAACATTTTAAAAAAGTCATGTTAAAAAAATAATCAAAATATACTTAAAAAGAACGCTTCTAAAAAAGATGGTCTAAATTTAAAAACAACAACAACAACAACAAAAATGTTCTCAACCCTTCAAATGGTATCAGATCCCCCATTGGATCTCACCACAAAGCCTAGCTGCACCCAGGTACACTTACCACAATGACAATTTCACCTTTATGTAGGTGCTTATATGACTCCTACCCCAGTGGACCATCAGCTCCATAAAGCAGGTATTATTACGCCTGCATTCCTCACTATGCCTACCATATGTTTAGGGCCTAATCAGAACTCGACGGGCCATTATAAGCTGTTAACTGGAGGGCTGGGGTAGAGAGTTCCATGTAAGGCACGTGGCTGAGTACACACAAGGTTCTGAGTTGATTGACCCCCACCACCACCACCATGACTTATAAACATGAATGACAAAATTTCACACACACCAAGTCTAAGGTTGTAACTACAGTTTACCAACAGAAATGTCCGCAGGTGCTGGTAATGTCAACTTGTTAATTGATCAGGAGTGTCAGGAGTAAACAGTGGGGTGGAGAGAAATATACAGGTTAGCCTCACAACACTGACCCAAGCAACACATCTGCAGTGTGTGTGGGGGCGGGGATCCCAAAAGTTGGCAATTTCTCCACCTGTATTTTAGGAAACTATGAGATTTAACTCAGAAGTGAGAAGAGAAGTGAGTTCCATTAATTCTTTCATGGGAGTTTTTTGGTTTTTGTTGTTGTTGTTTTTGTTGTTGTTGTTATTGTTGTTGTTTTGTGTTTTTGTTGTTTTAAATTTATTTATTTATTTATTTATTTATTTATTTATTTATTTTGAGGCAGGGTCTCACGTAGCCCAGGCTGGCCTCAAACTTGATATGTAACTGAGGACAACTTTGAATTTCGAGTCCTCCTGCCTCTGCTTCCCAAGTACTAGGATTACGGATGTGTGCCAACTCATCTGGCTGGTCTATTAAATCTTGATTTGATTGTTTGAGCAGGAGAAGGGGAGCATGGGAGAAGACCTACCTGGGTGAGGCAGCCAAAACCACGGTGCATCGGAGAGCTCAGACAGCTGCAGGGGGATAACACTCAGACCCAGACAGGCAGAGACGAGCCACACACAGGCCACAGGGGCGAGCACCTGGAGAACAGTACAGACATGACAAAGAGCCCCTCCTCCCCATGACCTTCTGAGGCAGCCTGGGCGAGTGAGGTCCTCAGAAACTCAGAAACAAGACCTGAGGAGCAGTCCACATCAGTCCATTTTTGTTGGTCTCACCTATTTTGTTTTATCTCATTTTTGAGGCATGTCTCTCTAAGTATCCTTGGCTGTCCTAGAACTCACTCTATAAACCAGGCTGGCCTCGAATTCACAGAGATCCACCTGCCTCTGCCTCCCAAGTGTTAGGATTAAAGGTGTGCACCACCACACTCAGCTCAACAATTTTATTTTTATGGGTGGGAGGGTGGAGACAGTGCTTGAAGGGCAGAAGAGAGACTTGGGTTCTGAAGCAGGAGTTACAAGCTACCCACATGCATACCAAACGGGTCCTTGGGTCTTCTGGAAGAGCATCAGTATCTTAACGGTTTTGTTTGTTTGTTTGTTTGTGCATCCCACGAGGGCTGAAACTTTCTAAGTAGCAGAACTTGAACTCCTGAATTTTCCTGTCTCCAGCTTCCCAGTGTATGATCACAGCTGCGTACGTTACCTAGCTATGCCCCTCAGTCAGCTCCTCTAACGTCATCTGCCCAGAGCCCCACCTACCGAAAGGAGTCGGAAGATAGGGATATAAATGTGAGTTGAAGAGGTTGAAGCTGGCCTCCAGGAGCAAAGGGGTACCTGGCAGGACCCCAAGTGCTGGGAGCATACCACCATGAGCAGGATGAGCCTAGGAGAGAGAAGAAGCTTTGTGGGTCAGAAGCAAGCATCAGAGTCCTGAACGATGACAATGTGAGCGTGCAGAATATCATAAATGGAGGTCCCAAGGCAGGAACTCCTCATGGAAAGGGTAAGGAGGAACCCTGAGGTACCATAGCATGTGACTATGACTATCAGGGAGACTAAATAAATTAAGGGAAAGCCTTGGATTCCAAATCCAAAAATTGTTATCCCTGCCCAGGCGGTTATGGGACCTGAGCAGCTCTGCCCTCCCATGGTCTACACACCTACTGGGCTACCACCCACACCTCTCAGGACTCACGTACAGCAAGGCCAGGCCCCAGTGAGCAGAACAGAACTGGGCCACCTCCTTGTGGGCAGAGAGCCCTGCCACAACCAGGCTGGGAGCCAGCACCAGTGGCCCACAGTAGGGGAACACACGACCAGGCACCCCTAGAAGTCCCATAGTGCCCTGCAGCAGCCCGGACACCACCACTGCCCCCGACACCTAAGGGAGTAGAGAGGAGGACAGATAGAAAGATTTCTACTCAATCAAGTTGACCTCAACATGGAACTTTTAACTATCTCCAAGGGTAAGCCCCTGCCTGACTCCTCCCCATAACATCAGTGTCTAATGATGGGAGCAAGAGCCTCTCCAGGCTGGGACCGTCCAGTCCTTCTGCTGTCTTCTTCCAGGCACTCACCTCTCGGAGAGATGTGTTCCAGAGCTCCAGGCCATGGCAACTTCTTGTCAAACTACACAGACGTAGGGAGAGGGAGGCTGGAAGTTGGGGTGCAGAAAGAAGATATAGATGGAACGGAGACTCCATGCTCTCCTGTCCTAGCTGATGCCTGGCGTAACCTCAAGACCTCTACAATGCCTAGTGTTGCCCAACCTCCAGCCAACATGTATCTCCACCACTAGCCCACCTTTACTCTGCACTCACCGTTTCTGGGTGTCTTGGCCATCAGAGGTAGCTTCTGGTTTGTCAGCACCAGTGCGGGGATAAGAAACTCTAGGGACGGAGCCTGGATTAGAGGCAGCCTGTAAGGGACGGCAGCCTCAGCAGGTTTGGAAACATGTGGCGGTCAACAGGATTCCCCTAAGTGGCTTTCTGAGAGACTACTCCCTCTCTGAAAGGAGTTCCCCTCACCTGCTGCCCATCCAAGTCTGCAGGACCGTAGACATGCCACATGAGAAGAAACTGGAAGCCAGGAGCTGAGCAGGTGGGTATGAGAGCCCTCCCGGGGGAAGGCCGTGAAGCAGCAGCAGGTGGGAGGCCCAGAGCAGCGATGTCAAGACCAGGAAATGCTGGGGATAGAGGAATGCAGAGGGAGGAGCTTTCAAAATACCCATCTGTAGGTTTCTCATGACTCGCTGACTCCCTCCATTTCAGATAGCGCCAACCCCTACCGCCTCCACCTCCTACCTGTAGAGCCAGAAGACAGCTGAGCCCCCAGGTGGAAGGCCCACACCAAGAGGCCCAAGAGCGGGAGGAGGGATCCTGGAGAGGGGGTAGCAGTGGTGGACGGGGAGCAGGGGTATCCTGGGAGCCCACAGATAGAAGTGGAATGGGATGGGGAGGCGATCTGCTCATGCTGCCCTGACTTGATTGCGTCTTGGCTGCCTTGGGCTAGTTGAGTAGAGAGTAAGAAGAGGGTGGAGTTGGGTGGAGTAAGCTAGCTGCGGTGGGGAGGGAGTGGGGGGCGTCAATGAAGCGGAGAAAAGGGATAAGGGTTTGGGAACAGGACGTGGCTCTTTCACCTTTGCCCAGCTCTTGTGCAAATTCCATCAGCCATTAACCTAGCAGCTGAGTCCTGGACCCCTCCCTCAAGAATGTTCATCCATAGCCTCTGCTTCTAGACCAGCTTCTGGAAATGAGGGTTAGGGGACATCTATCAAAACAGCCTTGTGGAAATTGTGCAAACCACCTCTTCTCATCAACATTCAGCATCCCCTCGGTTAGGTACACATTCCTCAGGCAAACAGGACATGCCCCAGGTCGGTTCAAAACAAAACCAGTGCATTGATGCCCTCATCCCATAAGACAGCCCACTGTCTATAACACACTCAGAGTACTTAACAGCAACGTGTATTACGAAGTGTGACTGCTCCGGCACAAATAAACCAGAGGACAATGCCACAGGCTGCTGCCCACACCCATAAATAGGATCACTGTGCATGTGACAGCTACATTGCCAGCCGATAATGACACTTCACTGGTAACTCAGATGGCATAGGCATTGGTGACCCGGTTTTCTCTGATAGTGAGCAAACGTTTGGTAAAACATTGAACAGAGTACACACTTACTTTATAATTCCCTTCAGATTGAGGTTAATTTTAGTTTTGAGATTATCTCTCCCTTTTCTCATGTCCCTCCATCTCATTTTTCAAAGTCATTGCCTTTTCCACTGTTATTACATGAATGTGTATGTACACGTTCCCAAGTGTAACCGGTCAGTTGTATAGTTATTCGTATGTATGTTTTCAGAGCTGACCGTCTGGTATCGGATGTCCAATTGATAAGCTGCCCCTGGAGAAGACTGCTCCTCCCACTCAGAGTAGTCCTTAGGCACCTTTCTTTGTGGAGGGTTGAGGCCTTGTATTTCTTTTTTTTTTTTTAATGCACAAAAATGTTTACACTTAAAATATACCATTAGGATTGAGTAGGATGGTGGCTCATGCCTGTATCCTGTCACTCTGAAGGCAGATGTTAAGTAGATAGCAAGTTGCAAGTTCCAGATTAACCTGAACTAGTGAGTTCATTCCTAGGCTCAGATAAAACAGGATTTTCATATTTGTGATGATAATGACTTGGGAATTGCTCATCATAAAGGAGGTTTTAAGCCCTTTAGGATATCTAGCCTACTCAGGCTGAAAAAAATGCCAGTAGAATCCTCAAAGATAGCAAAAGATTATTTTTTTCTTTTTTTTTAAGTTGAGTATTAATTTGAAATGTTATTCCCTTTCCCAGTTTCCTGTCCGTAAGCCCCCTAACCCCTCCCCCCTCCCCTTCTATAAGGGTGTTCCCCTTCCCATCCACCCCCTTACCCCTCCCCACAATCCCTGACACTGGGGGTCCAACTTTGGCAGGACCAAGGGCTTCTCCTTTCACTGGTGCCCAGCAAGGCCATCCTTTGCATAACAAAATATTATACGATGACCCCTTGAAGGCAGCAGCTCCCACCAGCCCACAGACCTTTATTCCCAGTCCTCACACTCCCTGAGTGATCTTTAGCAATAGGCTAGAGGTCCAAATACACCAAAGATCCATTCTTCCAGTGATGACCCAGCTCTTGTTCTTCAAAACCAGCTACTTCCATAAGTCACCTTGTGAGGAGATCAGCAGAGCGAGCTTATATTCTGGGACCTCAACTGGATGTGTGCTTTGAACCATTAGGATCCACAAGGCTGGTACCCACCCAGGATATGCAACAACAGATAAGGCTTTCCCAGGCCTGGAACTGTCACCACTTGTACCCCATGGCAGGCCACACCCAGCAACTTCAGCACACACACACACACACACCCGAAGAAGTAGCAGCAGGGATGCAGGAAAGCTTGAAACGGGAACCAATAACTATTAGGAAGTTCTAAAACAGCTCAGAGAAAATGCCTACATGCTGATTACAGGATTGGGCATCTGACTTGGAGACAGATGAGGGCTGGAAGATCATCAAAGAATGCTGCAGAAGGAAAAGGCCAGGCCATGCAACAGAAACTGTTTATTGAAACCTCAGTTCTATAAAAGCATGAAAACCCAGATACAAAGCAGTGGCACCCAGAGAGGCCTGTGAAGAGAACACCCAAAAAGGCAGAGTGGGAAGCCTTGGAGCAGGATGCTATGGTTGGAAGACAAAGGAACAAGGTTAAAGGACCCAGCAATTCTTGGATATGACAAATGTGTCCAAGGGACAGGTGTGGCAAGTTTCCCGCCTGGGGGAGCCTTCTGTCCCTCAGCATCTCTCGTCTTGGTTTTCCTGACTCACACATCAGAGATTCACATCGATGCTTTCCCACTCTCCTCACTCACTTCCCACACCTCCCATTTACCTTCCTATCTCTGGAAACTTCAAAGCAGAAATCTACCTCCCTGGGCTTGTGAAGGCAAAGAGATAGGTGATTCTCTGTTATTTGTGGCATGCCTCTGGTCACTGAGCTGACACTGTCCCAGGCACCACTGGTGTCCTAGCCTACTAGCCAGCCTCTGAGGTCTAGGAGAGTGAGTGACCTTGTGCTGCCCCCATAACCCCTTATGCTCCTACCCAGCAGGACAGGGGACTAGCCAAGGGCCCAGAGAGGTAGCAAAAATCTAAATCAAGTTTTCCTCTTCCAGGTTCTCAAGGACTCCCAAACCCTCTTAATGCATTCCTCCGAGCCCTACCTAGCCTGGGAAAATAACAGACTTGAGGCGAGCCAGCTTCATGACACTAAAAAGAGAACACTGCTGGGGCTGGAGGAATGGAGGGGCCACTGGACCCCAGAGCCAGGGTGGGGCCAGGCCATGGGTATGGTAAAAGGGGTGGAAAGGACCAATAGACACCGTACGGTTAGGCTGGTGACAGGCATGGCAATTTGGGGGGTTTCTCTGGAACTTCTGGCAAAAGGGGCATTTGTGGAAAGGAGTAGGTGGGGCAGGAAGGTCTGGAGGAGGCATCAGAGGGGGTGTCAATGGGTCCAGAAGACTGCCCCAGAGCGACGGCAACTCTACACTGTCTTCTGGGCAGCTGGAGACATTAGTCAGGCACTGTGGCACAGGGGCAGGTATGCAGGGCTGCAAGAGGTTCTTGGGGACCAGTGTGAGTTCAGGAGGACTTGGTGAGGGGCTGGAGGACAGCCCCAAGGACTGGTGTATCACAGCCACGGATGCCACAGCCAGGGCCACGCTGCTCACATATGCCACGGCTAACAGGCAGGACAGCTGCAGGAGAGAAGATAAAAACAAAAAACAAAACATCAGGCTGTTGACTGTCTGTAGCTATTCCCTACTCCTAGTCTCTCAAGTTGAAGTTCTATGTAGCTCCCTTTGCCTCCGCCCTCCCATCTATTCTCAACTTCTTCTGAGCCTTTCAGAATTTGTTTTTCAACACACACACACACACACACACACACACACAGAGAGAGAGAGAGAGAGAGAAAGAGAGAGAGAGAGAGAGAGAGAGAGAGAGGCACTCACATGTGCTTATCCAAACCTACTCAAGCCCCTCTTCTTCATAACCCCTTCTCACCTTTACCAGCCGCTGGCAGAGGGAGCCCAGAGACAGCTGCCATGTTGGCTGCTCCAGCAGCACACACAGGTCTGTGTAGGTGTACCAGCCCCGCCGCCGTCCTTGCTGCTCAGCCACACTAATAGGAAGAGATGATGGGTTGGGGACTCTCTGCAGTTAGCCCAGGGGAACTTTTAACCTTGCGGGACCCATCAGAAACACTAAGGAGCTGGCTAAATGCATGGATCTTTAGGCTTCTCACTGACCCAGAAGGTGAGACCAAGACCTAAATTAAATAAGTTGCTCACACCACCAAAGGAGGGCAGAGGAGTTAGGCAATGACCACTTTGAGCAATTCCTTCTCTTCTCTTCTCATCTCTAGCCCCTATGGTACACAGATCTTATCTCTAGCCCCTATGGTACACAGATCTTATCTCTAGCCCCTATGGTACACAGATCTTATCTCTAGCCCCTATGGTACACAGATCTTATCTCTAGCCCCTATGGCTTTTGCCTAGGCCTCTGAATGTCTCAAACCCCTCTTACTAATTCCCAGAACTCACCAGCTCTCCAGCCAACTCAGTACCTCAAAGATCTCCCGAGGATCAGTGTAGAGACGCCAGTCCTGTGTGCAAGAAAAAAGACGGGCATGGTAATTCATTTTTATGATACCAGTACTTGGAAGGTTGAAGCAATTGTACCGCAAGTTACAGGCCAGCTTGGGCTACAAAGTGAGTTCTAGGCCAGCCAGAACTATAGGATAAGGCGACTTCAACAAACCTAAATAAATAAGAACAGAAAAGAGCTACAGTAACGTTAGCCACAAGCCACCTGACATGATCAGACAGCTACACCACCAGCCAATAAGATGTGCTAGCTACTCTCCAAAGAGCTTTCGCATATTGTATTGTGCTATCACACCAACCTGACCACAAGTTATTCCCTCTATAAAGTGCAAGTGGAGAAAATAAACCTAAGAAGGCCAGTGTCCATATGGAGCTCAAAACCTAAGGCAGAAAAGGTTCGAGGGCAAATATTCAGAGGCTAATACTACAGGTTCTGCCTCAAAGTGTGTCCTTGGAGGAGGAGGAAAAAACCCTCTACTTTGAGACTCATTGCTTCAGGAACCTCTAGACTAGTCCTGAAAGGACAGGAAAGGGAGAGTCTACCAAAAACACAAGGACAGACATGCAAAGCCAGGTGCAGCATGTTCATCTATAATCGGCAGGGAGACAAAAGCAGGAGAAGGAACAGAAGGCTCATCACGAGGTCAAGACCAGCCTTGTCTACACAATGAGTTCTAGGTCAGCCTGATTTAAAATGTATTAAGAGACAGGGTCTGGGGACTGGAGAGATAGCTCAGTGGTTAAGAGCACCGACTGCTCTTCCAGAGGTCCTGAGTTCAATTCCCAGTGACCACATGGTGGCTCACAACCATCTGTAATGAGATCTGATGCCCTCTTCTGGTGTGTCTGAAGAGACAGTTTCAGTGTACTCATATACAGAAACACATCTTTGAAAAAAAAAAAAGAGAGAGAGAAAGAAGAGAGAGAGAGAGAGAGAGAGAGAGAGAGACAGGGTCTGACGATGTAGCCCTAACTGTCCTGAAATGGACCAGGCTGGCTTCAAACACACAGAGGTCTGCCTGGGGTTAAAGACATGCAGCCAGGGGGTGGGGAGGATGGATGGAGCTCAGTCGCTATCTCCGTTAGTAAATACCTTGTATGGAAGCATGAGAAACCGAGATCCCTAGAACCCATGTAAAAGAAGTGGGCATGGTAGCATGCACTTACAGTCTCAACACTAAGGAGACAAAGACAAGCAGATCCCCTAGACTCACTGGTCTGCCAGCCAGCCTAACCTACTCTGAGTATCAGGCTAAATAAAGAGACCCTACTTCAAAAAGCAAGGCAGACAAGTCCTCAGGAAAACACCCAAGTTTATCTTGTCTACACACACTCACTCATACACACACACACACACACAGAGAGAGAGAGAGAGAGAGAGAGAGAGAGAGAGAGAGAGAACAGAAAGCTGAGAGAGAACAAAGAATGAAGGAACATAAAGGCAGATGAGAAGCTAAGTGGCGGTAGTACACACCTCTAATCCCAGCACTCGGGAGGATCTCTGAATTCAAGGTCAGCCTAGTCCACAGAGAGAGTTTTAGGGCAGTCAGGGCTACACAGAGAAACCCTGTCTCAAAAACAAAGCAAAACAAACAAAACCAACCAAAGACAGATGAGAGAAGAATCACTCACCATGGCACTCAGAAAGCTCCTTTCCAAGGCATTGAGAGTAGGCACAGCAACTCCCCCAGCAGCTCCCCATTCATCATTGAAGACCTCCTCTTCCTCCCCTTCATCATAAAGGTATTTACTGGCCACCATCTACAGAGAAGCCGGGAATGGCATCAGTGGAGTTCATACCTGGTGCTTGGCTCACCAGGAAGATAAAAGGAGTATCTTACCATGGAGATCAGAAACAAATCAGAAGATGACACGTGCTGCAGGTAATCTGGGTTTCGGTGCCGGAGTCGCTCAATGTACACCAGAGCTAACATCATAGCACAAGGGGAGATGCACGCCTCCCTGGGAGGTAGAAAGGATCAGTAATTAAACCCAAGGGCCCTTCAGCTCCTCCAACTCTCAAGATGCTCATTACCCTTTCTCTTTAGAGACAATAACATCCCACGCCCAATCTCATTATATCCCCTCGAACCCAGGCTCACCGGGACACGTGGGCTACATATTTTTTCTGGAGTCGGCGAATAGGACTGGGTGCTGCCTTCTGAAGAAGTTCCACAGTAATGTCTGCAAGGAGATAGGGGGGCAGAATAAACAGCTCCAGCATACACAGCAGTCCCCACTACTGTCAGGGAAGGCCTAGGGGACACGACTGTCACTAAAACTAGAAACCAAATTCTCCTAAGATGGGAGAGGGAACTGATGAAACAGGCCTGCAATCTCAAAACTCAAGCCATGAAGGCAGAGGGATTACCACAAGGTAGAGGCCACCCAGATCTATACAGTGAGTTCCAGGCTACTCAGATCTATGCAGTAAGATACTCTCTCAACCCTTCAGCCCTTGATTTTCCCACCATACCCCACCCCCAAATTCTAAGTGGATAAAAGCCCATTCCAAGGGTGACTCTCAGCTTTTTTCAGCAGAAAGTCTTGCTTTTCTACTAAGTTACTCATGTTTATCTTCCCCTAATGTTTGAGAAGTGTGCCTCGTTTATGTGAGAAATGGGTAACATGTATTCTTAGGAAACTTAAATTTCTGACCTATAAATCAAATGGGGAAGTAGAACTTGGGATAGAGCTCTGTGGTAGAATGCTCGCCGAGTACACACAAAGCCCTAAAAATAAGTGACTGCAATTTATGAGCTGTTTTTACTCATGTGGGCTAAAAGAATTTGAAACATGGCCTGCATTGTCAAACCAAGTACCAACCAAGCTAGTAATAATGAGACACAGTGCAGCTCAGAAGGGCAAACCTCCAGGCATTTGGGTGACTATGACAACCCAGTCCTCCAAGTTTCCACTTGCTCAGTCACACACACACACACACACACACACACACACACACACACACACACACACACACACACACAGACACACACACAGCCTAACCTGCCACAGGACTGGAGAGCTCCTCCAGGCTGCAGTCTGTCTCCAAGTCCCAGCCATAATAGAGTCTCCTTCGGATTCGAGCGCTCAGCTTTTGGTGTCCTGGAAGAAACTGAAACAGGGCCAGGAGTAGTGGAGGGTGAACAGGGAAGGGTTTGGTGGAAATCCAGGGTATGCCACTGGGCCTATACTCTACCCAGCCCCGAGTTCCCAGGATCATTTGCTAATGGCAGCCTAGTTTTGTCCACAGGGAAAGACAATTTCACCCTGCCCCTGCCATCACTGAGGGCTCCCAGTAAAAGACTAGACAATTAGAAATCAGATGGACCCCAGTCTAATCACTAGCCGTTCCCCTCTTATAACCTGAGGCTTTGCCTTCAGGCCCAGGCGGCATGGGTTTCCAAGTGGGCATGCTCTCAACAGTCGCCCAAAACAGAGCATAGCAAGTAAGAGTTCCCATTCCACTCGGGTCTGGAGGAGAACGCCCAGGAGTTCCGACTCCCAAAGGCAGAGAACAGGAGGACTGCGCTCTCACCGTGAAGTCCTGGAAACCAGAGAGGGAGAAGGTGCCTTCTTCGTCCAGTAGGAGCCCAGCCAGGTCCATCGCCCCTGTCAGCTGCCACCCTGAGAAGGTGGAAGGGAAGGGAAGGAATCGTAAGTGACCTGTAGAGCCGTCCTCACCCGTAGGCCCACCTCTCCCGAAAGGGCCGCCGCCCTTCTCGCAGGCAGCCGTGGGACGCCTCTTCCTGTTCCGCGTGCGACTGGGCCTCCCCAGCGCCCGATGACACGCGCGGCGCTCACCAGGCAAACTGGGAGGTATGAGGCTCAGAAGTGTTCTCAGCCCCTGCCGTGTCCGCCCGGCGTTTATAAGCTGCGGGAGTGTCGCGGACGAATCCGCACGCCCAGCAGGAAGCGCCTCCTGCCCTGCCCAACCTCCTGCCGAGCACAGGGGATGAATTGGGATACCATTCCCAGGGGACCGCGACACACCGAGGGTGAACGCGCCGACCAGACTTTGGGGTCGTGGTACAGATATTAACTAGCTTAACACAGAGGCAACACGAGATTGTTTTCCAGGTTTTAGGGAAGGCGCACTCAATCAGCAATGCACAGGAAAGATAAACAAGAAACTTACCCGTGGGAGAACTGTGAACAAGGTGGAAGGGAATCTGTTGAACCTTTACGCCCCTTAGAAGTTTGAAATTGTAAAACTCGAATACATACTGTATTTTGTAGGGTTACTCCAGCAATTAAATGATCTCAAAAGATATGAAGCCTCAATGTACGATGTTAAACAAGTCTCCCCAAAGTAAACAGCTCCTGGAATGTTTTATTTTCAAACACGCCTTCCACCCAATTTGCCGCTGAAAGATTTGGGGAAGAAAGAGGGCCGACGCTCGAAGAAGGAAGAAGCAACTTTTCGAAGTTGGTGAAGCTGCTTTGAAGTCATTAATGTCACGCGCTGGTGTTTGTTTATCCGCGGAGGGGAGGGGAATGGAGGCGAAAAGGGTTGAGTAATGGGGATGGCACCGCCCTTCCCGGTCTCAAGCAGATCCTAGCCAAGATCCTGGGGACCTGGAAGCCCACTTCCTTCGGTCGGAGCCTCACGGGAGATCTCTAGTGGCCCTGTAAACACCGGGAAAAGACCTCAGGCTGAGAAGCCTCGACGCCCGCCCCGGGTCACCACTCCAGCACCCTGGAAGCACAACTTCGTGGGTGCAGGATCACGGCAGCTGCCACCGCGCATGCGTGGGCCTCCCATCCGGGCTGTTAGGGCACATCACATGACAGCGCGCTCGGTCACGTGACACTTGACCGCAGGTTTTTTTGCTCGCCCGGGCGTGCGCCCCCTTCCGTCTGACGCGCCCTCGGCGGCGGCCGCGCAGCCCTGGCTCCTCGCGGGCTCGGGCAGCGGCTGCGGCGCGGTGATGGCAAGCAGCGGTGGCGGTAACACCGGCGCGGGTGGCACCTCGGGGCTGGGCCTGGGCTTGGGGCTGGGCCTCAGCATGGGTGAGGCCACCGGCGACGCGGAGGAGGAGGCGGCCGCAGCCGAGGCAGTGGGACGCCTGGCTACGTCCCTGTGGCTGCGGCTCCGTGGCTGGGAGGCGGTGCTGGCGGCTGCACAGCGACTGCTGGTATGGGAGAAGCCGCTGCACAGCCTGGTCACGGCGGCCACACTCAACGGCCTCTTCTGGTAACGGCCGCGGAGGAGGGGGCGGGGCCGGGTTGCGCGGGAGAGCGGGGGCGGGAGGACCGGGTGCTCACCTCCTTTCGAGGGCTGTCAGCGTCTGGGGTGGTGATCCTGCACCAGGTTGCCCCATTTCTTAGTCTTTTAGTGACAGGCAAGGCTTAGAGGGCCATCTCCCCATCAGTGGGTCTTTCTGTGATTTTCGATGGATTTGGGAGCTCTCACCCACTGTCTGCTGAGATGACTGTCTCCCTAAGGTTGTTGTCTTCGTCGTCCCTTCGGCCCTTCTTCCTGCTCAGCATATCACTTTTGACCTATTTTCTCCTGGATCTCTGGCATCCTCGCTTTCTCCCTGACGTTTCAGGTGAGTTTCTTCATTCCACATGCACTATTGTGCACCTGCCCTGTGCATCTCCCTGCTACTTGAGGGAAGGCACAGCAAGGCCATTTATCACCTAAGGCATCCTCCATGCCCTTCTGTGTTTGTTTTAAAGAAAATTGCCTGAAATGAGAATTGTTTCTTTCCCAAAAATAATGTTCTTGTGAGTTTAGTAGTCAAAACTATAGCGTATTTAAAGCTAGGTGTGGTGATGCATACCTTTAATCCCAGCACTCAGGAGACGGAGGCGGAGGGAATCTCTGGGAGTTCTAGGCTAACTTGGTCTATGCTCGGAATTCCAGGCCTGCCAGAGCTACATTGTGAGACATTGTTTCAATAAATAAAAGAGTGTGGAGCTTGTAGCTGAAGCACCTGGGTCCTATTCACTACCCTTCCCTTTGTGAGCAGCATGTATGGCCTTGTAAAAAGTTGCAAAAGTGTTGGGCGTGATGGGCTTGGTGCCACCCACCTGCCTTTAATCCCAGAATTTGGGAGGCAGAGGCAGGCAGATCTCTAGGCCATCTGGGTCTACAGAGTGGGAACCAGCCAGAACTATACAGAGAAACCTTGTCAAAGAGAAGGAAGGAAGGAAGAATTGTAGAAACAGAGAAATTACAGAGAGAGATGGTTAAATGAGAGAACATGATAGGAGTTGCTTTCCTATACACTTAATGTGGATCTTGGAACAACTATATATCTGGCCGTGTATGAATTACTTGGGACGCAAATGTATAAAGTGTGGGGTCCTGTGTTTGATAAAGGCAGAGTTTAAAGGAGACAAAGGTGGACCTGGTGGCACAGGCCTGCCATCCCAGCTTCTTAAGAGTCTGACATAGGAGAGGGTGCAAGTTCAAGGCGTACCCTGGGGATGCTGCTAAGTGGTACAGCATTGCCTAGTATTTGCCCCGGGCTCAATTCCCATAACTACAAAAGGGAAAGACAGGTACAGAAACAACATGTCATACAGCTGCCTGTTGGTGTATGAAGGAAATACTCTGGACCTCGTGTAGTGTGGTTCATGCCTGTGAGCAAGAGACAGGAGGATTACTAAAAATTTGAGACCAAAGAATGCTAAAGAGAGGCAGCTCTTTCTGACTTTGAATCTGTCTCTAAATGCCTCTTGAATGCTTAATTTACTCCCACCCCCTTTTCTCCATAGCACCACCCCCTGAAGAACCGCACTCCGACAGGTGAGTATAGGCCACCTTTTAAAGAAGATGCCCAAATGTGGTCTGCTTGCTGTGCTCAGCTTAGAGGAGCAGGAATGTGGCTTTTGCAGGCCTAGGCCCCGTGTAGCGAAGGGACTTATAGCAAGCAAAAGCATGCTTGGCTCTAGACTTCTTTCTATGCAGATGCTGTTTCTTCTCCTGTGGAGGTAGAGGGTTGCGTACCCTGGGGATTTACTTCCCAGGACTAGGATGACTTCCTTTGGGGGAGGTGGGGTTTTCCAGATTTCCAGATTGAAGATCTCATCAGCAGTCTCAAAGTGATTTGAGTGTCTTAGCTGGTTTCTGAGGCTTCCAGGGGTCATATCATGTCTCCCCAGTGAGGGTGCGGGGTCAGGCGCCCAGCCGCACCTGCTGAGTGTGCCCGAGTTGTGCAGATACCTGGCTGAGAGCTGGCTCACCTTCCAGATTCACCTGCAAGAGCTGTTGCAGTACAAGAGGCAGAATCCAGCTCAGGTAAACCTCATCCCACAATGGTTGCAGGAGCCAGGGGCTGGGAGAGGAGTGACATGCACAGTGTCGATTGTAAATTTCTTCAGTCAGTTCCCATTTTTTCTACCAGATAAATAATAGTTTCTTCCCCTGATGATTGTGCACATGGTTTAAGCCTAGTGTTCTTCATAGACCCTGTGCTCTTCTCTGCAGTTCTGTGCTCGAGTCTGTTCTGGCTGTGCTGTGCTAGCTGTGTTGGGACACTATGTTCCAGGAATTATGATTTCCTACATTGTCTGTGAGTAGACTCATCCCTGCTGTTTCCACAGCCCTTCCTGTTCTTCTTTCCCTGGGTTGACCCAAAGGGAAGACTGCATTTTCTTTGTTAGATAGCCATCTGGGGAGGAGAGTACTAGGTGAGGGAAGAGGTTGTCACTGCCTTAGAAAAGGATGTTCAGGGGTTGGGGATTTAGCTCAGTGGTAGGCGCTTGCCTAGGGCGCAAGGCCCTGGGTTGATCCAACTCGGAAAAAAAAAAAAGCATTTAGAAAAGGATGTTCAGACCTACCTGTTTAGGAGACAATTTGGATGTAGGTTCCTGGGCAAGTGGCCTACTGAGCTCTGAGTGGACTTTCTAACCCATAGTGCTAAGTATCCTGCTGTGGCCCCTGGTGGTTTATCATGAATTGATCCAGAGGATGTATACTCGCCTGGAGCCCTTGCTCATGCAGCTGGACTACAGTATGAAGGCAGAAGCCGATGCCCTGCACCACAAACATGACAAGAGAAGTAAGGGATTCTCTTAACCTGGACAGGAGAGGCAGAGAAAGCCTATAGTTTATGGCTCATAGTGTGTCCTGGAATTTAAATCATTTCCAGTTCCTTAGCCGTATTTATCACTACCATTATCTTTGCTCATCGTTGCTTTATTGCCCTTCTCTAGAGCGGCAAGGGAAGAATGCACCCCCAGCAGGAGATGAGCCACTGGCAGAAACAGAGAGTGAAAGCGAGGCAGAGTTGGCTGGCTTCTCTCCAGTGGTGAGGTCCAGGGACAATGGGGTGTCAAATAGAAGGCCAAAGGGAAGCTGGGTATTGTGATGCACACATGTAATCTTATTTGAGAGGAGGAAGCAGAAGGATCAAGAATTCAAGACCAGCCTGGTTTTCATTATGAGTTTGAGATCAACCAGACTACATAAGACCTCTATCTCCAAAAAAAAGAAAAAGGAAAAGGCAGAGGGAGGGGCGAGAACGTATCTGCTTTAGAGCTACCTGTTCTTAAGTAGTTGGAAACCAGAAGGCTTGAGGGTAAAGTGTGCTTATCCCTGAATGTTGGATTCATCCTGTTTATCCTGCAGGTGGATGTGAAGAAAACAGCCCTGGCCTTGGCTATTACAGACTCTGAGCTGTCAGATGAGGAGGCCTCTATCTTAGAGAGCGGTGGTTTCTCTGTCTCTCGGGCCACCACCCCACAACTGACAGATGTTTCTGAGGGTATGAGCAGTCTTTTGCCCCTCTTTATCTTCCTGCTCCCTGTTACTGAGTTGTTTCGAACTGTGATCTCTGAGTTCCAGAAATGCTTCCTGTAACAAAGATTCTCTAATCCTACCCTAAGCTCCCAAGAACCTTAGCTCCCTCTTCTTTGCTTGCTTTGTGTGTTTGGTTGTTTTTAGATCTGTTTATTGTATGTGTATGACTATTTGGCCTGTATAATGTGTGCACACCATACGGATACCTGGTGCCTGCAAATGTCAGAGGATCAGGGCATCTGATCGCCTAGAGCTGGAGTTATGGATTGTGAGCCCCCATATGATTACTGGGGATTGAACCTGGGTCCTCTGCAAGAGCAGCAAGTGCTCTTAACCACTAAGCCATCTCTTCAGCTCTGCTTTGCTTTTTGAGAAAGGATCTTAGTCTAGGCTTGCTTTGAACTCTATTTGTAGCAGCAGATGACCTGAACTCCTGGTCCCTCCTCCCCACACCCTCAAATGCTGGGATTACAATAGGCATGCACCATGGGGCAGCTTCCCAAGTTATCATGAACTTACTGACTTTTGTGGCCAGTTAGAGAAAGCGGCTTATTCTTAACTCTTTATTCTCTGCACAGATTTGGACCAGCAGAGCCTACCAAGTGAGCCAGAAGAGGCTCTGAGCCGGGAACTAGGGGAGGGGGAGGAGACAGAGCTGGCCCCTCCTGAAGACCTGCTAAGTGCTCCTCCGGCCCTCTCGAAGCAAGCCCTGGATACTGAAGAGGAGGGGGCTGCAGACAAGGAAACCTTGCTTCAGCTCTCATCCCCGCTTCACTTTGTGAATACGCACTTCAATGGGGCAGGGTCCCCCCAGGAAGGAGTGAAATGCCCTCCTGGAGGACCAGTGGAGACCCTGAGCCCAGAGGCAGTGAGTGGTGACCTAATGGCTCCATCCAGCACCCTCTCACCCCAACTATGCCTTCCTGAAAGTGGTCCAGTTACCCTCCTCTCTCCCTCTGTGCTCCCATCCCTTCCCCAGGACTCACCTCAAGCCCTGACTGCTCCTGAGGAGGAAGAGGCACTCACCACTGAGGACTTTGAGTTGCTGGATCAGGGGGAGCTGGAGCAGCTGAATGCAGAGCTGGGCTTGGGACCAGAGATGCCCCCAAAGCCCCCTGATGCTCTGCCTCCTCCTCCCCTGGGGCCAGACAGCCATTCTCTGGTACAGTCAGACCAAGAGGCTCATGCAGTGGTTGAGCCATGAGCCATGGCAGAATGAGCTGCAGGCACACTAGGGCTTCCTGACTAGGCATGTCACATTTTCTCCTCTCCCTACCAGTCCGGGGAGAGAGGCACTGTGTGGGAAAGCTGGCTGTCCTGGAAGCCAGCCCACTCTGCCTGCCTGCCTGCTGTCCTGGGACCTGGTATAATACCAAGCCCAGGATTGGTTTTATGTCTGTAAATAATTTTCCATTTGGGTTAGTGGACGTGATGAAGGCTAGGGACATCCTTCCTAGCCTGCAGTTGCTTCCCTGCCTCATCCCTTCTCATTCTACTGTGTCCCAAGCCCTGGTGGTCTACCTTTTCCTTTTCTTCCTATCCTCAGGGACCTGTGCTGCTCCACCCTCATGTCCCACTTGGTTGTTTAGTTGAGGCACTTTATAATTTTCTCTACTGTCCCACCTCCCCTTGGCTAAGACCCTGCTGTGTCCTGTCCTTCGCAGCCTGATCCCCACTCTTTGCCACCTCCTCTTTTCTCACAGGCGCTGGCCAAGTTTTAGGGCAGGTTCTCTTCTGAGGAGACTGGGTGGTGTCAGGCCAGCAGTGCTGTGCTTGGGTCACTGTCACCTTGAACCTGCACTGTACCTTGCCCAGTTCAACCCTCATGATGCAGAACAGCAGGGTCCCATAGCACTTTGCCAGCACTGAGGATGGCATGTTCTCTCTCCTTTTGAGGTGAGGGACTTCCTTCTGTATTAGAGAGGAAGAACAAAACCTACTCGTCTGGACCACAGTTGAGACTCCCAGCCAGGGTCTAAAGTGGATAGTAAGATCTCTCTGTAGGTGTTAACTGGAAAAATAAACTGTTGATTGGCTAGAACCGCTGCCTGTCTGCCTGCTTGTCTCACTGTGAGCTGTGCTGACTCCCACACTGCACTTTGTCCCCTTCTCTCCCTTATGCCCTTCATCCCAGTACAGCCTCTCTTGGTTACTTTCCCTGTAAAAGCCAGAGGCAGGGATTATCCTGACAACCCTACCTACTCCTCAGTCATCTTCCGTGACTGATCCACAGTGAGATTTAGCATGTGTGAATAAATTACATGCTGGAGCAAATTGCCTTGTCTTTTCCCGGTCAGTGGAACATGGAGCTGTGATTACCGTTTCCTACTACGTGCCTTTAATATTGTTTGTATAGGTCACATATCTACATGCTAACAACTCAATTGTCTGTACTAGGGCCACTAACCAGCAATGGTTATATAAACTGATTAAAGGCCAAGGGACTAAAATAGTATCCAAGATTTTTTAAAGTATATGTTCTTAGCACTGTTCTAAGTTACTTTATTATTTTTTTGTTTGGTTGGGTTTTTTTTTTTTCAGAGACAGGCTTTCTCTGTGTAGTTCCATCAACTTTTAAAATGAATTGTCTTACTGCTAAACCAGAGTAGCTCACATTTGTAATCCAAACAGTTGGGAAACTGAGGCAAGGTGATTGAGAGCTTCAGGCTACCCTGGTCTACTGAGAGAGAAGACACTATCTCAAAGCAAAAGCCCACCACAATGAAAAATATTGCTATCAACTTCACTTTTTAAACACAGCTTAATTTCTTGAGGGCCACACAGGCTCAATGAATGGAGCCATGATTCAACCCAGTGAGTGATGCTAGCAAACATCGTAAGCTCCTGTCCAGTAATGGGCACACACAGGAAGAAGGCTGCAACTGAAAAAAACCAATCCAGTGTCTTAGTTTTGTAGAAAGTGGACTCCTGTTGCCCTTCTACTTTGGCGAACAGCTTAGAACAGAGCAAATAGTTGCTTAGTGAGTTCATGCCCTCAACCTTTAGCTGCAAGTACAATGTCAAATGTTAATTGTCTTTGAGAATGACTTCTATCCAGGTGTGTCCTGATGTATCCCAGAAGTGAGAGACATTTTCTCATGTTGGATATTTGAGAGAGAATCAGTGTTGAGTGAGGCCTGGTCTGTGCTGTTGAAGGAACATGAACTAATACAGAGATTTTCATTTCTGAAGAGAATGAAAAAACAGGTCTAACCAATAAATAGTCAGATCCAAAAGGAAATAACTAATTAGAAAGTATTGTTGCCTTAACTCATTTCCTTATTGGGCTCTAAAGTTTGGACTTAGAACTGAAACCCTAGGGGCTGGAGAGATGGCTCAGTGGCTAAAGGCACTGACTGCTCTTCTAAGGATCGTGAGTTCAATTCCCAGCAACCCACATGGTGGCTCACAACCATCTGTAATGAGATCTGATGGCCTCTTCTGGTGTGTCTGAAGACAGTGACAGTGTATTCACATGCATAAAATAAATCTTTTTTTTTAAAAAAGAAAAACCTGACTTCCTATAGCTAGATCAAAATATTGAAGTAGGTCAGCGGTCTGTGTCACCCCTCACATTTACCATTGTCTGATGGTTTCTGCATGTTTTGTTGGTGATAATTTTCACTATCAGATGTCTTGACCAGTTTGTGCTCACCAATGAAAAGCCTGAGGGAAAAAAAGCTTTTCTGTAGTAAAAGAAAAATGAACAGAAATGTGAAACCAATTATTAGACACACACACACACACACACACACACACACACACACACACACACACACACACACACACTCCCAGCACCCAGGAGGGCAAGACTAAAGGACAGGATAGATTGAGGCCAACCTGAGCTATATAAAAGGAAAAACAAAACACAACAAACAAAAAACAAATGAGAAGACTTTGTTACATGGTTTATGTTCAGGGAGGAGATAGTACATTTTAGTTAACTTAATGTATCCAAATACCCAATAGTGTAACTTCTCTGCCTTAATGAAAATGTAGTCTGGAATAAGATAATACTTCTGTGCTATGCCCAAATTAGCATGCTACCAGAGGCTAGGGTGGCTATTGTGTTTATTGGCAAATTAACAGACTTCAAGGGCTGGAGAGACTACCAGAGGTTGGATATTGTAGGCAGAATTCTTGAAGGAACTAAGACTGTTTAGTTCAAAAGTCTTAGTTGGGTTATGTCAACAGCCTTCAAAGTTTTTTTGTCAGATTTCAGAAGGCAGAAATTAATTATTTGGCCATGGATATATAAAAATGCTAGATAGAATTTAGTTTTCTGGCCAAGACACCAGAATCTGATGAGGATGGGGGAAGTGCAGGTTGGTCGTGTTTGTTTCTTGACACAGTGTCTCATGTAGCTCCCCAAGCTAGCCTCTAACTCCTGGTTTTCCAGCCACAGCCTCTGGGAGGACTAGTATTACAGATGTACAACACAAAACAGCAAAAAATAGACGAGATTAGTGATTTTAGCACAGAGCAAGAGCTCTCCCTCTGAACGACATCTCCCAGATGATCTTTAAAGTTACAGTGGTTAAGAGAAATATTATCTGGGGTTGGGATTTGGCTCAGTGGTAGAGCGCTTGCCTACCAAAGTGCAAGGCCCTGGGTTGGGTCCCCAGCTCCAAAAAAAAAAAAAAAAAAAAAAAAAAAAAGAGTAATATTATCATGGAGAAAACATTGTCTCTGCTTCTCTTGACCAACTAAAGCAGTGGTTCTTAACCTGCAGAATGCTGCTACCCTTTGATATAGTTCCCCATGCTGTGCTCCTAACCATAAAATATTTTTCATTGCCACTTCATAACTAATTTTGCTACTGTTACGAATTGTAAATATTTTGCAGATATAGGTTTGCCATGCGGGTTGCAACCCACAGGTTGAGAACCACTGCACTAAAGCCAGCTTCCTCTACCTTAAATCTGAGCTCTGCTTACTCATATCATTGTGCTCTGCTTACTCACCCTGGGCAATTCATGTGTTCCCCTATTTGGTTCTTCACATATACTGATACGGCCTAAGTCTTAGTTCAGTTCCTTTCCCAGAGCTTCCACTTAGGCACCTTCACTTGAGTATGCCATGCATGTCTTCTGAAATTCAGTTTATATATTTTCCTCTTTTTTGCTGCTGGAACTGAGCCAAGGGCCCCACAAATTCAAATACATATTATCACCACTCTGCTCCTAGTCCCTGTTTTATTCTGCGTGCTGGTTATCTGGGAGTGTTGCATTTATGAGAATCTGATGGGCTATCTAATTTTGTATTTGGGTCACACTTGTGGTCTGAATGTTGATGTCCCCCAGCTTCAAGTCCATCTTTGCTGATGTTTTGATGATAATGAACATCTTCATCTGGATAATTTGTAAATGGAATTTTAATTCTCACCATTTTGGAAGCTGGGGAGTCTTCAGATCAAGGATCCAACAGATTCATTATCTGGTGAAGGCTAATCTACTTGCAAGATAGGATTAACTGCTGTGTCTTCAAGAGAACTCTGTCGCTGCGTCCTTACGTGACAGAAGGATGAAAGGGATCAATAGCAATTTTGCACTCATTTTATAAAATCATGAATCCCATTCATAGAAGTTTCATCCTTATGAATTACTTTCTGAAGCCCTCATGTCTCACACGATCACCTTAGTGATTAGATTATTTATTTTCTTGTAGGTTTTTACTGTGTTAGGCCTTGGTTATATATTGGCTGATACAGGCAAGGTAAAAACTTCATATATTGTTGGACTTAGAAAGCCCTGGAGTAGGAACTGTAGAACAGTGAGTGATTGATAAGTAGTCACTGGTGCTCTAAATGTTTTAGGATATTGATTAAGTTTCAATAGATGAAATTAGGCACAATTATGTTCAGTCATAGCCTACCTCAAAATTCCTATGTTGAATTTAATCCCCAGCCAATTGTGACAGTACACACCTGTGATCACAGCACTTGGGGACACACAGAAGAGGACCACCACAAATTTGGAACCAACCTGGTCAACAGAGTGAGTTCCAGGTCAGCTAGGGCTCCACCATCCCCAGTGTGATAGTAGCAGGTTAAGAAGGGTAGATACTTTTTGGTGCTAGGGTTGAAACACTGTTACATGTATTCCAAGCTGGCCTCAAACTTCTATGTAGTCAAGGATGGCTTTGACATTCCTGGTCTTCTTGTTTCTACCTCCCAAATGCTGGAATTATAGGTATGTACCACTCGAGAAAAGAATTTTTTGAGATCGAGTCTCACTGTGTAGCTTTGGCTGGCCTAGAACTTTCCATGTAGACATGTTTGCAAACATGAAGAGGTCTGCCTGTTTCTGCCTCCCAAGTGCTAGGATTAAAAGTAAGTGTGAGCATTCTGGCCTTCCAGCTACTTTATAAGATGAGAAACATTGAGATGGGGAAGTAGTTTGGCAGGTTAATGTGTGTTGTAGTACAAATTAATTGATCTGCCCAATCCTGATAACATGAGTTCAATTCCTGGAAACCATATTAAAACAGGTCGATTTGGTGGGGTGCATCTATAATTCCAGAATCCCTACAGTGAGGGGGGGACAAAGACAAGGGAATCACGCAGAAACCTGCAGGCAGGTTAGCCTGGAGTAAGGATCACAGCAGATACGACAGAGACTTTACCTCAAAGACTGAAAGAGAACCAACTGCAAAACGTGTCCTCTCCCCTCCATGCGGCCATAGCATGTGTATACCAGCACTCTCACACACACACATAGTGAGGATAATAATAAAACATTAAATAGTAATTAAATAATAAAACATTAAAAAGTAAATGACGAACATTTTGCTTTAACAAGGAGTTATCGAGGCTGGAAATGTGGATAGTGTTTGCCTACCATGCCCAAAGCTGTAGGGTGAATCTGCAGGCTTATAATCTTAGCACTCACCAGGCAGGAGCAGGAGAATCAAAAGTTTCAAGTCAGGCTAGAGAGAGAGTTCACCGTTACTCTTCCAGAGAACCCAGGTTTGATTCTCAGCACCCACTTGACCCACTATAACTCCAATTCTAGAAGCTGCAATGCCGGGTCACAGATATACATACAAGCAAGGTATTCATATGCATAAGATCAAACTTAAGAAAATGGTAAAGTCATCCTTGACTATATAGAAAGTTTGGGGCCAGCTTGGGATATAGTATACCGTTTGGATAAAGAAATAAATGAGCTAAACTAAGTTGGTAGGATGGGGATAGTGTTGTGTGGTAGAACACTTGCTTAGCATAGTCAAGACTTGACTCCCAGCATCGTGCCAGGTAAATACGTTCTCTCTGTAAAGACAAGAAAGTAAGTGTGGAGATGCTAGCAATGGTCACTGTGTGTTATCTCTAGTCTGCTCAGCTGCAGCACCTGGTATCCCCTGGCACTGGGATATGGGCCCTGGCAGAAGAGTTCAGTTTGGGATTTTGTTGGTGGTGGTGGTGGTGGTGGTATGGTGGTGAGTTTTTGTTGTTGTTGGTTTGGTTTGGTTTTGGCTAGAGTTTCTTCTCTGCGTAGACTTGGTTGTCCTAGAACTAGCTCTGTATACCTGACTGGCCTCAAACTCACAGAGATCCACCTGCCTCTGCCTACTGAGTGCTGTTTTTAATTTAATCTCTGTCTCTGTCTCTCTCTGTCTCTCTGTCTCTCTCTGTCTCTCTCTGTCTCTGTCTCTGTCTCTCTGTCCCTCTGTCTCTCTCTGTCTCTGTGTATGTGTCTGTCTGTCTCTCTCTCTCTCTCCCCGTGTGTGTGTGTGTGTGTGTGTGTGTGTGTGTGTGTGTGTGTGTGTGTGTGTAATATAGGTGCACACTTCTGTTGTGCAGATATGGAGATCAGAGGACAACTTTCAGGAGTTGGTTCTCAAGAATCCTAAAAAGTCTCATGACTCATCCATTTTGTTGTTGTTGTTGTTGTTGTTCTTGTTTTGGTTTTTTGTTTTTCTTTTTCTCTTTAGAAAACTGTTAGGCTGGATAGTGGTGCCCCATGCCTTTAATCCTAGCATTCTGGAAGCAGAATGTGACTTTTGGCTTTTTGTTTTTCGAGACAGGGTTTCCTCTGTGTAACCCTGGCTGTCCTAGAACTCACTCTGTAGACCAAATTAGACTCGAGCTCACAGATACACCTGCCTCTGCTTCCCCAGTGCTGAGATTAAAGGCGTGTGCCGCTACCATCTGGCTCATTATACATTTTAATACAGGTATACTATATACCCTGGCCCATGTTCAGTTCTCCATTACCCTCTCCAGTACACACACACACACACACACACACACACACACACACACACACACACACACACACACGAGAGAGAGAGAGAGAGAGAGAGAGACAGAGAGAGACAGAGACAGAGAGAGACAGAGACAGAGAGAGACAGAGACAGAGGGAGACTTCTGTGCCTAGTCCTCAGCTTCTAGTTGGCAGAGGACTAAGGGTGCTCACTTTATGAGTGGTTAACTCATTGATGACACCATAGCTCAGTGGCTATTGGGGTGGAACTGGTTTGAAGGATCACTGAGGGGTGACTTTGGAGGGTATATGCTGTCACCCCAGACTCTTCCTCTCTCCTTTCTGCTTCCACCTGGCAAGAGATAAGCAGCTTCATTTAGTCGTGTCTTCCTCACCTTGAGGACTTGGGCACTGCCTTAAAACAAGCCCACAGCAATGGGGAGAAGGGACCATGGAGTCAAACAGTCATGAGCCAAAGGAAGCTTTCCACTTCGAAACTGTTTCTCTTGGGTATTTTGTCACAGTGAGAAAAGACTGACTAGCACGAAAACTATACTGGTAATTATATTTCTGATTAGTACAATCTCCTCAGACAGCAGAGTTTTTAAAAATCTAACACAGGAGCAAGAAACTAAAAATAAACAGAAAAGAAAGTTTTAATATGAAAAATATGATCACAGAAATGAAAAAATTCAGATGGATGGCTACAACACAAACTTGAGAAAATGATTTTGAAAGCAACAGGAATATAAACTGGGTGTAGTGTTCCCCATCCATAATCTTAGCACTTGGGAAGTAAAGACAGGAGGATTACAAGTTCAAAGCCATTCTCAGCAACATAAAAAGCTTGAAGGCAAGAGACCTGGTCTCCAAAAATGGAGGAATAGAGGGAAGAAGTAGGGAGGGAGAATGAGATAGAGGTCATCGAGGATGAACCCTTCCCTCACGGTGGGCTTTGGGCTCCACTTACATTTCACTGTAACACCAGAAAGGGGAAGGTCAGCTAGTCAGAAGAATGCAGAATCTCTAGCCCTGGGTGGAGACATGACATTCTGATCTGCTCCAAGGATTAGAACATTACATACTATTGATTCCTTACGAGTTAATCCAACTGTGCCTGTCAATCACCTGGCCAGGGGTCCGCCCCCCAGGAAATCTAGTACACCTGAACTCATGCTGAGACTATGAAAATAGTAATTATCCTTTTTTTCTTTCAGTTACTGACCAACGCCTACGCATCCTTTCCAAAGGCTGTTGGCATTTTCTTTCTCTGAAGCCACCCATCCCTTCTGCCATGGGCTACTTGCCAACCTCCATTATAGAAGGTATAACTCTTTTTCTATCGCTCACTTCTGGGCAGAGGTCAAGGTTTATACCTTGCCTGCTTGCTGTTTCTCTTTCAAACTCAGCTAAAATTGTCCTTAGCCTTCCTTCTGAGTCTGTTAATTCTTTGTTTTAATTAAGTCTAATTTTTATGAGTGAGTGTGTGTGTGTGTGTGTGTGTGTGTGTGTGTGTGTGTGTGTAGGTCAGAACAGGGCAACAGATCTTCTGGAAGTTGAGTTGCAGGCAATTCTGAGCTGATCAATATGGGTGCTGGGAACCAAACTTAGGTCCTCTGGAAGAGCACTAAGTGCTTTTTAACTTCCAATCTATCTCTTCAGGCCCCAGGGTCAATGTTTGTTGGAAACCCCCAGTGGCAATATCCATTAATCTTTAAGTCTGTTTAGGTCCATGGAAGAAAACTAGTAGTATCTAGTGTGGTAAGTTGGCCTGGGTCTAGGAGAAAAGACAGCTGTGGTGTCTTTTCCTGCCCACACTTATTCAGCAGATGGTTCCTCTAATTTTCTCAAGAGAATAAAAGGTCCTCGTGCCTTTCTCAGAGTACAAGGGTGCAATCACATGACTGTCCAGATTAGGAAGGAGTCTGAGGACCTAACTGCTCCTCAACAATACTTTGGGGCTGGAGAGATGGCTCAGTGTTTAAGAGCACTGACTGCTCTTCCAGAGGTCCTGAGTTCAAATCCCAGCAACCACATGGTGGCTCACAACCATCTATAATGAGGTCTGATGCTCTCTGCTGGTGTGTCTGAAGATAGCTGCAGTGTACTCACATAAAATAAATAAATAAATCTTTAAAAAAAACACAATACTTTGCTACGATTTATATCCATTTTGAAATTTATATTGAGAGTCAATCCCCACTAAAGAGTATTGGCTTGGTGGTAAAAGTGTTGGCCTAGCTATCACACTATAAGAAAAATAGTAAATATAAATCTAATCCCCTTATGAGATATTAATAGTGGTCAAGTGGGACATTTAAGAGATCAGTGGGGATGTAATAAATTATCTCAAGATTGGTTTTGTTATAAAATCCTGTGTGGGGGAACCTCTCCTGCATTTCTAACTTGCAGTCTTCGAGCTCTGTCAGCAAGGAGGTCCTTATCAGATGTGGGTCCCTTGCCTTGGACTAGAATTGTGAACCAAAGCAATGTGGCACGTGCCTGTAATCTCAGCGCTCAGAATGTCAAAGCAGGAGGATTACAAGGTTCAGATCATCTTGGGATATATAGTAAGATCCTGCTTCAACAAACGACTCCATTTTCAGTTGTTAAGGACATTATAGAGTAGATTTATGGGAGGCGATGTTGTACAATATACAGAAGAGGTGCCGAATTTGGGGGTACATGCTTTCAATCCCAGCATTTGGGAGGCAGAAGCAGATGAATGACTTGTTAGAGGCCAGCTAGTCTATGTAGCCAGTTCCAGGACAGACAGGTTAGGTAGTAAGACCCTGTCTCAAAAATAAAACAAAAGCAGAACAAAAGGATACAGAACCAAAGACAATCTAAAGCATCTGGGTTCAGCCTGGTGTGGTGGCACATGCCTTTAGTCCCAGCACTCAGGAGGCAGAGGCAATTCAACCTCTGAATTCACGGTCAGCCTGATCTACACAGCAAGTTCCAGGACAGCCAGAGCTAAACAGAGAAACCCTGTCTTGAAAATAAAAATAAAAATAAAAATAAAAATCCGGGTTCAGATTTGATCTCTTTAAGCAAGTAACTTAATCCCTTTTAGTCTCAGCAATGAGAGCGATCTGGCCGGGACTGCTAACTTTTAGTGGTGCTAATGTCTGCTATTCTGTGAGGCTATGACTCATTAATATGGCTAACACAGCTGCTGGACGAAGCCGTTTAGCAGGTTCAGGTATGCTTTGTTGATCTATAAAGGACATGACTTAGCACTGCTCAACTGATAACTGATATCTCCTGAAACAGCCATGTAAGTTGCAAATCGTTATTAGGTTTCCTTCAGCACTCACCTTCGTTTGGGACCCAAGGAGAGTACATCTGAGCTACACATGGGGGAGAACTGAGACTGGTTTGTTGGGCCTTTACTAAGGGATGTAGTCGCAGCAGTGGTAATGAGTAACGCTAGCTCGAGGACCGTGACAAGCCAGTGGGGAAAACAGTCATCTCTGAAGATGCTGGGAGTGCCAGCCTCTCTTACTGAGGTAAATTCATGCTGGCATTAAAATATCCATCAGGGGTGGCCTACGCCTTTAATCCCCGTACTTGGGATATGGAGGCAGGTGGATCTCTGAGTTTGAGGTCAGCCTGGTTTACAGAGTGAGTTCCTGGACAGCCAGGATTACACAGAGAAACCCTGCCTCAAAAACAAACAAAAATTTACAATATTCTAGGTGGGGGCTTAAAGTGTACCTCAGTGGCAAAGTGCTTGCTTAGAATGTAAGACTTCTTTCCATGTCCAACCCTGTAAGTGTCAAACAAAAGCCATCAAACAGTTCAGATTCATGCTCAAGAGAGAACCTCCTAAATCTCTCTCTCTCTCTCTCTCTCTCTCTATATATATATATATATATATATATATATATATATGTGTGTGTGTGTGTGTGTATGTATATTATATTTCACTATATATTTCTATATGTATTATATATTTCACTCTCTCAATTTTGCTCTCTCAAAATCTCCCCTCCCTCTCTCCTCTTTCCTCTCCCTCTCCTCTTCCCCCCTCTCTCCCCTCCCCTCTGAGTTCTCAAACTCTTTAGTCATTCATAGAGTGGGAATGAGGAACGATATAGTGTTCTTTGTTTTGTCTGTCCCCCACCAATGTTCCTCTAACTGAAGCCTACAATTCTGAAACCACTGGTGAGCATAGTATAAAAAAACAAAAACTATAGCTCCTGAAAACATCTGATTATAGTTTTGTTTGGAAATAATAAGTTTAAGTTCACTTGTTAAATTAAGTGGCAAAGGTCAGGCAGTGATGGCACACACCTTTAATTCCAGCATTCAGAGAGCATATGCAGTTGTATCTCTTGAGGTGGAGGCCAGCCTGGTCTACAGAGTGAGTTCTAGGACAGTCAGGCCTACACAGAGAAGCCTTGTCTTGAGAAAAGAAAGCAAATAAACAAAATTAAGTGGTTAGGGATACAGCTCAGTGGTAGAGGGTATGCTTAGCATGCCCAAGGTCTAGGTTTCAATCCTAAATAAAGTAATGAGCGAATAAATATATCATTTACAAACAAAGGAAAGTAATTCAGTAAACAGAATATGCGTACATACTATGTATATACCTGTGTTGGTGGGGCTCAAACCCAAGATCTGACTTACGTTTGGTAAACATTCTATTGCCAACTGATATTCTTAGCCCTAGTCAATGGACTATTAATACAGTACATTATATGGGGAGCCTTCCCAGATGTTGGGTGTTCACGTTCAGAGCTTAGCAACCGTTTTACAGTTTGTTAACCACCAAAACCACCAGGATGTGGACAGTAAGCCAGTAGAGTTCTGACTTGACAAATGCTCATTTTTATTAAGATATACTACCATAACAGGCGTTATCTAAAAGAGAGTTTGGGGTTGCAAAACGCACAGTCTCACTAACAAGGACACTTATTCACTTCTGTAGCAAGAGTGCAGATTACTGTCCAGGGTTAGTCACCTTTACCAGTTGGCTTTTCCTGCCTACCTTCCTGTCATCTTCAGGGAATTGGTTGTTCACTCACTGTTTGTTTGTTGGTTTGTTTAAGAGGCTGAGTCATGGCTGTCTCAAGTAACTTCAAAGCAGAAACAATTTTTCATCTAAATGCATAGTAAGAGTGGGTATGGTAACCCAAGCCTGTAATCCCAGCACTTGAGGCAGAGGGTTTGCCACAAATCTAAGGCTAGTCTGGGCTTCATAGCACAGATCTTCCAAACAAACACAAATGACTGGGCATGGTGGTGCTCTCCTTGAACTCCACCACTGCAGGGACTAAGGGTAGAACTGTGAGTTCAAGACCAGGTCTTAAGCAGCCCTACATGGTAAGTTCCAGACTTGCCAGGGCTACAGTGAGATAGTCTCTAGCAAAACTAACCAGGTTGTAGCTCTATACCTCCTCTCTACTGCCTAAAGCTGGGCCTGGGTGTGGTGTCTCACGCCTGCAATCCCCACACTGGGGAGGTAGAGGCAGCTCAGGAGTTCAAAGTCATTTATTGGCTACACAGAGAGAGCTTAAAGGCAGCTGGACAACATTAAGACCTATCTGAAAAAAAAAAGACACATCCATATTTTAACATTTGAATCATTAATAAGGAATACAAAAATTCTCAACCTCTTCTGGAAATAAGTCTTGAAGTTACTAGGTTAGTAAATTGATTAATATTCAAAACAAACGGAAGCCCCAGAATGTGTTTGGAATTATCGCCTCTTCAGGACTACATAGGAGCAGCCTTATCAATTTGTGCAGAGTAAACTGCTTTTATCAGTAGGGGGTTGTCAGTCCAGTACACTATAACAGAATTTACACTTTCTAAGAGGGACAGGTGAAAGTAAAGGGGTTTACTAGAAAAGTTACTAGTGGTATCCTTTTTAAAAAAGAAAGTGGTTAACTTGTTTATCTTTTTAAAAGCTTATTTTTTTTCACACACGTGATGCTCAAGGGGAATGAGGGTAGTTTAATTGGCTTACAGAAGTTACACCCCACCCCCAGTTTTAGATTGCAAACTATTAATGGGATGGTGGGTGTTTTAGGGTTATCCCTGCTGTGATGAAACACCATGACCAAAAGCAACTGGTAGGGGAAAGGGATGATTTCACTCACAGTTCCGTATAGTCTGAAGTGGTGAAGGCAAGAACTCAAGTGGGGCAGGAACCTGGAGGCAAGAACTGATGCAGACAGAGGCCACAGTATGGCGCTTGCTTACTGGTTTGCTCATCATGGCTCAGCCTGCTTTCTGATAGGAGTGAGGACCACTGGCCCAGGAATGGTGTGGTTTACAATGGGCTGGGCCCTGCCCTATCAACCCAGATCTTATCAAGGCATTTTCTCAACTGAAGTCTTCCTGTCCTATAACTCTAGCTTGTGTCAAGTTGACATAAAATTAACCATCACAGTGGGATGAAGGATCCATATTATAGTGCAACCATCATCTTTTAAAAAGCAAATAGAAGGCTGAAGAGATGGCTCAGCAGTTAAGAGCACTGGCTATTCTTCCAGAGGTCCTGAGTTCAAATCCCAGCAACCACATGGTAGCTCACTACCATCTGTAATGAGATCTGATGCCCTCTTTTGGTGTGTCTGAAGACAGCTACAGTGTACTCATAATAAATAAATAAATAAATAAATAAATAAATAAATAAATCTTTTTTTTTTAAAAAAGCAAATAGAATGGACTAGATATCAAATGTAAAAAAGTGCCATGAAGTAAACAAGCATATCAAAACATAAAGTCAAGTCTTAACTTTGTGCTCAGTGTGTATCTCTGGCTGAGAACACATGTATATTGGATATTAAAATACAGGTTTTAACAGTCTTGGGTTCTATAAGAGAGTAAGCTGAGCAAGCCAGGGGGAACAAGCCAGTAAGAAACATCTCTCCATGGCCTCTGCATCAGCTCATGCTTCCTGCCCTGCTTGAGTTCCAGTCCTGACTTCCTTTGGTAATGAAACAGCAATGTAATTGTGTAAGCTGAATAAACCTTTTCCTCCCCAATTTGCTTCTAGGTCATGATGGAATAGAAACTCTGACAGTCACCACACTTGGAAAAACATGGTTCTAATTTTTTAATGTTTTATTATTTATTTATCTAATTTTTTTTGAGACTGGATTTCTCTACGTAGCCCTGGTTGTCCTGTAACCAGCTCTGCACACCAGGTTAGTCTCACTCTCACAGAGATCTGCCTGCCATTACCTCCCAAGTGCTGGGATTAAAGGCTTCCGCCATTACCACCTGGCAAATGTGGTTTTTATTAATAAGGTAATGGGTAAGATGTGAAACTGGGTCTCACTATGTAAGCTTTGTTGGCCCAGAACTCACTCTGTGGATCAGACTACCCTGGAATTCACAAATATCCACGTGCGGGGATTAAAGGCTTGTGCCTACCACAAACCAGCAACATTTAAAACCATCTACTGTAAAAGACCGGCTCCAGTTGGTCAGTGTCTACAATTCCAGCCACTCACCAGGCTGAGGTGTGGGGTGGGGGTGGGGGTGTGATCACAAAGTTGAGATCAGTCTGGGCAAACTAGACAAGACGCTCTAATCCCAGCACCTTTAATCCCAACACTTGGGAGCCAGAGGCAGGTGGATCTCTGAGTTTGAGACCAACCTGGGCTACAAATTGAGTTTCAAGACATCCAGGGCTACAGAGAGAAACAAAGCAAAGCAAGCAACCAAATAAAACCAACCAAACAAGCAACCAAATAAATAAAACGGGGCTGGAGATGTGATCTGATGGCACAGCCCTCACCCTGTAAATTCTTAGTTCAATCCCCAAAGCTGACAGGAAGGAGAGAGAGAGAGAGAAATCAATCTGGAACTGCAAAGACACTCATCAATAGGGCACAACTACTCGGGATACGATCACTAATTAAGGTTTTGTCTTTAAGAAGAGAGATGGGGCGTAGATATTGGACAGATAACCAACAGAGCCAGTTCACAACAGGACCCAACAAAGCAACACTAAATCCTGTTGTTCTCCAGATCAAAACCCATGCGTCAAGACAAGAGCTTTACACAACCTAACATTTGTTTCATTCCTTCAAGCTTAGCATAAAATCCCATAAAAGCCATCCTTTTCTTACCTCTGTTTAACACTGATTGTTTTACGGATGTCTATTCTTCCTGAAATTTTATCTGGGCACATGGCCACCTACATTTTCCAGCTCTCCTGGAGCCTAGAATGACCAGGAGACTAAGTGTCAGCCAATAAAAGTATTCAGAGATGATACAAGCTGACTCGGGGTCAGGTCCTCAAATAGCAGAGGTAGGCCCTCCTTTTCTCTTTCTGTATTCTGTTGCCTGAAATAAGAACTTAATTGGAAATAGATGGATTTAGGTATACACCTCAGAGATGGTGGAGCAACAGCTAAATGAGAAGGAACTAGGACTGCTGGAGGTCACACCAGTTCAGGATTATAGTACAAGCAAGAAATTAAACTTCTTTCTTCTTTATGCTACTGTGGGAGTATGTTGTAGCAGCTTAAATTGTTTCCTACCTACTATGCCTTTGAGGTTTGCTGTCGTTTCTTCCAGACAGGGTTTTTCCGTGTAACAGCCTTGGCTATTCTGGAACTTGTTTTTGTAGACCAGGCTGGTCTGGAACTCACAGAGCTCTGTCTCCCTCTGCCTCTGTCCAGAGTGCTGGGACCCACAGTGCTGGGACCCACGGTGCTGGGACCCATGGTGTATGCCACTACATCTTACTTTATGTCTTTTTGTTTGTTTTGGTTTTTTGTTTGTTTTTTGGAGGGTTTCTCTGTGTAGCCCTGGCTGTCCTGGAACTCACTCTGTAGTCAAGGCTGACTTCAAACTCAAAGATCTGCCTGCCTCTGTCTCCTGAGTGCTGGGATTAAAGGTGTGTGCCATCACCTCCTGGCTTTTTTCATTAAATTTTTAGAGAGAGAGAGAGAGAGAGAGAGAGAGAGAGAGAGAGAGCGAGAGAGAGAGAGAGAGAGAGAGAGAGAGAGAGAGTGTTGTGTATGCACACATGCCACAACACACATTTGGACGTCTAAACAGAACTTTAAGAGTCGTTCTCTCCCACCAGTATGTGGGTCCTGAAGACTTGGCAGCAAGTATCCTTACCAGCTGAGCCATCACTGGCTCATGTTATCAATTTTTTACCCTATTAGCTAAAGTCAATTGAAGTCTGAGGATTTAAACAGATATGTCACCTGTCAGATGCAAGATATATAGTGTTCTTTTTGTAGTTCTGAGGTCCGAAACTAGAGCTTTATACACACCAGGCAAGCATTCCTTGTCCATATTGGCAACCTCCTTTGACTTTTTGAGGCAAGGCCTCCCTGAGCAACCCTAGCTATCCTTGGACTTTAGTTATTCCCATGCTTCAGCCTTTCCAAGCAGCTGAGACTACACACCTGTGCCACCAGGACCTGTGGTACTTGGGACTTTAAGCCATGCAAACTTTTTTACTTTGACTTCGTTTTGAGACAGGGTTTCTCTGGGTTGCCCAGGCTGTTTTGGATTGCTCTCTAAACCAGGCTGGCCTTGAATTTATCAATACAACTGCCTATGCTTTCTGAGTGCTTGGATTAAAGGCTTGTGTCACCATAACTTGCTGTAGGCTTAGATTTTTCAAAACCTATTATAATAAGGGGTCTTAAACACTTTAACCTCTCTTCTAGCCTACCACCCACAAGAGATAGTAGAAAGGAAAGGTTCACAGGGCAAAGGGGAATGCGGGCCTTTTGGGGCGATTCCAATCTTCATTGTCAGGATATCAGCAGTTCAGTTCACATGAATCAGCAGAGGTAGCTCGATCCACTCACAAGCACCATTCACAAACCAGCAACAGCAGTTCAATACAGAAGAAACCCCAAGGCTCTGCAAATTGGCCTGAGTCTACAGAAGTGGCAAGCCAGAATATCACAAGAAGTTATTTGGTGAATTTCTTCGAAGTCTTGAAGTCACATAAGCAATGATCAGCAAAGAAGGCAAGAAGAACCAAAGCCGCAGCATTATCAGTGAAGACCAGCGGAGAGTGGCAAAGCCAACCAATGCAATAGCATCATCCACTGTCTGTTGGGTTATGCTTATACCCTTTCCAAACACCCATGAGTCCTCTCGAGCATCCACTTCAGCAAAACGTCACATTCCCTTTTTCCAGGCAGCTCCCAGAAAAATACCATGTCTGTTCTCAGCAAAACATCCTCTCTTAAGACAGTTTCCAGTGTCTCACATGACACAACTGAGTCTTCAGAGAAACCAGTTATTTCCACTTCAACCTGGCTTTAGTTTTTGACTTTTTATTGGAAGGCTGAGGATTTAATAGAGGGTCAGAAAAAATATTTTCTGCCAATGAGATATACTATTTACGTGAAATTAATACTAAATTCAATCACATTGAAATTGGTTTGGACTTTTTTTCTTTTCCCAGTTTCCTATGTGTGCGCACATAATTATGTGTGTGGTCACACCTGTGGGTGGGTGTGGACATGTATTTGTGGTCACGTGGAGGCTTGTGGCTCATGTTGGGAATCAATGTCATTGACCGCTCTTCCTCTCTATTCATTGAGACAAGGCCTCTCAGTCAAACCCAGAGTTTGCTGATAGAACACAGTCAACACCCATATGAGTGTGGCAGGCATGTAAGTTGGCAGATGACCCACGTCAAGGTGGTTGGGTACAGTTAGAGCTGAGAGTAGGGCTTCTGCCTGAGGTAGCCAGGAAAGATGACCTTAATTTCTACTCGTCTTAAGAGTTGTGAAGGTCCAAGAGGAAGACACAGTGAAAGCCAAAGGAAGAGGCTGAGAGGCAGAAACTGTTTCTTTACTTCACCTGTTTACTTGTTTCCACATCTAGACCTACAGGAAGATAGAGTGACCACCAATTTCAAATAGGAGAAGCCATGTAAGAAGCAAAATGTTCTGAATCAGGAAGGTCTCAGTCTGTAGTTCCTAAAGGTATACACCTTTAATGACTGCCACACTTCATTCAAAAAAAAAAAAAAATCTAGAAACACTGAGAATGTGTTAGGCTAATGTTTTTCAAGTTGAAACATAAAAGGAATGTGTCAACATTCCTTTAGGAGCTTCCCACTGAATCAGAAGTCCTAGGACCCAGGAATCTGTTTAAACTAGCTTTGTTTCACATCTTAGACTGCCGTACTCTAGGTATTAAGTGCTGGGACCCAATATGAAACAGGTAAACCTGGTTCCTGACTCTTCAATATATTTTAATTATAATCATGGGGGGAAGGGTGTGCAGTTCTTCTGGGTTGTTTTTCTTTTTCTCTCCTTTCACTATGAATGTCCCTTTTCACCCTTTGTGTAGCAGATGCTTTTTCCTGGGGAATCAACTGTCAGTTCTTCTCTAGTATGTGTGAAGGAACTGGGAGACAGGTAATTATTTCTCTCTTTCCTTTTCCTCCCTGAGACTGGATGTCTCTATATAGACTTGGCTATCCTAAAATTCACTATGTAGGCCATGCTGGCATCAAACTCACAAAGATCTACCTGCATCTGCTTCCCAAGTGTTGGGAGTAAAGGTGTGAGACACTATGCCAGGTTGGTGAACAGCTGATTTCAATGAGGTGATGTGTAAACTGGAATGGAGGGAAGGAGATGACAGAGCAAGTCCAGAGAAGTCATAAGTGAACATCAACGCTAAAACCTGGAGAGGAATCTGCACCACGGGGAAACACAGTAACTCAATTCTTACAGAAAAGAGGCAGTCTTGGTCTTGAGAAACGGCTAAAGAAACGTAACGAAGTGAGAAGCAGGCCAAAGACCGAACTGCTTCCAAACCACCCTTGTCTACCGATTACGTCCATCTTTGCCTTCACTGGTTGGTTCTAAAAAAAACTCTTCTAAGCTTTACACCGGCTTCCGGGCGTGGCTCAACTCTTCTGGGACTCTCCGCCTGCAATCTACTGTTGCCCGCGATGGACCCGCCCAACGTGATGACGTCAGTGCGCGCGCGCCCTCCGAAGGAGGAGTAGGGGCCGCGAGCCGGCAGGCACCCAGGCTTCGGTAACCTGTGCTGGGCGGGGGAGAGGAAGGGGCGGGGCGGGAGCCCCCCGGAGTTGCTGTGTTGCGGACCCGGCCCAGAGCAGGAGTCCTTGGCACGCTCAGCTCCCGTTTCTTCCCAGCAGCAGGCCCGGCACGTCCAAGCGATGGAGTTTCCGGACCTCGGGGCTCACTGTTCCGAGCCGAGCTGTCAGCGCTTGGGTGAGGGGCGGAGCATGCGGGAGGCGGGGCCGGACGGCTGGGGCTGGGGACTGCAGGTAGACCGGGGAGGGTGGGCACTGGAGCTGGAAAGGCCAGGAGGGCGGGGCTCGAAGTTGGGGGCGTGACCAAATTGATCGAGTACGGTGGAAGAGGTGCAGTGTATTGCAAATAGGGCGGAGTTTTTCCTACCGAAGTAGCAGCTTTAAGCTAGAGGAAAGGACATCTAGATTCCCTTTGAACCTGCAATCCGACCCATTCTCTGTAGATTTTTTGCCACTCAAATGCGATGCCTGCTCCGGCATCTTCTGCGCAGACCATGTGGCCTACGCCCAGCATCACTGTGGATCAGCTTACCAAAAGGTGAGGGGGCGATCGTGAGGGGTGGCAGGGGGTGGTTGTTTGGAGAAGAGAGCTGGTGCAGATGCTTTCAGGAATCTGTCTATGTTACGTTTTCCCCTCTTAGTTACTGTGTTTCTAAGCACGGTACTGGGAAACTTTTTTTGTTTCTGTGAGTGGTATATCCAGGTTCTTTAAGAGCACTCAGACTGACTCCTGACCCTTGACTATAGGATATCCAGGTACCTGTGTGCCCGCTCTGTAATGTGCCTGTGCCGGTAGCCAGAGGGGAGCCTCCTGACCGGGCCGTAGGAGAGCATATTGACAGAGACTGTCGCTCTGATCCGGCACAGCAAAAACGCAAGGTAAATAAATAATGGAGGGGTTAGTGAGACAACCCAGCTTGATATACTGATGTCTGCAAACTTAAAAGGCTAGTTCCGTGGGGCTAGAGGAGGAGATAAGAGTTTCATAAATAACAAACCCTGTTTCATCTCAGATCTTCACCAATAAGTGTGAACGATCTGGCTGCCGGCAGCGAGAGATGATGAAACTGACTTGTGACCGCTGTGGCCGCAATTTCTGCATCAAGCACCGTCACCCACTGGACCATGATTGCTCTGGTGAAGGTCATCCGACCAGCCGGGCAGGGTAACTACCACCAAGGACCCTACTTGCTTTGCTTCAGCCAAGTCTGCTTTGACCGAGGGAGTCTTTATGCTTCTTACCCCCTTTTGCTTGCGGTGCTGTGGATTGAAGCTAGGCAAGCAACTCTACCACTGAGCTACTGCCTTGGCCCTTTTTTGTTGTTTGGAGAGGTTTCACTATTTAGCCCAGGCTGGCTTCAAACTTGTGGCAGTCCTCCTGCCTCAGCCTCTCCAGTGCTGAAATTACAGCATACATTATTTCAGGCTCCTTTTATTCCTTGGAGATTTTCAGTTTTCCTGTCTGAACCTTCCAGGTAGCTGAAATTACAGACTACCCTCTTGACATCCTGGGAGGTTTGTCAGAATGGTTTTTCTTCCCTTCAGGCTTGCTGCTATCTCCAGAGCACAAGGTCTGGCTTCTACAAGCACTGTCCCCAGTCCAAGTCGGACCTTGCCTTCGTCATCCTCCCCCAGCAGGTAGGTCTATGCATTTCTCCTCTCCCCATTTTAACCCCTTCACATCTCTGACCGCAGCCTGTTTAATGTCTTCCGTAGGGCCACACCCCAGCTTCCACCCAGGACAACTTCTCCAGTTATTGCTTTGCAGAATGGCTTGGTGAGTTGGGGTAAGGTTGGAGAGACAGAAGTAAATCCACACAGAGTAAAATCCGGGGAAACTGGTCTTTCTCTCTCGCTTTGCAGAGTGAGGACGAGGCCCTGCAGCGTGCCCTGGAACTATCCCTTGCGGAGGCTAAACCCCAGATCCCAAGGTAGCTACTCTGAATGAGGACAAGATCTGTTTGGAAGGATAGAGGTGGGATCATGCCAACCCACTACAATCACTAAAAACTTGATTTCAAAATCAGATGAACTGCGTATCTCCAAAGGCCATACGAATGGCAGAATGCTGGTAAATACCATGCTGGGTTGGGGATTTAGCTCAGCGAAGAGTGCTTGGTTTAGCGAAAGCGGAAGGCCCTGGGTTCGGTCCCCAGCTCCAAAAAAAAAAAAAAAAAAAAAAAAAAAAAAAAAAAAAAAAAAATACCATGCTGGTTATAGAAAATAAAGATGGAGGTCACATTCAAAAGTACTTAGCACCATGATACCAAACAGATCATATCCTCAGATTTTTCGAAATTACTGTCACTGACTTAAGTTCTTCCATTCCAGTTCTCAAGAGGAAGAAGACCTGGCGTTAGCACAGGCACTGTCAGCCAGTGAGGCAGAGTACCAACAACAGCAGGTATGAGGACTGGGGAACTGGGTCCTGTTGGAGGGTGAGAAGCCAGGATTGGTCCTGCCCAGTTGTGGATAGCACTGCCGTGGGGTTATCCCTTCGCTTCCTCCCAGTGACTGCAGCCCATGCTGAGCCCTGGAATGAAGCCTGTCCTCTCCTGTCTTTGACTTCATCCCTGTCTCCTCCTTCTCCTCTCCTTGCTCCAGGCGCAGAGCCGTAGCTTGAAGCCGTCCAACTGCAGCCTGTGCTAGGGTCTGGGCTTGGGGAGGAAGGCTCACCCAAGGACTGTGGCCCTCACATCTCCAGGGTACACAGGCAAAGGAAGCACAGAGAAGCCTGGATCACAGAGACAAGCAGGAGTAATGTGGAGGATGTTCCATGGAGCCTGGAGAGGAAGGAAGCTTGTGCAGAAGAGGGTGGCTGAGAAGCGCTCTCTGGTTGGGGCCTTGGTAGGTGCTAACCAGACTCAATCCCCACAGCCTCTTACATCGTATTACCCCACTTTTCCCTGGGGCTGCCACATGTAGCAGACAGGGAGAGGGCTGGGAAGAGTAAAGACTGGTGATTAGTAAGATGTCTGAGTGCTGTGTTTCTTTCTCCTCTCCAACCCGAACTAAGCAGTCTTGTCTGGAATGTTCATTCAGCTCCTTGCAGTACTCCCCCCCCCACACACACACACAACCAAACCACAGCCATCCTTACACAGGCCATTTATTTCCTTCGGTGCTTTCTGGCCAGTCCCATTACAATAGCTAGCACCAAACTCCTATACCAGAGTGAAATGAAGCCAAGGAGAGGGACATCTTTTTCTCCTGAGTTAGCCTTAGAAGGAGAGGTCATCCCTTTTATTACTACGCCATGTCCTGAGGTTAAGAGTCTTCAGGGACAGTTTCTTGTCCTTGCTGCTGCAGCTGCCACATCTCAGCATACACGCCACCTCGGGATAGCAGGGCTTCGTGCCTGGGATGATAAAGGGTAAGTCCCTCTCATCGGTTTCACCCCAATCTCACAGAGGACAGAGGGGGTGAACAAGGGGACACCCTCGGCAGCCTCCACCCTGTTCAGATCCTTTGTGGCTCACCTTCCTCTCTCTATGATGCAGCCATCCTTGATGACAAGAATCTGGTCAGCATTGACCACAGTTGAGAGCCTGTGAGGTCAGACATCAGTTACTTACTACCTGCATCCAAAGCGGTCTACACTGCCAGCCATGTCAGCCCTGTAGTCCTGTACCTGTGTGCTACTACGATGGTGGTGCGGTTGGTGCAGACTTTGGCCAGAGAGGCCTGGATGGCTCTCTCATTAGATGTATCCAGTGCTGATGTTGCCTACAGAAAGAGCTGGGGTGAAATGCTCTTGCTATCCAGAGGTTCCAAGGAAGGCAGGATGCAGGCTGCTACTGGAAGCCTCAAGGATACTTTGGGTTCATGACTTATGTAGGGTTTTGGTGAAGGATGTTTTAAGGTAGGGAACTGCTCAGAAGTAGGCAGAGGTGGGAGAATAACTGGCAAGCTCTGGGGCCTCACCTCATCCAGCAGAATGATGTCAGGAGCCTTAAGGATGGTGCGGGCAATGGCCACTCGCTGCTTCTCGCCACCACTCAGCTTCAGACCCCGCTCCCCAACCTGTGTCTCATACCCTGTGGATGTTAAGTACCTCTCTCATGTCACATGTAAACAAACTTTTTTGTGGCCAGGTAGGTAAGGGAGGGGTGGAGCTGAATTTGAGATATTGATAGGGTATCACTGGGTAGGGAGGAAGACCTCACCTTCAGGGAAAGACAAGATGGCATCATGGATGCCCGCAGCCTGAGCAGCAGCCTGTACCTCACTGTCCCCAGCTGTGACACGGCCATAGCGGATATTGTTGGCAATGGTGTCGTTGAAGAGGACAGTGTCCTGGGGCACAACTCCAATGTGAGACCGGAGAGAGATCTGGGTTACCTGAGAGCAAAACACCAAAAATGCCCTGTCCTGCGAGATCCCTCCAGGCTTCCAGGAAGCACCAGGGATAAGCAGCCAAGGGTAAGATTCAAACCATGGCTGCCACAAACCTCAGTGGGGTGGGCAAATCACACAATCACTCCAAGTCCTCCCCATTCGTGAACAGAGAACATGGCTTCTGCCTGCTTCACAGGAAAGCATACCTCACATGTACCTGATTGCTTTCCTGGGTAACTGGTGGTCACATGGTACTAAAGACCCGGGTTTTTAACCATTTGGAGGTGCTGGGGAGTAAGGCTTTGTCTAGGTCGCTAAGCTATAGCTTCAGCCTCTCCCTTCCCCCGTTATTTAAAGACTGGGTCTGGCTGTTACTCTGGTTAGCTCTGGCAGGCCTTCACCTTGCTATCCTCCATCCTGAGATTACAAATGCACACCTTCAGACCATGCAAGGCCCTAGTGTCTTGCAAGGCTGGTATCTCAGGGATGCCCACTCCTTGCTGTTCTTCCACAGATCCCTAAATTACAGTCTTCTCTGCAGCAAGCTTACCTGTGAAATGTCCTGTCCATCTATTCGGATGCAGCCAGAGCTGATGTCATAGAAGCGAAACAGCAGGCGTAAAATTGTGCTCTTCCCTGCCCCAGATGGGCCTACCTGTTACATTGGAAACATGGGAAGAAAATTCTCGGGACTTTCCTATGGCTTTTAAGGCTCCCCTTTAAGAGGCCACCAAAATCCAGGAGAGCTGCTCTGTTCAGTCTTGTTGCCTGTTACAACCAGGCGTGGATACCCTGGATCATGATGAGCCATCATAGGCAACAAATGAGAGGAAGAGAAACTCAAGGAATGTGGGCCAAGTAGCTAGGACTCCTCTTACCAGAGCCACCGTCTGTCCAGGCATCACAGTGAAGGACACATCTTGTAAGGTCTCCCGCCTGCCAGCAAAGGTGGTGGATTTAGTAGTGGATCTACTGGATCACCCAGTAGTAGATGGATTTCCATCCTCAGACCACTAAATGGTCCTTACCCTCTCCTGTCTGGGCTCCCCGTTCCCCACCACACAGTGGTAGGTTGCAAAGCTGGGGTTCAGAGCAGGATGAAGGGCAGGAAGGCAATGTGCCAATATATGAGGGGAAAAGAAAGCGAGCAAAAAGGGGGCGCTCACCCATCAGCGTAGCTGAAGTGCACATTTTCAAACTCAACCCGGCCCTTATGAAAACGAAGGGGCCCTGCTCCAGGGACATCCTTCACCTGGAGAACACAGCCAACATATGCGACCATCAGTGGCCTGGGATTCTCTGGACACAAGAAACTCCCTCTACACCACCTTACTCCTCCCCCTGCTCACCTCTGTTTCCTCTTTCAGCAAGTCAAACATGTTCTCCATGTCAATGAAGTTAGTCTGGATCATTCTGCAAGAAGAGCGACAGTGGCTGGGGCTCCCTCAGGGAACAGAGGACTAGCAATGCACCCTGAGCAGGGAAGGGACAGGATTCAGGTTACCTGTAGTAGGTGCCGAACCAGTTGAGAGGCATGTACAGTTGGGTGATATAAGTGCCAAAAAGCACAAAGTCCCCAACCTGTAGAGACCCAGAGAAGCAAATATGTCAGAGGAAGCCAGCAGGTTGCTCTCAGTGTTACTTCGTTTACATGCCAGGAGCCTAGTGGCTCACACACGACCCTCTTCTCTGTCTCCTACGCTTTCTTCATGATTCTGCCTCACCTGTAGCCGTCGCTCGCTGACGAAGTATGCACAAAGCAAGGAGCCAGCAAGGAGCCCAAATCCAATCACCATGTTCTGGGTCTGATTCAGTAAAACCAGTGAAGCCGTTGACTTCCACTCCAAACCCTGGGGATGGAAAAAAAAAAAACAAAACAAAAAAAACAAAAAAAAAAAAAAACAACAGGAGGAAGGAATGGCCTGGGTGGGTCAGCTACCACCAAATCCCACTCCGGGTCCTAGCACCTTACCTTAAGCCCTGAGTCTCACCCTCCCCAGGCCTGGTAATGACATAGGACAGCTCCCACGAGTCCTCTCACCTGAAACTTGAGGATGGCCTCTCGATAGCGTTCTAACTCATAACCCTCCGCATTGTAGTATTTCACCTGAGGGAATCGCACAGTACACAGCTGAGGGATCATTCTCTCCAGAGTCCTGATCCCTTCTTCCCAATTTCTAGATTTATTTTTAATAGAAAGGTTTTCTGACATGGGGTTTTGCTATGTAGCCTGGTTGGCCCGAAACAGGCTCTGTTGGCCAGATTAGGGCTTGAACTCAGAGAGATCCACCTGCCTCTGCTTCTTCCCCATCTCTAAGATCCCCTCCAGATTCTTAGCGTTTCGGTGCTCCCGCCATGCTCCTCCACCTCGCCTTGCTTCCCACCACCATCTCAGGGCCACCGTTACCGTCTCAAAGTTTAGCAGAGAGTCTACTGCTCGTGCCCGGGTGGCATTTTCCTGTGTGTTCATATCACGGCGAAACTTGGCTCTCCACTCAGTGACCATAATAGTGAGGACTAGAGGAAGATGACAGCAGTGGAAAGAACAAGACATCATCCCCCAACAAGCCACCCCCTCTGCCACACTTACCAAACCTATGCTAGCACCCAGAGCCCCAGACCTGGAGAAAGAACTGTAAATTCACCAAGGAAAGGAGTCGTGTAAAAGATATCTTTGGGGGTTGGGGATTTAGCTCAGTGGTAGAGCGCTTGCCTAGCAAGCGCAAAGTCCTGGGTTTGGTCCCCAGCTCCGAAAAAAGAAAAGAAAAGAAAAAAAGATATCTTTGTATCCTGCGAAGTTTCATGTAGAAGTTGCTTTCGACGAGCATATGACTGGTCATACAGTGAGGACGTAACATGTCATACATGCCCTTCCCTGACTTTCATCTGTTTTACCTTAACGGAGGGTGGGATGGGGGGGAGGTGGAGTGGTAAAACCTTCCTATCACACAAGCAGTAAACAGAGCCTAGTCTAGCCTACCAATCCTCAGCCTGCTGAAGTGGGGTCGGCTGATTGGGTGCAGGGCTCATGGCCAACGAAGACCCTACACAGTTGAGGGAGATGGCTTCTCAGGGCGGCACTCACTGAGGTAAAGACTCATGCACAGGAACACAATGAGGCCAAACCAGGCATTGAAGAACATGCTGAAGTAGATGATGCCAATGATGATGTCGGCCAGGGTGGGGATGATGTTGAACACCAGGTAGCTAGAAGGGTAAGTCAAGGAGAGAAAAGCTTGAGGATGGAGACCCAGCAATCCTACCTCTGGTGACTTACCTAGCATATGCAAGGCCCTAGGTGGTTCAGTCTTTAGCATTGCACACACACACACACACACACACACACACACACACACACACACACACACACACACACAAACAGCAACAAAATAACCTCTATCAGTTATAAGTTACAAGTGCATAGATGAAAAAAATCTCAGCTGCTTATAGTGGTCCACTGGGGAGCTCTCTGAGTTCAAGGCCAGCCTGATCTACAGAGCGAGTTCTAGGACAGCCAGGGCTTTTATACAGAGAAGCCCTGTCTCTCCAAAAACAAGAAAGAAAAAAAAAACTAATCCCTATGATTTTGTTTTGGCAAAACAAAAAAGGTTTTGTTAAGGCAGTTTCAAAAAAGAACCTATGTCATGGAATCTTTTGGTTTAAAAAGATGTTCACAGTACCATATTAGTTCTGAGTCTTCAGAGTTTAAAACAAAATACATAGTTTAACATACTAAACAAGGTAGGAAAACTCTGGAGTAATGAATGGAACTCAAAAGATTTGGTCTGTCTATATTTTCATTTCTTTCCCGTTTAATTACATGCATGCTTGTAGGTGTGGGAGAGGCCTCAGAAGGCCAGAAGACGGTGTCAGATCTGGAGTTAGAGTGACAGGTGGCTGTGAGCTGCCTGAGACAAATGGTGTTGGGAACTGATTTCGGGTCCTCTGCAAAAGCATTTTCAACTGTGGAGGCTTCTCTCTAGCCCCCATTTTCGTTTCTTGAGGCAGAATCTTAAGGAGTCCAAGAGAGGCTAAAACTCATTCTGTAGCCCTGAACTTCTCCTGATCCTCCTGTTTCTACCTCCCAAGTACTGAGATTATAGGCATGCTGTCTGCATTACTGGGGTCGTTACTGGGGTTATACTTCTGCCTGTAACTTACTAAAAAGATCAAACAAAGCAAGGCAGGCAGGGTTGAGCGGCTCCCCCTCCCATGCAGGTGTGGCTGGCACCTGAGCAGTCCTGTGACACTGGATGTTCCCCGGTCCACAATCCGAAGCACCTCCCCAGTCCGACGGCCCAGGTGCCAGCGCAGTGAGAGTTCATGCAGATGAGAGAAGAGACGGAGTTCCACACCTCGGGACGTGAACTGCTGCACCCGGATCCACAGGAAGGTTCGAAGGTTGCTCACAAAACCTGGGGAAGCCAGGGAAGTTTTAGAAGATCTTGGGGGCCGAGGGAAATTAGCCCAACACCCAAATGCTAGAGTTCTGAGCACCCGAGGGGTCTGTGAAAGGAATATCAGAAGCAGGAGAGTGAGGGAGTTCCCAGGAGAGAGACTGATCCAACCAAGGTGAAGACAGAGTGTCTCATACCTGTACTGCCAGTGCCACCCCCCTGCAGGAACTTGAGGAAGACATAGGTGGTAACGGTCCAGGCCAGGGAGCTCCAAGGAGCCTTCGCAGTCAGTAAGTTCACTGTGGATTAAAGGTATCAGGAGCTACTTTCGACAACCAGGACTCTTTTTTTTTTTTCTTTTCTTTTTTTCAGAGCTGGGGACCGAACCCAGGGCCTTGTGCTTGCTAGGCAAGCGCTCTACCACTGAGCTAAATTCCCAACCCGACAACCAGGACTTTTGTTTTTTTTTTTTTTTTGGTTTTTTTTTTTTTCGGAGCTGGGGATCGAACCCAGGGCCTTGCTTTCCTAGGCAAGCGCCTACCACTGAGCTAAATCCCCAACCCCAACCAGGACTCTTTAAGGCAAAACTGCCCCAGGTTCTGACCACCTACCTCCCATCTTTGTGTAACCTCCCTAGGTAAGGGCTAACCCAGTCACTAAGCCAAACGTGCCCTTCCACCCCCCTCACCAATGTCCCTATAGAAGATGGGGACCAACACATTGAGTGCTCGGTCCAACCCCATGAGGCCCATGCATAGGAGCACAGTCAGCTGCAGAGATGGACTCCCCCGAGGCCACAAGTAGCCACTCAGCAGTCGAAGCTTCCTGCCGAGGTCTCTCCAAGTGGATCGTGGGTCTGTTGAGCGGCCCTAGGAAGATACCACACAGGAGGGGAGCTTACAGAGAAGTATACTTGCCCCGGTATCCGCAGGGAATAATACAGAGGACCACAGTTCCCAGGTATCTAAGGCTCACACGTGATCCCTCCCAGAGTTAGGAAAGTCACTGGATCTCAAACTGAACTTGGAGATGAGAACTGATTCACCTCAAGAGATGGGATTATCGTGTGCTTCAAGAAATTTCTTCCCCCACAGTCTGGTATTTAGACAAAAGCCAGCGTTCCTTCCGAGACTAAAGGTACTCTACTAGCAAAAGGGGGTCAGGTCAGTCTCCTCATCTCTGGCAAAAGGGGCATGTGGTTCTTCCATTACCACGACTATGATGCCTAATAGCACATCAAAGTCTTTCCTCCCAGTCCCTACTCACGAGCTCCCTTCCTCCCAGGTACCTGTTCATATATTACCAGGGAGACCCCCACCCCCATGCCTCTCTCTGCTTTGGTGGACAGACAGCTTTGGTGGTTTGAAAAAAACTTTTCCCTTTTCACCTACGGAGTGGCTATTTTGATTTCTTTGCTGCACCCATTTCCCTCAGCAATGATGTCACAGGATAAAATTAAAATAAATCCCAGCGTTCAGAGGGGTTTGGGAAGTAGCTTGGTGCTAGGCTCATGTTTAGCATCCACAGGGTACTGGGTTCTATCTCAGGACATGCATAAAGATACACTCTTGACTGAGAAAATTAGGGATACCTAGTTCCTTTGTTTTGTTTGCGAGAGGCTTTCTCTGTGTAACAGCCCTGGCTGTCTGAAACTCACTTTGTACACCAGGCTGGTTTTGAACTTACAGAGATCTCCCTGCCTCTGGGGTTAAAGGAGTGTGCCACCACACTTGGCATACCTGGTTCCTTCCTACATCTTGGTCTTCTTCATTAACATGTAGGGTATAAGACTGGGGGCGAAGTCCAGGGGCCCAGAGCCCCAAGATAAATAGCCCTCCAGAGGTCATATAACGCAGGACCCATAAGCCAAATTGAACCTACAATGAAATAGAGAACAGGTGTGAACCACGGCCCAAACCTTATTGTATTACTTCTTACGACACTCAGAAATTTGTCAGGAGCCTAGCAACAGGTTTAAAAAAAAAAAACAAACCCACAGTGACTCAGCACAGACACACCCCCATCCAGTGCTGGGTAGCCCCACCAGTTGGTTATCAGCTGTCAGCCACCGCCAGACACTTTGTTCATTTCTTTCTAAAGCATGGAGCCAGTAGGTCCAGACGCGGTACTTGTCAAACATCAGTACGTCTTCTCCCCATAAGGCCCCTTACCTGCTGGCCCAGATCTGCCCTGGACCACCACCACTGTGGGCTGTTCCAAGATACCAGGGCCAAGTTCTCGGCTGCAAATGTCACAGTCCAGAGGAGCAGAAGACCCAAGCTATGCCTGAACTTCATCCAGACGCCCATTGCCAGACTCTGCCGTGCCTGGCTCCGTTCCACCACGAGCAGCCACAAGCCACAGGCACTGGCTAGACTCTCCAGCACAGAAGCCAGCAGTAGGTAACCTGGCAGGCGGACCCCCCGAGCAGTGCCCACTCGGCCAGCCAGACTGGCCAGGGGCAGTGCCATCTGAAGTGTCGCCAGAAACAGCTGCAGCGCATAGGGAGCGACCCGAGGGCCAGCCGCCCAAGATAGCTCCTCTGTGCCAGCAGGCACCTCCCGACGCCTGCAGGGAAGAACCAGCACCAAGGCCAGTACCCCCAAAGTCATGAGTGTCGAGGGCACTAGAGTGTAGAAGAAGCAGGGACTCAAGCCATTCTGAGTCCATGCCGGCCCCGCCGGCCCTTCGGCCTCGCAGTAGTTGCCCACAGTCACCATGGCGATCTGTGGCTGCTGGCTGAACTTGAGGTCACTGCAGGATCAAAGAGTCGGGCTGGCCATTCAGAGAGGGCCGCAGATGCCAGGGTGTCCTGGGACATGGAGCTACGCCGCTGGGGTCGCGGGAAGGGACGCACGTGGACCTGCTACACTGCCCGCTCTCTTTACGCACGCGCCGCTACCACGCATACTCACGCAAGTCACGTACGCCGTGCTTGCCGGTTCCCACTCGCTAGCAGCTGGGACCCTAAGGCCCGGAGCCGCCGCACAAAAATGTTGTGTCCTTTACGGCAGCGGCCCCGCCCACCAGATCTATCCAGGGTTCCCATTGGCCAAGAGCAAGGAACACAAATAGGGATGGGAACCAACTGGATCACGTGTTCAGGGCGGGAAATCTGACCTGAACCTGACTGGAGACTTTGACCTCCGCAGGATTGTCCGTCTAAATCTGCCACCCTGCACCTTCGCCCTTTAAATCTCTATTACACCATAGCCTCGCTGGTCTCGAACCCGCTTCAGCTCCCTTTGTCACAGTGCTAAAGAGCGAACACCAGGGCCTCACACATTAGCAAGCTACTGAAATACACTGGAAACAGCCCTTCTCTGAGTCCTAGCTCTGTATCACTGTGGTGCCACAGGCGAACTTGTTTCCGGAGTCTCCTAGCCAGGTCTCTTTTATAGTCCCTAAGACCCCAGCTGTTGCGTGAAATAAAATGAAGCCACAGCCCGATCAAAGTCCCTTCTTTATTAAGGGTTATCAAGCTGTACAGGGTTCCCACCCTGTCTGCTGTGGGCTGCGACAGCAGAGTCTGCCACCTTCAGCATAAGTTTACCTCCCACAGCCGAGCAGAACTGGGGGAGTGTGGGGGAAGGGTAGGAGCTGAATCCCAGCATGCAATGTCGAAGCCCTAGGCTAGGGTGAGTCCATTATCCCTCCATCCTCCTTTTGGTGAGGGATACAGGGCAGAGCTGTCTTGCTGGGATATATATATATATATAACTGAGGTCACATTCCTGCCTTGTCAGTCCCTGTGCGGGTGATAGGAGTATATGATAAGCAGCTAGGAAGGTCTCACACTCCCAAGTGCCCATCCTAAAAGTTGAAGAGGGTAGTAAAGAATTTTCATCCTGTTCCTGCAACTTAGAAACCTTCCATCTTAGTGTCAAAAGGTAGTGTGAGGGGAGCTGGGAGCTAGGGCTCTCACCCCAACAAAAAGCAAAAGCCAAACAGAAGGGGGGCAAGTGAACCGAGGGGAGCAGGCAGCGCACACATGCCAGTGATGTGCGGGGGGGCGGGGGCGGCGAGATGGCTGCAGCACTGGGTGAGGACTGGAGGTAAGGGCTGCAGCCTGAGCTGCTCAGCTATTCCAGATGGGGGGCTAGGTTGCAGGGATTGAGGGTTCAGGCCCTGCCTTCCCACTCCACAGTTGGCACAGGTTCTTCTGCTTGGCAGCTTCTGTGGGGTGGGTGCAAAGATGGCAGTACTGGGACTGGGCTGGGGGCCAGTTTCTAGCACCACTCTGAGCCAAGGGAGTCCTGGGGTCGAGGCTAGACTCGTGTATGCCCCTAGTCCCTAGGCCTCAAATTCTTGGGCTATGGCAAGCCCAACGTTGGCACCTCCCTTGGCCAGGCAGGAACACACAAAACACCACACACGTGGGGCCAGACGGCACTCAGAGAATCCCTCTCATGGCAGGCAGAAGAGATGGCAGGACAGCTGTTGCCTCCATCCCGGAGCAGGGGAACCAGCTTCTGCCTTGTCTATACCTGTGCAGGAAAGAAAAGACCGGTAGTGCAGACAGTCTTCAGCTAGCTTCTTGCCCCATAGCAGTCTAGAAACAAAGGAAAGAAAAGCTGGAAGCTAGGAAAGTAAGCCTCCAACTTCAGAGCAGTAAAAGGAAGAGTGTATGAGTGTTTTGTCTGCATCTAAGGCTGGATCATGTGTGTGCAGTACCTGTGAAGACCACAGGATGACATCTGACCTGCTGGGACTGGGGTTACAGACGGTGGTGAGCCAGCATGTGGGTGCTGGAAATCGAATCTGGGTCCTCTGGAAGAGCCCCCACTGTTCTTAGCCACTGAGCCATGTCTCCAGTCCCCAGAAAGTCCAGAGAGACAACACCGTGGCTGGAGTGAGAGACATGCTCCCTCACAGAAGCTGTTCTTGGAAGTCACCACTTCTGGCAGTGGTTCATGGCCTTACAGCCTTTACCTTGTGCACTTGAGGGGGCAGTTCATCCTCTGAGCCCTCCTCTGGCACCGGCTCTGGGTGTCTTGATGCTGGCTGCCCATCTTCTGCCCATCCTCCCAAGGGCAGCCTGGAGAAGTGAGAGGGAGCACGGGGCACTGTGCCAGGATCTACAGAGAGAAACAAGAACAAAAAGAAGGTTGCGAAAGAAGGCTTTGAGGACTACTTGGGGGGTTAGTCTCCTTGAACCCCATCCTGTTGGTCTCTTTCTTCTTTGAAAGAACCATCCTTCCCTGAAACCACTTTGCTCCTAGATTCTGGGCTGGATACCTGTGATGCCCCCGTAGCGCCTCTGGAAGCCCCCATGCAGGGCGGTGGTCTCAGGTGCTCCAGGCCGGGGAGTAGCACAGGGATAGCTGGCAGAGCGTGGGATGGGTTGGGGGGCCCGGGCACCCTCTCCCCCCTCTTCAGGGGCACTCTCTCCACTCTCATCACTCTCCCGGCGGTGCCACACATGCCGCTCGGGCTCAGCCTGGGTCTGCTGCTTGTGGAGCTGCAGAAGTGGGGGGCTGATTAGTTGGGGACAGAAGGATGTCTATCTCAAACAGCTGCGTCCACTGCAGCATCTTCCATGCCCACTCACAAACCCTCACCTAGAGTCCTAGACTCACAGCATCTCAGATGTTAGTAGTGTGCAGTAGATGTGTGCTACTCTATGGCTCTCATTCTTAGGAGACCCCTGGAAAAGCCTCTGAGTAGCTCAGGTTGACCCTGAACTCAATGGTAGTTGAGAAAGACTTTGAATTTCTGATCTGACTTCATTTCTCCCTGGGATTACAGATGTTTAGGTAATGCTTGGAATGGAACCCCCCACCCCCAGCCCGGACCCTGTACATGCAGGGCAAACAGTCTACTGAGCTACATCTCTGGCCCTCATTTTACCCACTCCCTGAATAAAGAACAAGTTAACAGAGGATCTCAGTGCCAGGTATTATTCTGGTACTCAGAACACAGCGATGAACAAATAGAATTGTCAGTCTTTGTGGGGCTTCTACACTAGTGGTGGTAGTAAGGAAAAATAGACCACAAACTATGAAATAAAGATAAAACCCAAGAATGTCAGCACCAGAAGCTATGGAGAAAATCAGAAGAAGAAAATTCAATAGGCAGCTGTGCGTGACAGGGAAACATGAAGTAGCAGGATTAAGGCCAGCATGGTCTACATAGTCAAGAGTCAGACTCTGTTTTAAAAATCCAGGGGGTGGGTGGGGAAGGGGTTGGGGCAGGGAGAGGAGAAGGGAAAGGAAGGGAAGGATCAAGATTTATGAGAAGCTGGGTCTGGAGGTGCATGCCTGTGATCCCAGCTGGTTGGGAGCCTGTGGAAGGAAGATCACAAGTTCAAAGCCAGCCTGGCTACAAAATGAGTTCAAGGCCAGTCTAGGTAACTTAGTGAAAACAGCTCTTAGAATAATAAGGCAAAAGAAGGCTGAGGATATAGACAGAAGGCTGAGGATATAGCTCAAGGCTTACCTAACATGTCCAAGGCCTTACCTGTTCAATCCTAAGTACTGAAAAAAAATTAGATTCAGGAGAGTGGAGACAGGAAATTTATACTGAGTCTTGGAGATAGTAGGAGGAAGAGAACAGGGTAGGGAACACAAGCGAGGACATATGTGACAGCCAGGTATGGTGGTGTGTGCCTTTAATGCCAGCACTCAGGAGGCTGAGGCAGGTGGGGTTCTGTGAGTTCAAAGCCAGCCTGTACTATAGAGTGAGTCCCAGACAAGCCAGGGCTGTTATACAGAGAAACTGTCTTAACCCCGGCTTCCCCACTAAATGACTTCTGTGAAAATGTAGAGGCAGAGAAGGCCTAGAATCTACTGCTTTGGGGCTGCCCACTCACCTGGTGCATATAGAGGGCATGAAGGCTCATCTCAGTGGACGCATATTCAGACAGCACCAGGCTTTGCAGCTGTCCTTCCCACACGCTGCTCCCGGAGCTGGCTGTCCTGGCGTCCACTCTGTCCCTCCCAGCACAGAAAGACAGCAGGTATCAGCACTTTCAAGATCTATACCAGTTTTTGTGGGCTCCTGCCACGCCCTCCCATCGTGACCCACTTCCACTCACCCAGAGCCTGTCATGGTATTGGGAACCCGGCCTTGAGGGGCCTGTCCAGGCTGTAGAGGGGAGAAGGATCTAAGGGCAGAAGCAACATCAGCCCTGTGCCTGGAGCCCTGCAGGTCTCTGGACAGTGGGGGTCCTCGGCAGGACGAGCCTGCTACCACATTTGCAATGAGGCTCAGTGGCTATGGGGAAAAAATGGGGTTATGCAGAATTCTCAGAAAAGGGAGAGGCCTCTAGGTCCTCCAATATCCTAAGCCTCAGGACCCGATAGCCCAGATTGAACAGGGAAAACCTTGCACCCTGTGCCCCGTGCCATTCCTCTAACCACAATCCACTGCCCATCATCACCCAGGCCCCAGATACACACCTCGGACTCAGACTGTAAGGACTGGATGGATGTGAAAAGGGCATTCTCCGGGAGCAGACCACCCTGGGCAAGGCCAGCAGCCGCTCCATCTCGCTGCACCTGCTCCTTGAGGAAGCCCAGGAAGGCTGTGCTCTCACGAGGGGGCTGCCAGCCGGGATTGGTGATGGCAAAGTGCATGAGTGACAACTCGGTCTTCCCATCCTCGGCTTGCTGGTACACTGAGGCCTCAGTCTGCCCTCCAGACAGCCACTGCGTAAGGGAGAAGACGTGAGCAGGCCTGACTGCTTACAGGAGCCCTTCCAGGGGACAGAGACAGCAGGGCATTGTCACATCTGTCAAAGCCCTGATGCCCATCCCAAGAGTGGCCATATACGGGTCAGTCGCTAGTACTATACTAAGGGAGTGTGACTCATGGTTCAAACCAGGGACGGAATCCAGCCAGATTCCTGGTCACCAAACCGCGTGTCCCTGGTGCGGGGATGCCCACAGGCGAGCTACACTTTTTGTCATCTGTCGGCTCGGAAAGGGTAGCCATTTGCAGTTTTCCCGAAGCTTACTGTGGGCCAGCCTTGTTCCTGGCCATCTGCCCTGACCTCTCCCAGTACCTGAGGATGACCGTGCTGGCGAACGTCCATCTGCGCAAAGGAGCAGGTGTCCCCCACACCGACGACCTCCACAGTAAAGTTTCGGAAGAAGTCTATGATCTCCAGGGCCCGTGGGCGTAGGCAGAAGATGAGAATGAGGGGTGTAACAATGGGACTCAGCAACTCCTCCAAAATGAACACCTGAAAGGGAGGGGACAGGTTACTCACAAGCAGGCCACAGTCCAGCCCTTGTCACCAAGATACCAGTCAGTCTCTAGCAGGCCCTGACTCCAACTCCACTCACTGCCTTGTACTGGAAGAGCTGGGCAAACTCGTCCCGGGTCTGCGAGCGGTGGGCATTACCCTGCCAGTGGTCAGGCATGTAGTGGATGTGGGCAAGGATCACTCGGAGCAGCTGCTCAGGGCAGAACACCATGTGCTGGTCTGGGATGAAAGACCTAGTGGGATCAGGTGCATGGTGAGACACGAGCCCTTCCCAGAAGGCCGCTCTGCTAGTCCCCGCACCGCCCTGGCACACCTGCACACGGTCACCGTGACTCCCAGTAGGGTGACAGTGGTGAGGACGTGCTCCACTGCCAACACATCTTCATCATAGATCGTGAGAGCAATAAGCACGGCCAGGATAGAGCCCGCGAAGAAGGCACCATTCTTGGCCAGTAGAGTCAGTAGCGGTGACAAGAAGCAATTCATGTACTTGGAGGCGGGCTTGTATCCTCGGTTGAGGCGGGACTGCAGCTCGTGTTCCAGCTCATTGAAGTGGCGGAGGTAGCAACGGCCATAGAGTGACCAGCAACGCGCTCCCAGGGCCCCCGGCTCTCTCTTCAGCACCTCAGCATAGCTGAAGAAGGCGTAGAGGATCTGCCAGATGAGGATGAGGGGACAGAGCAGGAAGTTGGCGATGCCAATCCACAGGATGCGGTTGCTGAGACGCTGGGCCAGCTCTAGCCGTTGCCCTCCACGTTTGTACTCGGCCTTGAGGCTCCATTCATTGAGAAACAGAGAGCCGGGTCCCCAGAAGAGGATGAGCTCAAAGTTGTACTTGAGGCCACGGGTGAAGAAGACAACCTCTCCGAGGCCGGGCAGACGGAAGCGCAGAGGCAAGAGCGATTTGTTCACCAGTGCCACCATGTAGTTCTGGAAACGGAGGATGCGATGGTAGATGTCCAACTCCGTCAGCTCACGCTTGTGGATGCAGATCTGATGCTCTTTCTGCGTCTGCACAATCCGGGCCTGCACTTCCTGCCACGTGCAATACGGAAGGGCAGACTGCAGGACGGCGTGGACAAGAGACAGAGCAGAGGTGTTAGCTGAACCCTTTGTTCAACACAGATGTAAGATGTAAGTCGTGTGTTTAGAGCTATTTCCTGACCTGCTCCAGTACAGACCTGGAATGGCCCTCAAAGGCTCAAGTGTTAAGGGCTTGGTCCTTTGCCAATAAGGGGCTGCTCTTAGACGAGATTAATTGGGGCTTTAGATCCCACCCCTTCCTGCATTCCTCTCTACTTCCTGGTTGCCATGAAGTGAATAGGTTTCCTCTGTCATGTGCTCTTGCCATGATATACTCCCTCACCACAGGCCCCTCAGCAACTGAATCAACCGATGTTATCAACCAGCGATAGACTAATATATCCAAAACGGAGGCAAAATCGATCTTTCTCTTTAGAACGCTGATCGTCTCAGACATTTTTTTTCATATTAACAGAACCCTGATTATGACACCTGCCAGTGACGTAATGCTCAGGAACGCATCCTTGCTAAGACCTCTTGGGCTGTGTTGCTAATGGTTCAACTTCCGGTCTTACCATTGGGATCCGCAGAGCGTGTAGGTAGAAGGAGTGGATCTCCCAATAGCAGCAAATGTTATAGATAAACTTGATAAGCCGGTGGACCCAGAAGACACCAGCGATGACCAGGATGGTGATGAGGGAGCCGTTTTCCTGAATCCTGGTATGGAAAAAGATGGGGTAAAAGTAGGGTCCTTGAGGATGGAGTCTTAGCGACACGTTCTGGCGTGTGAATTGCTGCTTCGCACCCCACTCTCCCCTCTACTCATTAGCAGGGTCTCAGGACCATCCTTACCTGGCACTGCAAACTTGGGCAGGCAAAAAGGCATCTGGCAGGGTGACCTTGACAGGCTCGGTAGGATGGAGACTGTGGTTCACCATCTTGTTGGCAAATAGGATGTCATAGTCCACACAGCTAACCAGGAAGGTGGTGAAGGCAACCACAAAGAGGAACTGCCTGGGGAGTGGGGAAGGAGGGATGCAGGCCGTGAGTCAGAGAGGTGCTGGTGAGATAAAATGCAGTGAGCAGAGAGACTAGCGAGTGCTGAACAAGAGAGGAAATTAAAGGGGCTGGAGTGTTCCTAATGGCCTCTGCTACTGCTTAATCTCATAAGACCTTAAGGGCACAACTTGCTCCTATGTTTTACTCTTAGGTTCAGGTACTTCAGAAGCAGCCTGCTTCATTGTGTGTGATAAAATGCTGCCGCCGCTGCCACCGCCACCACTGAACTTGATTTTCAGAGGTTTGATGATTATGGTCTTTAGTCTTTGACTGGGAATCCAACTCATGTCAACAGGATACACACAAGTGCCTTATTCTGCTGAGCCATCTCAATTGCCCAAACTTTTAGCAATCTTTTGTTTGGTTGGTTGGTTTTGTTTTTCTGGACAGGGTTTCTCTGTGTACCTCCGGCTGTCCTGGAACTCACTTGATCTAACCAGGCTGGCCTTGAACTCACAAAGATCTACCTGCCTCTGCCTCCCCGGTGCTGGGATTAGAGGTGTGCATTAGCACACCCAGCCATGAATTCCTTTCTTATCATCAAGAACTCCTTTTCTGCTGGGTGTGGGGACCCATGTTTTTAATTCCAGCACTCAGGCAGGTGGATGTCTTTGAGTTTAAGGTCATGCTGACCTACAAAGGTAGTTCTAGGACAGCCTCCAGGGTTACCTGGAGAAATCCTGTCTGAAAAACCCAAACAGAAATAAAAACAAACAAAACCATGAAACAACAACAAAAACAAACAAACAAACAAACCCCAAATCCTCCCCTCTGGCAACACCAGACTCTCCCCACTCCAGCAGCATGGCTAATGTGCAGTCAGGCAGCATACAGGCTCCAAGAGCTCCTGACTAAAACACACACACACACACACACACACACACACACACACACACACCTCCTCCTATAGCTTAATGAAGTGACTAAGTTGTAAGTTCTTGCTATGTGAGAGATAGAAACTGGGAAGCTCTTCTTACAAGAGGCAAGGCTATAGGTTTAAATGTTATACCTGGGGCTGGAGAGATGGCTCAGAGGTTAAGAGCACTGAATGCTCTTCCATAGGACTTGAGTTCAATTCCCAGCAACCACATGGTGGCTCACAACCATCTATAGTGGGACTGATGCCCTCTTCTGGTGTGTCTGAAGATAGCTACAGTGTACGCATATACATTAAATAATAAATAAATCTTTAAAAAAAAAGTTATACCTGGTCCTGAGATAGAAAGGTTTGTAGAGTTTGGGGCCTAGGATTGTGTTGCAGTTGCACGTGTAGCCAGGCATGAGCAAAAGGGAAGACAAGAATATTTACTATATTTATTCTTTTACTATAGCATGCATCCCTTCGTATACTTACATGAGTTCAAAAATCTCTCCAATGAGCATACATGTGAACCCATTCTTCTGATGTAGATTATAAACGTGTAAGTGTTAAGAAAAAGTGGCCAGTAAGCAAAGACACTTAATATAGACGTTGATGTCTACACACTCTCAAGCTGAAGTCCTGGCTCCATAACTCTCTGGAGTGTGATCTTTAACAGGTTACTTCCCTAAGCTTTGCCCACAGTGGCAAATTGATAACAGACATACCCTCCTTTTAGGGTTATTGGGTCTAGGAAAATACAAACTACTTAACACGGAAATGACAGAGTCCAAAGACATTATTACCATTAACAACTAACACCCTTAGAAAAGTTCTTCATTAATTAACACAAGGGCATAGAGTGCTCCGCTAATACGAGGTATCATTACTTTTAACAATCGTTATTTCAATGAGTTTCATTTCCCCTTCCATGGACTGGGGCGGAGCTTATCCCCATTTCCCATCAGAGAGCTAGCTCAGAGAAAAGGTAGAAGAGCTCCTATGCAGAGACACAAAGGATATTCGAGAGAAGAAGAGGTCAAGGTTTTCAATGTGGTGCCAAGGTGCTGTGGACACAGGAGCAGAGATGTCAGATCCCTGAGGAAACTATCCCCCACCCCCACGGCATCCCCCACCCCCACGGCATCCCCCACCCCCGAGGCATCCCCCACCCCTGCTCTGCTCCCTCAGTATTACCCCAGCAACTTCCGCTCCCTACTCTGGTTGTCATGTCCCAAAACTCACATTTGCTCCCCTCAGCCACATGCACCAACAGGTCCTCTTCCCCTGGGGGTGAATCGCTATAAGAGGCCTCTAGGCGCTGGTATTCAGTGTCAAACTGTGCCATCACGGCAGCCCCCTGTCCACCTTGTTAACCTGCCGGGGAATAGAACCCGTATCAGATCCAGGCACTGTCTACTTGCTGTCCTGCCCACCAGACCAAAAGGAATGAGAAAAAATAGTTGGGATTTGTTTTTACCACTAACCTCTTTAACTCAGAAGCAGTACAGGGATAATAGTCAAGAAGAACAGCTAAACTTGGGACTTAAGGGGGCCTTAACTCTGACCATCATTCCCAGAACCTTTATTGGGCAGCTACTCTGCCAGGATCTGCCCCTTTGATATGGGGTGAGTGTTTCACCTTCTGTCCAATGAAGAGAAAGCTTCCTCCCCTATCCCTCCTGGAAACCCTGGTCTCTCTAGAGACTTAACAGTTTGGAAGCAATTTTTTTTTTTTTTTTGCAAACAAATGTTTAAGATAAGCACATGGCCCTACCAGCTCCATGGACAGTTTCTGCTCCACGTCAGTCCTGGGTGCCCTGGTTGGACAGCTGCTGGAGGAAAAGGTGTCAGGGCTCAAAGAATAGGGAGTTGGGACAGGAAAAAAAATCCAACCCTCACACCCACCCAAGCCCCACTAAGAGGAGGATAGAGAGATGGGGAAGACACATCTTTCCATTTGTGTCAGATTGTCTCCTGGTGTTCTATGTAGGACCATTCATCTACCTGAGGATACCCAGGAGTAACTAAACTCTCTCTGACCCTGTGGAGACTGTGTCAGTCCAGGTCAGAATCCACACAGCCCTTTGTTTTACCTTTGGTCAACCTCAACTTTAGAAACCAGACATGCTTCTCAGAGTCCAGAGAACCCCAAATGAGAGTCTTCACCGGATTTTTCTGGATAATCCCTTCTGCTTCCCTAGCATCAAAGACCCAGCAGGCATGGCTTCTGGATCAGAATTTTTCAGTCAATGTAGACTCGGTTTCCCTCTTGAATAAGTGGTTTCCCTGGGTGCCTAGTGCCAGGTGGGGTCAAGGTAGTATGATATACTCCCAATCAGTGAAGACTCTGGGGATGGTGGATCTTGGTCCGACCTGGTCCCAGAGGGAGTACCTTGGTTAGTAAGAGGCGTGTGCCTCAGGAAACACACTCACCTGGTCAATGTAGACCCAGGGCCCATGGATCTCCCCAGGAAGGGCCTGTGCTCAGGGGTGTCTGTGGATGGTGGAGGGGTCGAGCCAGATCTACAGCTGATATCCCCGGTGGGCTGGGATGCCTCCCCAATCCCAGCCACTTAGACCTGAGCACAGGCGCCCCAGGGTCGCCCGGCCCCAGGCCGGGGGCTAGGCTCCCAACAGCGGACAACCCGGCGCGCGGCCCGGGCGCACGCGCGCTCCCCTGGCCGCGCGCGCCCTCTATCAAAACATTCTAGCTGCGCGCCCCCGGCCCGCCCGCCGCTCCCCTGCCCCCGTTACGCATCGCGAGCTCACTTGGGGCTCTGTGGGCACCCCTGGCCAGCTTGGGCCTGGGTCTGGAGATTCCAGTTACCAGCCTCGCGTGTCACCGCAGGAACCGCGACCCGGGCGATTCCAGAAGCCCGGTCTGTTCTGCTGGGCTCAGCTAGACCAGGAGCTCTAGGCCCTCCGTCTGTCATTCACTGTCACCCGCAGCTAGTCTGGCCAATGAAAAAAGTGGGTGGAGACATGATGGCCAATTCTTAGCCCAGGGGGCAGGACGAAAGGTTAGAGGCGGGTCTTGGAGAGCAGAGGACCAATAGTGTGCTCTACGTGATGAGGGGTTGGGCTACGGGCGCGGCAGTGTGTCCCCTTCGCCTCTCCGTAGCTACCGGATTGTTGTGTGTTGCAGAAATCCAGTTTTCGAACGGTGGACTTGCGTGTGGCTCTGCTCTTGGGACATTAGGGAAAGCTTCTGAGGGCGGGTCGAGTGGAGAAGTTCGGTGTCCGTGCTAGTAGATCGGTTGGGTAGCCTCTGACTGGTAGACTCCTGGACTCGATTTGGGTCTCGGTGCTTTCCATTTCACTCCTGAAGATCCTCACGTATTTCCCGCAGAACTGAGTTGTGGTAGCGGGTGAAGGCCGAGGGGCCTTTCTGTGTGGTGATGACCAGGCCGGCTGCCGACGCAGTAGTAGAATCTCGCTCTGGAGAGCTGTTTCTGCCCTCCGTTTCTTCTTCAGCCATGTTGCCAGCTCCACGTGCAGCCCCAGTCCCTGCCTCGGTTTCTCTGTTGACCCTCAACGGGGAAGCTCCACTTGTTCGGGGCCTGAGCCTGGTGAGCCAAGCTCCCGGGGAGGCTCTGGCCTGGGCGCCGCGTACTTCCTGTCCAGGTATCCGGGATGCTTTGGGGTGGAACTTGGAGGAACGTCACAGGGTTCTGTGGAGCCTATTAACACGGAAGACTTTTACATCATGATTTCCCAGTTTAGGAATCCACACTGATTCTTTCTGTTGCCCTCCCTTTTCTTTCCCCAGTATATTTCAGCCTTGTAAAATATACAGGGCTGGACCATGGATTGTCACCACAAAAGTTTCTAACTGTTGTTTATATCTCGTTACATTAATACCACTGGTTTTAAAACATCGTACCTAGCTCTGTTTCAAAACGAAGTGGGCTTTAGTCAGATATATCCACTTTTACAAAGTACAGAATTGACTGATTTTGTACGCAATTTTGTCTTTGGCTGTGTTTTCTTGCGCTTTGGTTGTCCGCTGTAACTGGGACTATAAGATGTAAATTTAGAAACTGGTTTTATATGGTTAAAAGTAATTTTAATCTGGGAGTTGTGCCACCCACTTGTAATCCCAGCATTTAGGAATCTAAGGCAAGAAGAGGGAGTTTAAGAACAACCTAGACTGTACAGTGGGACCTTGTCTGGTGGGGGAGGGGGGGCTAGAGAATGTAGAGGTGGTTAGTAGATCTGGGTTTCATCCGCAGTACCGCAGTAGTATTTTAGGGCTTACTAGGAAAGGAGCTGAAGTCCAGTTACCTTTCAGACACCGTGATGTAAGATTTTGGTTAGGTATCAAGATGTGGCAGATCATCCCTGGACTTGTTTTCCTGGGTGTGTGCTTGCTTATCCTCAGAGAGACCACTGTGTATACCCACAAGTTCATTATTGGGAGCAAGGGAATATAAGGGATTGCCCATTATCCACTTCAATGGAGGCGTTTTGTTTTGTTTTTGAGACAGGGTCTTACTGGAAAACTTTGGTTGGCCTGGAGCTCACTATGTAGACCAGACTGACCTCTAACTCATAGGAAATCTGTCTGCCTCTGCCTCCCAGCTGCATCACCAAGTCCAGCTCCAGTTAAGTTTGATGTAGAGAGAGAGAAGTACTTCTGGAGTTAGCCTTTACTGTGTATCTGACTGAGGATTTGGAAAACATTGACTCAGAAAACATTTTCCTGATTGATGGCTGTTTTGATAATTTACCTTTGGTAGATGGTTCTTTGGATATGTTGAGTAGCACTTAATAGACTGAAAAAGGAGTTGGGGGTAGGATGAAAAAGGAGTTCAGTGGTACAGAAGAACATTCTTAGGATGTGTGGGATCTTAAGTTCAAGCCACAACGCCAAACAGGAGAAGATTTAACCTTATTATCATCCGTTTTCTACAAGATTTCCCCAAACAATCCACTTTGATAACTGAAATGTAATATTTAATTGTACATTTATCTTTTCAAGAGTATTTATTGTACAAAATAGTTACTGTATGATTTATTTCATGATTGCCGGATTATAAATTCTTGGAAGGCAAAGTCATGCCATCTTTTTTTCTTCTGTATTATCAGGTATTCAATATATATATAGTCCTGGGTACTGTAGGTTCACTGTAGATTGGATAGAATCCCTTTCTATTTCCAATTACCCTTTTCTTCCTTTCAGGAGAGAACACAAGCTCAGGGAGAAAAGTATCTCCATGTTCTCTGGATATTTCAGATAAATTATTTTGTTCAGCCTGTGACCAGGTCTTCCAGAACCACCAGGAACAGGTAAAAGGTCAGAGTATGGGATTAGATGTTAGAAGCAGAAGGTAATTCTGGGTAGAAAGAGGTAAGACATGAGTTTAATAAAGGTCCATAGTTGTCTAGTGTACTTAGTATTAACCGGGTGTATTTCCTATAGTTCTGTGACTAGCTCTGTCTACTGTACACAGCCAAGGTCGGCTGTATTTCCACTCTCTGCCTCCCTCTTTTCCTTCACACCAGAGAGAACATTATAAACTTGATTGGCATCGCTTTAACCTAAAACAACGTCTCAAGAATAAGCCTCTCCTATCTGCTTCAGACTTTGAAAGGCAAAGCTCCAGAGGTAATGCTTGTTACAGAAAAACCTGTATGGGAGCAGAAGGTCAGGGTGGGAAAGACCTCTTGGGATTCTAAGAAAGGTCAGGGGTGGTGTGTCAAACTTGTATGTCCCATACTTGTCTTCAGGAGATCTTTCCAGCATCTCAGGATCAGAAGACTCAGACTCAGCCAGTGAAGAGGACTTGCTGACACTGGATGAGGAGAGGGCTGAATCTGAAAAACCCAACCGACCCCCTGGATTCTACCCACATCGGGTCCTTTTCAGAAACGCCCAGGGCCAGTTTCTTTATGCCTATCGTTGTGTCCTAGGCCCTCACCAGGCAAGTAACAGTACAGGTTGTGTGATCAATCCCAGCTTTTGTATACTAGGTTTTCTTCAGCCAATGTATGTCTTATTTTCTTCCTTTTGGGTAAGGCTATTGTACCTGACAGCATAATCTTGAATTGAACTGGCCAGGATCTTGAAAAGGTCAAGTGTAATGGGATTAAGTCTAAATTGTGGTTATATCATTCCCATCTTCCACCACTACCTCTTGAAGTCTCAAATATCTTTTGTGAAATGGAAGTGATGCCAAGGGTGGTTGTAATGAGTGAGATAATGCAATATAACACTTGGTTTCTTGTTTTTAATACATACAGCATGTGGAATGTTTGTTGATGTGTCTTCTAGATTCCTCCAGAAAAGGCAGAATTGCTGCTACAAAACCTGCAAAATGGAGGTCCCAGACACTACGTGGTGCTCATGGCTGCAGCTGGGCATTTTGCTGGTGCCATTTTCCAAGGGTGAGAGGGTGTTGAATGGGGGATGGATGTACCCCACTAACTTGGGAATACTGCCTGGTCTCCAGTACTGAGTCTGTGCCATCTACAGAAGAGAAGTGGTGGCACACAAAACCTTTCACCGTTACACTGTGCGGGCCAAGCGGGGCACAGCCCAGGGCCTTCAGGATGCCCAGGGTAGGGCATCCCGCTCTGCTGGAGCCAACTTGAGGCGTTACAATGAAGCCATGCTCTACAAGGTGAGTTAGGCCTTACAGATCTGGTAGTCCACTGATCTCATGTTTTTCTAGTTTTTGGGGTAGACAATAGGAATTTCCAGAAACATTCTCTCATTTTTTTTCTATCTTCCTCTCCCTTTGTATGATCAGAAGGCCATTGTTTGAAGATTTTTTTAATGCAGCAGATGAAACTATGCTAAGTGGAGTTACTCTCTTTAGGATGTTCGTGACCTGCTGGCAGGGCCAACCTGGTCCAAAGCACTAGGAGAGGCAGAAACAATACTGCTGCATGCCCCACGCTCTGGCCGGTCCTTGTTCTTTGGAGGCCAAGGGGCACCCCTACAAAGGAGTGATTTCCGACTTTGGGATATCCCTCTCACCACCCGCAGACCCACTTTTGGAGAGCTTCAGCGTGTACTCCATAAGCTGACCACCTTGCAGGTGTATGGTGTGTATTCCGGGTCTGGGGACCTCATACACAGACCAGTGAATCCAGTGGGTTTTCTAGCTCATGGACTGCAACACAATTGACCTGAGTTAGTTTTTCCAAGCCTAAATTTGAGAAAGGTTTTTTTTTTGTTGTTGTTTCATGGCAGATGAAGACCCTCGAGAAATGGTCAGATTTCACTCTCCTGAGACACACTGCAAACCAGTGAGAGAAGAGAGGAAAAAGGATACTGAGAAAGAAAAAACAAAGGTCCCTAGTGATGCAAATAAGGCACTTGGGCAGGATGAAGAACCACTCAAACAAGGTTTGAGCACCATCTGGCAATTGTAAAATGCCTATCTGCCTTGGAAATGCAGTAGCCAATTCTCATAACTGACCCATCTAAAGGTTGATAGGTGAGCCCTTAAACTATACCCACAGCCATCCATACACTCATCCCTGTGAGCATCTGTTTATAAAAATAAGGTGTGTTGTAAAAGGAAACATGTTTTCCTTTTGTTGTTTTGAGAGTGTCTCACTTCAACCCAGATTGGTCTAGAACTCACTATATAGCACCCACACTGGCCTTGAAATCATGGCAGTCTTCCTGCCTCAGCCACCCAAATGCTGGGATTATACATGAACCACCACACTAAGCTGCTTTCTGAACCAGGCAGGGTCTTTGTTGCCTAGCCCAGGCTGGCCTGGACTGTCTGTCGTCCAGGTTGATCTTAAACGCACTGTCCTTTTGCTTCCAGTTCCCAAATGCTGGGATTACAGGCATATACTACCACATCTGTCAACTGAGACATCTTTAGTGACTTGCTAAATCTTAGGACTGTTCATGGATATATTCCTGGTATTTAACATGGAGGGAATGTGTTGTTTGAGTTTGATTGGATGCTGTGCTTGGTGCTAAACATTGCTTTCCTTTACTTTTGGAATTTTTTTTTTTTTGATTGCTTTTGTCTTTTTTTGATGTTGTTGGGATTTTGGGATTTTTAAGGCAGGTCTCACTATATAGCTCTGGTTGTCTTGGAATTCAGCCAGATAAACCAGGCTGGCCCTGATCTCATAGAGATCCACCTGCCTCTGCCTCCCAAGGGCTGGAATTAAAGGTATGTGCCACCATGCTGGTGCTTTACTTTGTACTGTTCTGTTTAAAAACAGGGACAGGGAGAGTTCAGGGACAGAATAAAAACACTTCATTTCAGGATGATCTGGAGTATCTTTTTATAAATGTAAACCCATCTGAGGAAGCCCACATCTTTCTACCCTCTCCCTATTCCTTAGACAGATCTGAGATCATATCCTTTTCTAGGTTCCGAGTCTCAGGAAGAAGATGGCTCCGAAGTAGAGTTGGAGCTAGTAGAGCTGACACTGGGGACCCTGGATCTTCGTGAATTTGAAGTATTGCCCAAGCGGAGGAAGAAGAGGAAAAAGAAGGAGAGAAGTCAAGAGCAGCAATGTGGGGCACATGGGCCCCTTCTTCAGCAACCTCAAGATGAGCCATTCTCACAGCCAACCCAAGTGGTTGCAACCCCATTGGACACTTTGGTCGATGAGGCCAAAGCCCCTGGTCAACCAGAGCTCTGGGATATGCTTCTAGCTGCTTGTCGTGCTGGGGAAGTTGAGGTGCTAAAGCTGCAGCTAGCCACGGGGCCTGTAGACCCTGGAGTTATGTCCCTACTCAGTGCCCCTTTGGGCTCTGGTGGCTTTACTCTCCTGCATGCAGCAGCCGCAGCTGGAAGAGGCTTAGTAGTTCGTTTGCTGTTGGAGGCAGGTGCTGACCCCACTGTGCAGTGAGTATCTCCTTGGCCCCATTTAGGTGTAGAGAGCATAACATGGTGGCTCATGTTGGCACTTGATACTCTTTCCTTGTGCAGTGCCAGGAAAAGCAGGAGTTAAACTTGGTTTTGGGTTTTTGTCTTTAGTGACTCTAGGGCTCGGCCACCTTATACTGTAGCAGCTGACAGATCAACGCGTAATGAATTCCGGAGGTTCATGGAGAAGAATCTTGATGCTTATGATTACAGCAAGGCTCGGGTGAGCTGGAAAAGGAGCTAGAGTGGAGGGCATCAGAGATCCTCATTAGGTCCTTTCTGCTTCCTTGTAGTTTTATAATACCTTTGGGAAATCTTCCAGGTGCCAGGGCCATTGACTCAAGAAATGGAGGCCCGGCAGGCTACAAGGAAAAAGGAGCAGAAGGCAGCTCGACGGCAGCGGGAGCAACAGCAGCGGAAGCAGAGGGAACAGGAAGAACAGGAGCAAGAGGAGCGAAGGCGGTTTGCTGCCCTCAGTGACCGAGAGAAGGTGAGGCTGTAGGGTCTTACGCTGTCTGGCTTCCGTGGAGCCTGCCTCCCTCCCGAGACTGAGCCATTATTTCCTGAGTGTACTGTTCATCGAGGGGACTTTGGACTGTAACATCTTCTCTTTTTTGCAGAGAGCTCTGGCTGCAGAGCGCCGACTTGCTGCCCAGTTGGGAGCCCCTAGCCCTCCAGTTCCTGACTCTGCAGTTGTCAATGCTGGGTATGGGGGCCAGGGGATGAGTTGTTACAGGAGCCTTCTGAACATCGTGGTGTTCAGAAGGGTTGCAAAGGGGACTTGAGATCCCTGGGACCTTTAAGGGCTGGGCTATGCTTAGATGGGAAAGCTTGTGGGTACCTGTCCAGCCATTTTTCTTCCTTCTGTTCAGGCGCTGCTGGAGTTGTGGTGTGTCCCTCCAAGGCCTCATTCCCTTTCACTACCTCGATTTCTCTTTCTGCTCCACACGTTGCCTTCGAGACCATCGCAGTCAGGCAGGGAGGCCGTCATCATGATTTCTTATAGCCACCTGGGGCCAACTCTGGGTCCCAAGAGGACACATCCAGACCTAGAGCTCTCTTCCTCCTTGTGAAGCTTGACATTATTTGGAAGATGGGCAGTGAAGGGCACTCAGGAACTGGGGCAAAGACAGGGCCCCAAAGGTGTGTGGGGCCAGTACTGTCTTTGGAATTTTAATCACAATAAAGTTTGGCAAGAAAACTGTGTATGTACTTACACTCAGAGGGATTGTAGCCTTTGATTCTTTATGGTCACTGTGGCCGTCATCAAAGGATCCTGCCCTGTGTCCCAGACTCCAGGGTCATCTTTCAGTGCCCACTTAACTCTATTGGTTCATAGGAACCTTGTGGTTCTGAGAGAAGATAGTTATACCCCCAGTGCAAAGTGCTATTGAGGATAGGCTTATCCAAAAATTGGATCTGGGGGTCATGAGGCACATCTTCTAGTTCCAGCAATGTGATTTTGTTGATTGAGCTACCAAACAGCAGAGGTCTTGGCACGTATAGGGTCTGTTGTGGACCTCGCATTGTCCAGTACCGGCCCAGGTTAAACCCATTGATCCATACTTGGCCCTGGGGGAATGGATGGAGTAGAAAAACAAAGGATCAGCTCTCTATGGGTAGACTTACCCCCTTTCAGGTTTCTGATCAGATTGAAATGCGTATTTCCAATTTTGTTTTCTTGAATGTGCCCCCCACAATTCCTTCTACCACCATTAGCAATACCTTGGTCCATCCAGGTAGATAGAGAAATGTGTCCCCAAGTAAGCCTAAAGCCGGAAACTTTGCAGAATAGAAGGCAGGGACAGAGGGAGCTTGAGGCTGGGCTCTTTTCATCAGCTGCAGGGGGATCCACCATTTTACAAGCTTATCCACCTTGAGAGGGAACATCATCCACCCAGTGAGGACTGTCTGCCCCAGAAGTGGTGGTTCTAACAGGCCCTGTGGGGAAGCAAGTGCAAAGTCACTCACTGAGTCAGGGCCCACAATGTCCCCAGCAAGCCTGGAATGGAACTGGCCCTGGCCACATCTTCAAGCATCATTCCTCTGCCTACACCTAATGGCAGAGTTCTTCCATGAGGCCCAGCTCCCCAAGAAAGATGGTTAACAAGGGTCCAGGGGAAGAAGAGACAAGCCTAGCTCACCTTGAAGTCACTGTGGTTAGACCCAAAACTGAGCCTCCCCATATTCTCTAGCAATATATCCAGCCTGGTCCCTACTTTCCCAGTCAAATACAGTTCTTCTTTCAAGCTCCGTTCCAGAATGCCCTTCAATACCTGTGGATGAGAGATAGGCTCTGGTAAAGGAAGGGCCCAGTGTTTAGTTCTTGGCCACTACAGAGTGAGTCATGTTAGAACACTTTATTTGGAGGACAGGAGAATGGAATCACCTTATTGGTTGTCTACCATTCTTCTGATATCTGCTTTTTTTGAAACAGGGTCTCTGTCCAGACTGAAAAGTCACTATACAGCCCAGGCTTGTGACTTCCTGGCTTCAGACTACTTAGTGTTGGAAATGCAGGTACACCCCACCATGTCCCTAGTTAAAAAACTTATCACATTCTCCCCATATCCTAGCTTAGAACCTGGGCAGACAGATGGGGAAGGAATGGGGATGGGGAAATTTTAAAGCCAAAGGGTATTTGGGGAAGGGATGGAATTGAAAGCATAATTTGGTTGAGGATTAGATTCTTACCCCATCTACCATCACATAGGCACGGTCATGAATTCCATTATTTGGCACCCACAATGGTGTTGGTTCTGAAACAGTGTAAGTCATATAGGTCCGGTACAGCATAAAGCCACGGTCCTAGATACAGAAGGATGAGGACTTAAAGGATGAGGACTTAAGATGAAATGGTGATAAGATAGAGCATGCATGGAAGATTAGTAGCCAAAGGGATTTTTGGCTGTAGCTGTTCAAGGAGCCTACCCCTCCCTTCAGATATGAGTTTATATCTTACCAGTTTGACAGCCTCAAAGGTCAATGGCAAAACTGAATGGATGGGGCCTTCTGGGCAGAGAAAGTCTAGGAAAGACAGCAAATTCCCATCCTGTGAGGACAAAGGGCAATGTACTGTTAACTTCTGGACTTGAGGGCTGCTCACGGTAACTGACTCAGAAAACAACAGTGTAAAATCAGAGTCAGAGAAGACGGAGAGACTCACCAGGCTCATAGTCAGTGGTCCAAGCTTCATCTTGGGGCTGGGGGGAGGTAAAGGTCCCAAGGGAATTTCCTGGAACTGAGCCCAAATTCCCTCAGTAGTCATAGGAAAACCAAAACAATCCAAGGCTCTAAAAGGAGGTTCTGGACCTGGAACCCAGGGATGGGCTGAGGGAGTCATGAAAACCCTCTAATTTTTCACATGTGGAATTCCCCAGATGGTTCTATATGAGTGGGAACTGCTTCATAGAATGCTAAGTGGGCTCTGTTCTCCCAGACAAACACCACCAGTTTGTAGGGCTCCTTTACAATATGGGCACTCTCCCTTCTCCCCAATTAATTAAAAGGGCACCTTGCTGATGACATTTTGAATTGCAAAAAGCTTAGGTGTGGGGTCTCCTGCTTCAGATATGGGTGCATCATAGTCGTAGCTGGTAGTAATCGGAAGGAAGTATCCCTTGTCATCAGCACCTGCGTTAAAGTACTTTAATTAATTCAACTTCATCTTAGGTGATAAGCACTAAGCACAGAGCCTCATGCAGAAAACCTTGCCATTCGAGAAAAAAGTGGTTGCTATATACAGCTTCTACATAGGCTAATCTACCCAGACCAAGCATATGATTCCTTTTGTCCTCCCTGAGTCCCCCAAAGAGATGATACTTACCATTCCAGTATCCAAAGTTGGTACCTCCATGAAACATATACCTAAAGTGGGGGTAAGTGGGGGGAAAGGGCACAATCTGACCTATGGAATCTTAACTTTAAACCCCAGCTCCCAGGAACATATCGTGTGTCCAGTTACATGTTCACACTGGCTCCCAACTTGAGTATTCTTTCTAGTCCTCTAGCTACAGCTGGAGTGGACCGTGTGGAGTGGTTTTGGCCCCAGTAATCCAGCCAGCCTGTATAGTACTCGGAGTTCACCTAGAGGGAGAAGTGAAAGGAGCACAGTGAGGTGGGAACGAGCTGGACCCATTCCAGCCGGATTGTTTTTCTCATTCCCCTTCCTATGGCCTCTCACCAATGGCCCATGAGGTTCATACTCCCGAAGCAGGGAGAAGATTCTGGTCACGTTGTCAGCTGCAAAAAGGAAAAAAAGTGTTAAAAAAACAAAACAAAAATATCACAGAGGAGGTGACTGTGTCCCAGACTCCACTCCCAACCCTTGTTTAAAGAGACCTGGGCCAAAATCTACAGTGGCATAGAGTCCCTGAAGGGAGCCACATCTGAGTCCTTGAGGCCCATCTGTGGTGAAGAGCAAGATCTCATCTCCTAGTAATGCACGGAAGAGGCCAGCCAAGTGTCTCATATACTTGAAGTCACAGACCTTGTAGCTACCATATTCATTCTCCACCTGCCAGGGACAATGAAAAGAGAAGCCCAGCTATGAGACAAAGGTTAAAAACAGTGCGCACCTGCGTCTTGTGGCCCGTCCACTTCCCATTCATACCTGAATGCTAATGATGTTGCCCCCATTGTGGTAGAGAAATGGATATATCTTTGGCAGCAAAACCTTGAACCAGGAGTCCACAGCATGAAGGAAGGCTAAAGGAAGGAGCTCTGCTTATTAGGGGCCATGAATTTCCAGGTCTCAACAACACCCCCAGCATCTTTGACAGCAACCTCAGTGCTAAGTCTGGGCTGTAGTATCCTTTTCCCTGGCTTACAACTAAATTGAAAGAGCAGTGACTCTAAAATTTTTAATTATTTAATTTTTTATGTGTATGTGTATGAGTATTTTTGGCTGCATGTATGTCTTTGTACCAAGTGCTTGGTGACTGCAGAGGAGGCCAGAATCCAGAGGGTTGGATCCTCGGGAACTGGAGTTACAGTAATGAGCCACCACATGGGTGCTGGAAATCAAGCCTGGGTCCTTTATAAGAGCAGTCAATGCTCTGATGTGCTGAGTCATCACTCCAGCCTCAGGAGCAGTGACTCTTAGAGGAAACTCTCAGCACAGGAAACTGTAGTGTCCTAAGACTCCACATATGATAAGGCTAAACACTCTATGAGCTATATATAATCAGCTAGCACCTAAGAGTACTGTGAAATTTAACAGGAAAGGAGTATTTGACCTGTATATAGTCAGTCCATACATTATGCCTTAAATTCTCAACTCCTATTTATTACTTTTAGAATTCCCTCAATGACTTCATGTTATGTTCTCTGCCTGACACTTTTCCTCCTCTTCTCCTTTCCCTAGTTGATGCTAACTCATGCCTCAATGCTCATGCTTATGCTCATGCTTTTAAATCACACACACACACCCATTTATACATAAATACATACATGCATGTGTGTTATTAAGATGTGTATGCCAGCCGAGGAGTGGTTTGGACCAGCAGATCGAAGTAGGGATAACCAGAGTAGTTAAATTCAGTGTTGTTGAGAGCAATCCTGGTGTATGTATGAATAAATGTATATGCTGTGGCACATGTGTGAACCATAACCTTGAGGAGTCACTTGTCTCCTTCCACCACCTGGATCTCAAACCATGCATTTGGGTCACCAGGCATGGTGACAGGCATTTTCTCTTACACCTATACTCCTTTTTTTTCCAGACAAGATTTTTCTATGAAGTCTAGGAACTTACTATGTAAATCAGGCTGCCCTTGAATTCAGGAGATCTGTCGTCCTCAACCTCCTAGGGCTAGGGTTAAAGACTTGCACATGACTAAATCTTCCTCTTTGTTATAAACTTCCTCCAGAAAGCCCCTCCCAGCACAGGAGGAATAGGAATTCAAAGCTGTGAGGAATTCTAAATTCTAATAGCAACAAGGTTGTACCAAGGGCCAGCCTGGACTACATGAGAACCTGCCTCAAACAAACCGCTACTGTCCCCAGATAAGATTGGACCCTTTTGTCAGTCTCACTTCATGTGGGCTCTTTTAAGGACATGACAAATAGTATTTGTACGACTGTCTTTAACCAATGGCAGGATCCAGTGCTGTTGGAGTACCCCTGCCCACCGGAGGACAGAGCTCCTGCCCACCAGAGGAAACATCAGAGTCTCTGGGTAGACTCAGTGAAAGGTATTTTAAAGAAAATTTTAAAATTATTTTTTTGTTGTTCATGTTTTTAAGACAGAGTTTCTCCATGTGGCCCTGGCTGTCTTGGAAATCACTGTAGATCAGTTTGACCTAGAACTCAAGAGATCGCTTGCCTCTGCCAATAGAGTGCTGGGATTGGAAGTGTATCTACCACCTTCTGGCCAGTTTTGAATTATTTGTTTGTTTCGCTGTGTAGCCCTGGCTGTCCTGGACTTGCTTTGTACACCAGGCTGGCCTCAAACTCACAGAGATCTGCCTGCCTCTGCTCCTGAGTGCTGGTATTGAGGGCATGTCTGGCTCATTCTTAAATTCTTAAAAGAAGCTTTAAATTACATTTATTTAGTGTGTGTATGCATTCAAGCCACGGCAGGTTTGCAGAGGTCAAAGACAACTTGCAGAAGTCGGTTCTCCCCCTTCACCACAGGAATCCAAGGGCATCAAACTCAGGTCGTTAGGTTTGGAAGCAAGTACTTCTGCCTGTTGACCCATCTCATAAGTATTACTTCCTTTTTGTTTGGAAAAGAAAAGGTTTGTAGCCCTGGCTGGCCTAGAACTTCCTGTATACACCAGGTTGGCCTTAAACTCACAGAAATTTGCTTGACTCTGCTACCCGAGAGTATTATGTATACCACCATGCCCAGCTCATTTTGTAAAAAAAATCTAAAATCATTGAATTATTTTTTCTTCCTATGTTTACATCAAAGAGACCCATCTAAGCACATATGAAACCAAATTTATTCACTCAAAAAATATGCATGGGGTGTCTGTGACTCTGCTTCAAGCACTGTCCTAGATGTATAGAAGGAACAGCAGGCAGAAGCAATCTCTGCCCTGTGGGTTCTTTCTCGAGTGGAGGCAGACAATAAATATATGAGAAAACTACAAAGTGTGTTAGGGGCAAGAAGAACAAGGCAGGAAAGGAGGCATACGATAGTTTCGGTATGGAATGCTTAAAACCTAGATGGTGGGGCTGGAGAGATGGCTCAGTGGTTAAGAGCACTGACTGCTCTTCCAGAGGTCCTGAGTTCAATTCCCAGCAACCACATGGTGGCTCACAACCATCTGTAATGGGATCTGATGCCCTCTTCTGACCTGCTGGTGTACATGCAGGCAGAACAATGTATACATAATAAATAAATAAATCTCTTTAAAAGAAAAAAAAACCTTAGATGGTGGCTGGAAGTTATCACGGAAGGTGATTTCTACAGAGGTCCTGTGGAAGCACCATATGCAATGCCTGACACTGAGGCGGGAAAGTATGCAGAACAGCAACAAGGGCAGTATGGAGGGGGCCAAGGAAGCAAGCAGCAGCGGACACCAGGGAGCCAGGCCTATGGCCTGGGAGGCTGAGTATGTGGCTCATCTTGAATGACTTGACTGGAGATGGACGTTTTAAACTGTTTTCATAGAAGCCCACAAGTTGCTAGACTGAGAATAGACTCCATGTGAAGAAAGGCCAACTAGGAAGAGCAATGAGGGTGCAGTTAAGATGTCAGCAGGGGGGGGCTGGGGATTTAGCTCAGTGGTAGAGCGCTTACCTAGGAAGCGCAAGGCCCTGGGTTCGGTCCCCAGCTCCGAAAAAAAGAAGAAAAAAAAAAAAAAGATGTCAGCAGGGGAGGTCTGCACCAGTAGGCGGCAGTGTAAGTGACCAGAAATAGTTAAATTCAACACTGACAGACTGAATGGAGGGTGACAGGAAAGAGTGTGGAGTGAGAGGAGAGGTGTGACAGGTTGCACTGCAGTATTTAGAGTGCTGGGATGGGAAAACTCTAGAAGCAAATAGTTGCTTTGAAAGGCCGTACCGGCACGTCAGTTTCTGTTATTGTCACTGCACCGTTTATTTATCTAAATAGAGAAACAGCACAGGAGTTTGGCATGTGTGGAGAAGCCATGGTAAAGGTCCTAGGAGAGATGCAGGTCAAATCTACCACACAAATGAACCAAATTACTCAGAAAAGAAAATTAGGAAAGAGCTATGTCTAAGAACAGACTTGACTGGTCAGAAAATTGACTCTTTTTCTACCCATGGCCCACATCTGGCGGTCTCGTCCAATAAAAGTGTATCCACAAGTCTTGTTACACTCTGTCTCTTCCGTCTTCCTCTTCTCCCACCCACTACTCTCCCTGCACTTGAGCACCGTCACCGTCGATCATCTACCATAAGAACCCATTCACTCCTTCACTCTTGTTCTCTTTAACCCAGTTGCACCCAGGCTGAAGTGATATTAAAGCAAATCCAGCTGTGCCATAATTCTGGGGACATTTTCCAGTGGTTTTCTTCTGTAATTGGAATAAATCACAAAGCCCCATCACAGAACTGCAAGGGCCTCTATCATTTGCATAATCATCTCAGCTCAAGTTCCCAGTCACAGTCCTGCCTCCCTGACTACTGCTCCAGGCATGCTGTTCTACTTGCCTCCATCCTGCCATGTTTCTGCCACATTTGTCATTCGATCAGTGCTTTCTCTTTCACAAAAGCCAACTAAAATGTTAACCTTCTCAGAAAGTCTCTTTTCACTACCCTCAATACTTCTCATTATTCATTATTTCAACTCCTTATTTATGTAGCTTTTGTACAGTATATGATCTTATTTATAGTTTTGAAAAACAACTGTTTTTCCCACTCTGTTTTTTCCTTTCATGTTATTCAAGGTCTCTTTAGTCCAGGCTGGCTTCCAACTTCCTACATAGTGGAGGATGATCTTAAACTCCTGATCCTCCCATGTCTACCTTATAAGCACTGGGATTATAGGCGTGCATCACTTGCCTGCTCTGCAGCTCACACTACTCTGTTTTATTTTGCACAGGACTAAGTCTTTGAGTTCTCAGTTTCTAGCATCCTGCTAGATGTGAAGGAAAGAATAAATGTATGACCTCTAAATGAGGGGTGGCCTCTTGTTCAGGCATTCAATTTGTTGTCTCAACTCACCAGGATCTGAGGTTCTCAGATGAATATCACGGTTTCGAAGCAACCAAGATGGGAGACCTCCCTTAAGGAAAACATAAAGGCAACACATGAGTAGCTAGGAGGGTTTGTTTCTGATTTGACACAGGGTTTCACTCTGTAGTCCAGGCTAGCTTCAGTCTGTCCCAACCTAAATTCTGGGATTACAGGATAAGCCATCTCTTCTTGAGCTTGAGACAAGTTGAGACAAGTTTTGCTTTGAGGTACAGTGGGGGAGGCAAGAAGGGAGGGGGTTAAGTATAGCACTGGAAATGGCCCCTAGAGTGTGGGCAGAAAAGAGTTGAAATCCACAGGAACATCACCTTTGGTTCTGCCCTTTTCCAACTAACTCACCATCTCCCACTCAGCACAGATGTAAGGTCCTGGTCTCAGAATGACCAACAGGTTTGCTTTAGCTGCCTCATTCAGAAAGGCAGTGAGGTCCCGGCTGCCATTAAAGTTATAGATCCCAGGTTCTGGCTCATGGTAGTTCCAGGGCACGTAACTGAGAAGCGAAGATGTTAATAAGACCTAGAGTTTCCCTAGGAGACTCAGAACTTGCAGAGATGCAGCTAGAAAGAGGTTCTGGGCCGCCCTTTCTCACCCTTGCCTGAGGGGTCCTGAAGCTCAAACCCTTTACAAACCCAGTCAGTTTCCTGGGGAAACCCCTCCCCCCCCAATTTTAAGGAAGAGTAAACCTCGCTTTCACAAAGCTCTCGCGAGCACTTCTTACAACTGCACAGCGTTGAGGCCGCTCATTTTCATCTTGAGAAGTCGATCGGCCCAAAGAACCCGCGGTACGCGAAAGTAGTGCAGGCTGCCAGAAATATAGCGGAACGGGACCCCGTCCAGGAGGAATCTGTCATGTTGCCGATCCACTACGAAGGAGCGAGCTTCTGCCTGGAAGGGCAAAAGTCTGGCTCGAGTGGTCGGGAGTAAGGGTCAGTGTCTGCCAAGTGCTTAAGAGATAAAACTGGCCTTGTCAGTAGTTAGCTATTTCTCCACTGTTTTCTGTTTTTCCCTCCCCACACCCAGACAGGCAGTCTGACCCTCTCGGTTTACCTGGGACAGCAGCAGCAGAATCACAAGCCGCAGCAGCAGGGAAGGCAGGTCGGGTGGCATCTTCGGAGCTTACAAAGTTCTTCTATTCAGTGAGGGCTTTCCCACCCGTCACGTGTCGGATTCCTGGGAGGGAACCTCATCAAGCAAAGGGGCGGAGACCACCTCAAGTTTTCGGGCCAGTTAACCCGGACTCTGCCCGTGGCCTTCCACCATCCACTAGTTTGTAAAATCCTCTACATATTACTTCTCGAAGTGCTGAACCCGAATCAACTCCATTAGCATCACCTGGGAGCTAGTTAGAAACGCAGAATCTCGGGTCCTACCCCAGACCTGTAGAATTAAAGTCTGTACTTTAACAAGCTTGCTCTTCTACGCTGAACTCTCGGAGGGCAGGTACGGCGTCTTATGTCCTCATGACTAGTAAAGGATCTGGCACATATCAGGCTAAATCTATATGAATGGTAGCAGTAGGGTCTAAACGGATTCAGAAACAGTAGAAACCAGAAAATCTTCATGGTGATCATGACTATGAAAAGGGGAAATGGGTTACAAGGAGCCTGTTCTGGTCACTCTTATTTTTAAGGCGCACCCCTTTCCAATATATACCTGTCTGTCTAGGCAGGAGATGTGACGCAAACTGCATAAGCTTAGAAGTCTAATTTTCCATTTCTTCTGCCTTCACACCAGTGGATTTCAGGGTCAGGGTAGAAAATACTATTATTTCTGTTTATTAACACACACTGAAGGCTATGTTTCAAAAATTGTACAAAAGACATCTCGTTTAGTTTTGAAATAGCCCATGAAATGATTTTCATTCTCATCTTACACACGTGGAAAATGAAGGTTGGAAATAATTACGTGACTGTCCAAAGTCACAACTAGTTCAGTAGAGCTGGGATTGAACTAGTCACTTTGGCCTCATAATTCACAACACTTTGCCTTAGGTAAAGTGGGAAACATGAGGATCTGAAAGACTAAATAAATTCCTGGAGGTGACAAAGCTAGGAGACTGTTAGGACCAGATTTAGAAACTGGCATCTAGTTCAAGAGCACACTCTGACACTGGCCAGGTAGTGGAACACAGGCCAGACCCCTGAAAGTATTAAGGGGTCAGACCTCCAGGGATCTAAGGGTCAGCACCCGCCTTTCTCTGGTCCCTCCTCCAAGCTAGATTGTAATAAGTCACTTTCTAACTCCAGCGCGCGGGAGCTATAAGGCCTCCTACCTCCGACATTGAGAGACGGAGGTCCTAGGGGACTCGGGCAGAGCCCTGCTTTGCTCCCCTTTGGTACAAGTCCCTGCGTCTTGACCCTTACTGAAGGGCAAGTGGGAACCCTCGGCGAGATATAGAAAACAACCCACCCCAGGTCTAGCCGGGCCCCGGCCTCTCACTTCCGGGTCCCCACATCCTCTTGCCGCCTCTTGTTGCTAGGATACAGCAGGCCGTTACTTCGACGCGGACTGATGATGTCACCGTAGCTTCCGGTCCCTGGCCCTTTGCACAGGCCGGAGCCAGGTCACTGAAGAGTTTGTATTGGCAGATCCTGTGCTCGGTCCTCAGCGACGGAGGGTGGACTCGGCCAGAGGTGGGCTCGAGTCCCGCACCTACTGCGCCACCCCATGCCTCACGGGTGTGAGAGCTGGACCTGGCCGAAGGTGGGCCGGGGTTGAAGGAAGCGGCCTGGTAAGACACAGCGTGGCCTGAGGCTTTGGGGTGCCAGAACTCAGCCTTCTTAGAGCTGGAGTCACCAGGGACTGTTTTCTTTAGATGTGAATCTGGGTTCTCGGAGGTGAACCTGAGCTCTACTGGTTGGTATCTCAGTGGCTGTCTGGATTGTTCTTTACCCGCGACCTGCTGTTTTCATTCCAGCATGATCCGCCGGGACCCCAACCCATCGTCTGGAAGAGCCCACTCTCCCTGGAAGAAAGACCATCCTTGAAGAGGATGACTGAGACGCTATGGGCCATGCACTGTGTGTCTGCTCCCGGGGAACTATCATCATTGACAATAAGCGTTACCTCTTCGTCCAGAAATTGGGGGAGGGGTGAGTGTATGGAAGTCACTTAGCTAGACCCAGGTCATTTAGGGGCAGTAATAGGGACACAAGAGTATTAGCCTTAGATTCTACCTCACCTGACCGGTTAGCTGAATAGGTCAAGAATTGTATTCTAGGCCCTGGCCTCCTGAATCTACTTTGTGTGACCTTAAGTAAACTGGTTTCTTCTGCTTAAACGGAGATGATTATAATGTCTCACTGAGGGACTGGTGAGAAAACTAAGTTAGATAGTATATTCTTTAAAACATGTCGCCCAGTGCCTGGCTCATGAGCACTTACTAAATTTTGATTGTTACTTGAAATTAATTGAGCATCTTATGCTCAGACCAAAGGATCTCAGTGATTTCTGTGCCCCTGCTCTTGAAGATGGCAGACCTTAACGTCTTGAAACTATATGAGAGCTACATCTTGGGAGGGTTTCTACTCCATGTGAGAGGCACACTTCCCTAAGGGAATTTCTCGGGGTCTAAGCCATATGGGAGACAATCGTGGTCCTTCATCGACCCCTTTGACCCACAGTGGGTTCAGCTACGTGGACCTAGTGGAGGGCTTACATGATGGACACTTCTACGCCCTGAAGCGAATCCTGTGTCATGAGCAGCAGGACCAGGAAGAGGCCCAACGAGAGGCAGACATGCATCGCCTCTTCCAGCATCCAAACATCCTTCGCCTCATGGCTTACTCTTTGAAAGAACGAGGAGCTAAGCATGAAGCCTGGCTGCTGCTACCCTTCTTCAAGGTCAGAAAAGCTTGTGGTTATAGAGGGGATTGTAGCATTGTACAACCCCACCAAGGGCTCTGTGGGCAGTCAAATATAAATACCCTAGGAACACACACCCTAGTTTTGGCCACTTTATATTTGGGGCTCAGAGAACCATAGGATCCTCTATGAACTTGACATCACACATAGCCCCAAATGATCAGTGAGAGTGTATGTGGTAAAAGGGTTGACAGACTTCAACACAAAATAGAATCCTGGGAAATGGAGGCTTCAGAATGTCTCAACACAGGAAAACTTATGTTGTAGAGAGGTACACTGTGGAATGAGATAGAAAGGCTGAAGGACCAAGGCAACTTCCTGACTGAAGACCAAATCCTTCCGTTGTTGCTGGGTATCTGCAGAGGCCTTGAGGCCATTCATGCCAAAGGTTATGCACACAGGTCAGTGGGCGGGCCCTACACTTAATGAAGCCAGGGGAAAGAGCAATGCCAAGAGAAGTGGGATTTCTCTGCACTCTCTCCATGGTGCTCCCTGGGATACCAGCCTACCTACCCAGGATGCCTTTGGGTCATTTTCACTTCCCTCCAGGGACCTGAAGCCCACCAATATTTTGCTTGGTGATGAGGGGCAGCCGGTTTTAATGGACTTGGGTTCTATGAATCAAGCATGCATCCAAGTGGAGGGATCTCGCCAGGCCCTAGCTCTACAGGTAAGAGAGTCCCCAGGTTTCTTTGGCCATCTCCTCCCCATCCCCAGACCATTCTGATGCATGCACCAATTTGGTCACATGATATGGCTTGTGCTCCACTTTTGAGCTCTGGGGACACTGTTCCAGGACTGGGCAGCCCAGCGGTGCACCATCTCCTACCGGGCACCTGAACTTTTTTCTGTGCAAAGCCACTGTGTCATCGATGAGCGGACTGATGTCTGGGTGAGGAGCATGTGGGTGGGAACCTGGGTGGAGAGGGGTGTGGCTTTGTAACTATTTTGGATTAAAGGGAAGGAGACTTTTGGTTTCTGTTGCATGGAACCCCAGAGCCACAGTATGTCTCCATACCCGTCCACTTCCTTCCTGGGAACCATCACTGACACTGTTCTCAGGAAGCTGTGCAATCACTGTGGCTGAACTGCTAGAGGCACTGGCTAAGCAGGGGCACACAGGCCTCCCTCCTGCTAACATGGTTCCTCAGAGCGAGGTTGGCATATTTTTAGCTTACATGGTCTCCTTTTACCATAGCAATAAGGAGAGAGATGCCATTTTTCACCTTCCAGGAACTAACCAAATTATGCTCAGTCCCTAGGCTGTGTGCTTTATGCAATGATGTTTGGGGAAGGCCCTTATGATATGGTGTTCCAGAAAGGTGACAGTGTGGCCCTTGCTGTGCAGAATGACCTCAGCATCCCACAAAGCCCCAGGTGAGGAGTAAGAGGACACCGAGCATTGTAGACTTGGCCTAGAGCCAGCTGAGTTGGAATCCTAGCAGTTCTAGGTGTCCTCCAGTCCTCTGCCTTCCCCATCCCACAGGCATTCTTCAGCATTGCGACAGCTGTTGGCCTCTATGATGACTGTGGACCCCCAGCAACGCCCTCACATCCCTGTCCTCCTCAGTCAGTTGGAGGCATTGCAGCCACCAGCTCCTGGCCAGCACACCACCCAAATCTGATCAAATCAGTGGGCATATTGGGAAGATGACCTTGAATCAGCTCTCATGCCTCGTTGGAACTTCTGATCTACACAAGATGGGTCTCACCACTAGGGGCAAGGATGGTGGGTCCTTGTATATTCTGCTCTTATCCCAATACCTGGGCAAGGAGCCTAGGGTGAGTTGGGGGTGGGGGGGATGAAACAGAAAATATGGCTCAAAGCTGGGCTGCTGGGCGCACATCATGTTCTGCCTCCAGATCTGGCAGCAGCAGAATACATAAAAAGTAGAATAAAGTGAAAACAGACTGTGTGTATTTTAGGTCAATGTGTCTAGAGGGAAAGAATGAACTCCGGTTGCTATTTCCAAGGGTATCTCCTGGCAGGAAGTACTGTGTGGTGTCTTGAGGCAGAGTTACTTGAGTTCTGCCTGCTTGACAGCAGGCAGGTCTTTAGCTTGCCTTGGTCAGAACCAGAGCCTCCAGCTTGAGCTGGTTTCTGTCTGTGCCAAGAAGTGGGACCAGGGTCCCTTTGAAAGCACACTCCACTAGTTCTGTCGTTCATTCCCAGGGTGGTAGCTTAGAACAGCCCAGCTTGGCAGGTTTGCCAAGTCCATGACCTCTGGGTGGAAACACACCAGGTCCTTTCCCTTCTTCAGCAGAGGACAAAGGGAGTGGAGCTGGCAGCCATTTTTTCCAGTCTCCCTGACTATTCTAGCTCACACATGGTTAATAATTGATGAGGCTGGTGGCCTGTGGCAGTATCCAGCAGCCACTTCCTGCCCTATTTGCTGAGTAAACAGGCACCTTGCCTTAGCTGGGTTTTAAACCTGTTCCTCAGGGAAGGGCACTGCTTCCCTGAATCACCAGGGAGGGGAGGCAAGAGAAAGGTTGATGATCCTCTTCTGGAGATTTTGAAGCTTCCTCCCCCAAGCCATGTCCACCCCTACATGCTGACGTCAACACAAGTCCTAGGGTGCCTATTAGTGAAGTATAATTTATCCCTAGGGTCCAGGAAGGAGGCTTCTGCCCTGAGCAGAGGCTGAGGCCAAAAGAAAGCACAAACAGAGGGGAGAGACCTGACTTTTAATAGCGTAGCTCCAGCCCCAGAAAGCGAGATAGACAGTAAGCTATGCAAAGCTGCCAGAGGTGCCCTGGCACAAACAACTAGGAGGTTGCCCTTGTTCCTGCCCATCCCCCAAGTTTGTGAGGTGGCTGTATGCCCAGGAACTTTGGGCCCGCACAGCCCCCATTCCCAAATCCTCAGTGTTCAACGAAGCCTGGGCCAAGCCTTGCTTCTAGAGCTGTTGAAGGAAGCAGCAGCAAGAGTAAAGTAGTCCAGCCATCCAACACAGACACTCAGACATCAGTTCCTATTTCAAAAAGTGAAGACTTGTATCTTGCAATAGCTTGTAGCTGGACAGACAGGTCCAGGATTTGGTCCTTGTTTCTTTCCTATCCTGAGCGTCCTTAGGACCTTACATCGAAGTCCTTAGGTTCATACTTTCTGAGGTTCAATGTGGGACCCTTTGGCAAGTCTCACCTTCAGCCATGTAAAGGTAAAAAAAAGGTCACAAGCGGCAAATAACAGGAGGTAGCAGCCAAAGCAGAAAGAGGAGGACAAGCAGAAGCTCAAGCAGTTACAAAGGGGACAAGAAACCATGCAAGGAGACTGTTTATTTCGAAAGGATTTTGCAATAAACACAGTGAACAGGGCTCCAAGTAGCTGTCTATTCTTCTCCCTCATCCTCGTCCTCATAGGAGTCGATGCCTACTTCCTCATAATCTTTCTCCAGGGCAGCCATATCCTCTCGAGCCTCGGAGAACTCCCCCTCCTCCATTCCCTCACCCACATACCAGTGTACAAAAGCCCTCTTGGCATACATCAAGTCAAACTTGTGGTCCAGGCGGGCCCAGGCTTCAGCAATGGCGGTTGTGTTGCTCAGCATGCACACTGCACGCTGCACCTTGGCCAGGTCGCCCCCAGGCACCACGGTGGGAGGCTGGTAGTTGATACCGACCTTGAAGCCTGTGGGGCACCAGTCCACAAACTGGATGCTGCGCTTCGTCTTGATGGCAGCGATGGCAGCGTTCACATCCTTGGGCACCACATCTCCCCGGTACAGCAGGCAGCAGGCCATGTACTTGCCATGCCGAGGGTCACATTTCACCATCTGGTTGGCAGGCTCAAAACAGGCATTGGTGATCTCTGCCACTGACAGCTGCTCATGGTAGGCCTTCTCTGCAGAAATGACTGGTGCGTAGGTAGCCAAGGGGAAGTGGATTCGAGGGTAGGGTACCAGGTTGGTCTGGAACTCTGTCAGGTCCACATTGAGGGCCCCATCAAAGCGCAAGGAAGCTGTGATGGAGGAGACAATTTGGCTGATGAGGCGGTTGAGGTTGGTATAGGTTGGGCGCTCAATATCCAGGTTACGGCGACAGATGTCATAAATGGCCTCGTTGTCCACCATGAAGGCACAGTCCGAGTGTTCCAGGGTGGTATGGGTGGTCAGGATGGAGTTATAGGGCTCCACTACAGCCGTGGACACTTGTGGGGCTGGGTAGATGGAGAACTCCAGCTTGGACTTCTTGCCATAGTCAACAGAAAGCCGCTCCATCAGCAGAGAGGTGAAGCCAGAGCCAGTGCCTCCTCCAAAGCTGTGGAACACCAGGAAGCCCTGGAGTCCTGTACACTGATCAGACTGAAAGGCAAGGAAGAAAGAACAGTATAGGTGGGGGGAAAGCCTGAGGCATTTTCTAGTTTTACAAGGTCTAAAGTATCTCAGATGTTAGGACAAAGACTGAACGTCCATCCCCTAACAGCATCAAATCAAATTCTAAAACACAACTAGTGATGATCCTAGAAATGGACCTCAACACTTTCCTGAGCACAGAGTCCAAAGCTCCCTCCCTGCCAGGCTGCAGTCTCACCAGCTTGCGGATCCGGTCCAGCACTGGGTCGATGATCTCCTTGCCAATGGTATAGTGACCACGGGCATAGTTGTTGGCTGCATCTTCCTTCCCAGTGATAAGCTGTTCTGGGTGGAAGAGCTGGCGGTACGGGCCATTTCGGATCTCATCTGAAAGACCGTATATCACATTGCTAGGGCAAAAAACCACACGACTATGCTCCTTCCTCCTCCCCACCCACGGAGTGGCAGCTGAAGCCAGATAGATGAAAGAGTTAGCTCATCTTCCTGCCAACCTGGGATCAGCGTCCATCTTCAGCATCAAATAAAATCAAGAGGCTTCAAAGGTCACAAAAACCCAGTCAAGACATTCTTTAAAAGAGACACTCTCCACCTTCCTCAAAGGGAACCCGCCCTGCTCACCAATTACAGTAGGCTCCAGATCCACAAAGACTGCCCGAGGCACATGTTTTCCAGCTCCAGTTTCACAGAAGAAGGTGGTGAAGGAGTCATCCCCTCCACCAATGGTCTTATCGCTAGGCATCTGCCCATCAGGCTGAATCCCATGTTCCAGGCAGTAGAGCTCCCAGCAGGCATTGCCCATCTGGACACCTGCCTGGCCCACATGGACTGAAATGCACTCACGCTGAGGAATACAGAGAAGGTCACAGCATAAGTCATCATCCAGAACTACTCACTTCATTAGCTTCTTTCTCATCCTCTTGCCTATTAGCTGAGACTGCTCAGTTGGTCAAAGTATGGTAAGGTCGGGGCTCACAGAGGTCAGAAGCAGCTGGCAGCCTCTCCAGGTTTCCTCAGTACAGGGTTCCCCAGACCGGAGGCATCCAGAAGGGCAGACTAACCCCTTAGCCTACTTCTCAGTAGAGAATTTATCAAGTGAGAGCTGTATAATCCTGTTACATCCACAGGATACCAAGAGAGGACAGAGAGGACATGCACACCCGACAGGGAGGGCTTCAGCAATTATAATGGGGGTGCAGGGAGAGAGAAACAGACACAAAGGGATATACACGGAAAGACAGACTTTCCAGTTGCTTCCAGTCCGTGCAACTTCCAGAAATACATTTTACAGTTTATAGCCAGCAGCTTCCTACCTGGTTAATCTTTGTCTTGAAGATTAACTAAAACTTCTCACAACCCTCTCCCTTTCTTTCCTGGGGGCAAAGAGGTGTCTCAACCTTCCATCTGGTATCAACTGACCATTCTGGCCTTCAGGATGCTGGAATCTTCACTTTAAATTCCATCTGGCCCTGAGGGATCAATCCCATCTGGCTCTTCTCCTCACCTCCACCCCCACACTCTGCGTTGCTTCACCACCTCCATCCTCGCCTCAGCCCGCATAGAAATAGCAGCGATAATGCGGGTAAGCACTGACGGCAGGGGCGGGCAATACAGGTATACAAACTGGAGCCCTGACCAACTTAAGGCTCTGTCTAAGGGGTTCTGTAATTTAACCCCTCAACACCCAGGTCTCTAAGACTCGTACGCCTCTCTTTCCACAACCAAATGGCGTGTGGGGGTGGGGTGGGGCACGACAATTTCTAAATACCCAGAAAAGGAAGTGGAACCTGCTAGGAGGCCCTTGAGGAAACCCGCCTTGCTGCACAAGGCCAGGGGAGCGCCATCTGTACCTGGGCCTTACAGTCTGCTTTCCCACTGGAGTCTTTCCAGTTACTTCCCAGCTGAAAGCTTGGATTGGGTTTCTGCCCCCGCTCTGGGCTATAAATACAACCCCCTTCATACACCTCTTTCCCCTCCCCCGCCAACCTGGCCTCGGCCGGGGCTGTCGTTCAGCGCCAGCTGTCTCTGCCTGTCCTCCGAGCACCCGCACTCGGGTAGGAGGGGCACGCTTGCCTCCCGAGGCCGAACCCCATTCCCGCCACCCTCCTGGCTCAGGAGGGGGTGCTGAGTCATGTAGGGGGGGTGTAGATGGGAAGGAGGCATAGAGGAAGACGGGGTGCGGTACCAAGTAACCCCTAACACCAACCCGCGCCAAGCACGTGTTCGGTCAGTTCCAGGGACTCACTCAGGAGGTATGGGTGTCGGGAGCAGCGGAGCAGATCTTCTGCCGCCCAAGGAGAGCACTGGGTGCAGGAACTCGTGACTCTCCTCAGGAGGGTTGGGGCACAGACGCTTGGCCCCAAGCCGGAGGGCACTATAGGAGGGCTCCTCTCTGCTAGTGAAGTACCCTCCCTCAGTCCCCAGTTTATGAAGGTGGATAACACTCTAGGCCAAAGTCACCAGGAGGGGTGGGGGAAGCGCAAAACTCTTACATCTCCTGGAGACTCGGAATGCTAATGAAAGGGTCCTCAGGAAGGTTCCCTAGAGGAGCGGAGCATTTTTTGACAGGACCAGAGAGATCCCGGGTTGGGGCCTCACTCACCATGATGAGTTTGGGATGTACGTCTCACGTAGAGTCGGGGTCACGGGTCTCGGTGAGATCTGCGGAGCTGCAGTGCCGCACCACTCTTATAAGAAGGAGGCGGGACCTGCGCGCTCAGCCCGCCCACCATGGGGCGGGGTGGTCTAAAGACGACACCCCCGTCAGGGTAGGTGGCCACCAGGAGTGAAGCCTAGTCGGATCCCCTCCCCTTGCCGCTCCGGATTTCCTCACCTGTCGGGTTTGGCTTAGAAGCTGCGGCCCATATTCGCTCCTAGTTTTGAGCCGACGCCCCGGATTCTCAAGGTCCGAAGTAGGGACGCAGGGCGCGGTGACTGAGCGTGTCTCGATTGCACCTGCGTCATGCAGACGCCCATAGTGCAGGTGTTCCGATTTAGGGCGGATGAAGCTCAAGCAATCCTTCAAAAGCGGCTGTCCCCGACTTTCTCCGCTGTCCTCCCAGCGTCGCCTCCCGGGCTCGGGCGGGTTGGGCAGCTGGGACTGGTCGCCAGAGACCCCCTTACAGAAGACCGCCGCCTGCTGGTCCCCGGCCGAGATGGCAGGCTTTCGCCCACACCTGTGGGAGGCCGAGGACCTAGAACTACAGAGCCTGAGCCCCAGAGTGCCGATTCCGTACACTGTCCCTCAAAGCCGAGGGGTGCAGCCAATCTGTGAGGGCCGACGCGAGAATCTGCCACCTTTCACCGGCCACTCGCCGGTCAGTGGCTCCGTCATTAGCGCCGTCACTATTACTGAGCTCCCGCCACCACCGCCTATCTGCTGCGGCGGAGCGCTGAACCTGGAGCCCCTGGGACTGCAGCCGGATGGCCCTATGCAACCTTGGGCAAGTGACTTAGTGTCACTGAGTTCTTGGCTTGTAGAACCGAAGCGATTCCTATTTCTACGTTTTATTTCCATTTCGTACTAGGACAGGCCTTTCTAAAAGCTATTTCTTCTTTCTCAGACATACATTACTCCCACCAGAAAAAATCCCTCAGTAGGAGCCCAGGTGCTGGTTTTCATGGCCATAAGAAATCTGATTCCCAGGCTAGTCATCACTTGAACAAGATTTCACCAGCATTTGTTCCCATTCTCTTCTTAGGGATGAGCGGTTTGCCAGCATAGCACAATGTGTAATATATACAGAGATGGCAAACTTTCTGTCAACAAAGTAGCTAGTGGCGTTTGACTTAGAGAAGACAAAGAAAAGAATACAATAAAATTCACAAGCTCTCTCTTTCTATTCCTTGACATCTGGTTAGGAGAATTAAGGCTCGTTGGGAGAGGCTGAGGGTGTAGTTCAGTTGGTAGCATGCTTATCATTCATGAAGTTCTGGGTTCCATCCCTAGCACCAAGGTTGGGGGAGGTGCTCATTCGTAAAAAGAACATGGACAAGGGCATTTGGTTAAGCTGCTTGCAAACATGGGCCGTGATCTGGGCAAAGGAAGGAGTCTTGATGATCACAGGACACAGTGGCCACTCTGAAGACCTTCTCATGTTTCCTATGAACCCACTCATACAGCAGAAGGAATAGAAAAGATCTGAATTATCAGGCAAAACTCTAAACCTGTTTGGCCTTTGGATTCAGTTCTTCGTTTGTAAAACTGAGGTAACCACTTCAGTCGTGAGGCCCAGACAAGCTCAGGACTGTGTACACACCCAGCAGGGCAATGAATAAAGAACCAACTGAGACTTTAGGGTGTCCACTCACACGTAGTATAACCACGGCACACCAGCGTGTGCCGTAGTTGTTTGTGAACCAAGGCAAGGGCTATGCTACACTCTTCTTTGGATCCTCCGTTCTCAGTATGGTACTTGGAACATCTGATAAGCATGTATTCATTCAATGAACTGTTGTAGTCCAGAGATGGGGCCCTCAGGAAGTTGGCACTGAGCAGTTGATAGACTAAAGTCCCTCTCAGAAATGTTTTATTCCGTTAGCGGGTACGGCTTACTGGTAGTGGTAGAGGGCTTCCTCGGTGTTTACAAGGCCCTGTGTTCAGACCCTAGAACTACAAAAAGCAAACAAACAAAAGAAGAAAGGTTTTGTTTGGACTTCATGGTGTTTAGCATATGAAAAGATCGAGGACTTCGGGACCGCTGTACCCTCCAAGTCACCTTCACGTCAGAGGAATCAGAGTTTTCACGTACTTGTGCCCGTGGTTGAGGTCAGTTGCTGTTGTGCTTTAATGACTGACAACTGGGTGGAAGGGGAAGGACACAGGCGGGGTCTGGGGAAGTTTATCCCTTAACTCCCATCAGGGTGCGTGCAAAGCATGCTCTTCCTTTAATCATAAAAAACATTTCCCTGCAGTATTTCTGTCCATGTGTGGGGACAGAAAAGAAGGCCCGAGTTAACATATGAGGGGTGAACGACACCCTGAGGCAATTTGGATTTTTGACATGGGTTCAGCCACGTCAGGGACCAACACCACAGATCCATGGGAAAGCACCAAAGCTTTCTTTGGTCAAACTAGGAAGAGCAAAGCCTTCCTCTGGTCCAAGCATGAATGATTATGAATCATAGGCCAAAGTAGCAACTACAGCTTCCCTGGGTGTTTACAGCCTGAGCCTGCTCCTCCCACAGAGCCTAACCCCCCTGCCTGTGCTCAGGTCCTAGTTCTTTTAGTAGTTAGTTGCTCTCCGTCACAGTGCTTGCAGTCCACCTGACCCTAGCTTTTATGTGACTGTCTTTCTTCATTCATTCAACTCGGTCAGGTTTTCATACCCAAGTCTCAAGGGATACAGTACCCCTGGAAACCCACTGGAGATTTTCCTGGAGGCTTGTCTAACCACCTCTGCCTAGCATTTACCAAAATCTCCGAATGACAGTGGAAAGTGAGTATTTGCCACAAACCATATTGCTTACACAGTCTATGTACAGCGATGCCTCTATATCCACCCACTGTTCCCCGGGAACACTGAGAACCAGAGTCCCAGGTGCCACATGAAGCCTTACAAACAGGCCCTTCTAAGATAGTTGGTCACCTTGGGCTCCTCTGCTCTCTTCTGCAGTCATTTGAAAGCTCAGATGTCAAATCTACCTTGGTATTGGGAGATTTTTCTAGGCCTATGTTTACATTTAACAGCTGTGGTAGGCAGAATAATGCCATGGTCCCCATATCCATTTCCCAACCCCTGGAGCCTATGACTATGCTACTTCATGATGTCTTCTTCTTCCCCTCCTCCTCCTCCTCCTCCTCATTATTACTACTATTACTGTTATTGTTGTTGTTATTATTATTATTATTATTATTAGAGATGGGATCTCCTTATGTATCTGAGACTGACCTTGAGCTCAGGATCTTCCTGCCTTCGCCTTCTGAGTGCGTACCAGCACAGTCTGCTGGGGTTTTCATTTTAGTATATCTACTTTGGGGTTGTTGAATGTTTGTTGCATAAGAATTGTAGCATTTCTAGGGGTTTACAGAAAGAACTACATTGCATGCTCACACAGTAGTGAAGGAAAATCTTATACTCCCCTTCCCCACCCCCTTTTCTACCTACCTCTTCTCTCTCTCTCTCTCTCTCTCTCTCTCTCTCTCTCTCTCTTTCTCTCTCTCTCTCTCTCTCTTTTGTGAGACAGGATGTCTGGGGTTACAGGCGGATGCCAACATGCCTGGCCTTCCTTCCTACTCTTTTACTAGAATTGTGTTTGGCTGCCAATAATGGAACCCATGTGTAGTCATGGCTTAAACAATGCAGATATTCATTACCCTGTTAGAAGTCAGAGTAGGGCTGACATCACCAATAACTCCAGTATTTCCAGCTTTCTCCTCTGGCAGTGGAGCAGTAGGCTGATGACATCTTCCCTCAGGATCTCAAAATGGCTGCCTCAGCTCCAAGTGTTATGGCCTCATATGACACCATATTAAGGCAGGGAGGGAGGAAGATTTCTTATATCTCTTCTCATCTGAGAGAAAAATCTTTCCTTAAAGCAAACCCCCCTGCAAGAAAAAATGGAAAAGGAAGGAATGGGGAGAGACACATTAGCAGACATTGTTAGATCCCAACAGGCCATTCCACAACCAACTTCTGAGAGGAGGGAAAACATCTAGAGGGATCTAGACTTGCCCCTGGGTCTGAACAATTGGAAAGGCAAATACATAAAGAGAAGCTGGCCAAGGAGTTGGGATAGGGCAGGCATGGCTGTTTGGGAGGGCCGTTGGTACCCTGATTTAGTGAGAGCTAGTCTCACTTCCTCCTGCTACACCAGTAGTCCAAGCCATGGTCCCCATGTTTCTGAATGTCTGAAAAGTCACCTCCCAGCAGGGCTGTGGTCTACTTTGACTCCCTATAGCATGTTCTCCACACGGCTATGATCTCTGTCCCCCAGAACACAAATGTGCTGGCCTCTGTGCCTAAAATAGAGCCTTTGAGGCTTTTTGTGCTCTGGGAGCTCATCTTGCTATAGTCTCTCCCTCCCACCTTCCATTTAAGTCTTGCTTGCCTGTTCTTTTAAGAGCAGCCTTTCCAGGTTTTTCTGTAGCCAGTGCTTCAATCATGTCTTGATTATATTGTTGTTGTTGTTGTTGTTGTTATTATTGACAAAGTTATTCTATGTAGCGTTGGCTGACCTGGAATTTACTATGTAGAATGTACACCAGGCTGGCCTTGACCTTACTGGACCTACCTGCCTTTGCCTTCCAAGTGTTGGTATGAAAGGCATGTGCCAGAACACCTGGTTGTAGTACTGTCTTTTTTTTTTTTTTTTTTTTTTGTTCTTTTTTTGTGGAGCTGGGGACCGAACCCAGGGCCTTGGGCTTCCTAGGCAAGCCCTCTACCACTGAGCTAAATCCCCAACCCCGTAGTACTGTCTTCTTAGAGAACTATTTCTTCTTCAGCCTCAAGCAGTAGCCTCCCATCCCTTTCTGCTTCTTTACCTTGTGTGTTTTTTAATCAATCAATCAATCAATCAATCAATCATCATCATCATCATCATCATCATCGTCGTCGTCGTCATCATCATCGTCATCATCATCGTGATGGTGTGTGTAAGTGCACAAGTGCCACAGTGAGTGTGGAGAGGTCACAGAACAACTTCCAGGCCTTGCTTTTCACCTTCCACCATGGAATCTGGGGGGTCAAACTCAGGTCATCGGGTTGGTTCTGTAAGCACTTTTATCTGCTGAGCCATCTCGTTGGCCCTTTGAGTTTTATGTTTGTTTACTGTCTTCCTCGAGGAAAGCATACGAGCTCCTTAAGACTTATGTGCTACTGTACCCCTAGTACAGAATTTTTGCCAGGGTTTTGCCATGTAACGACTCTCCAAGAATCCTCGTTAAAGGGATTAACAATACTGTCTTTTATTTTATAACCGTATCATATGCTTTAAAAAATTCATTCTCTGACCAAGCATGGTGGCACACTCCTGTAATCCCAGCACTGGGGAGGCTCAGGTGGGATAGGGAATTTGAGGTCAACTTTGGTTAAATAGCGAATTCCAGGACAGCCTTGCGTAACAGCAAGAAAGATCCCATCTCAACACAAAGCAAAAGAAAGACCCCCCAGCGTCTTTAAACTGTTTTGCATTATACCTACCTAGCATTTGGATAGTGAAGTGAAGTTGGTGGTGACTAGGCCAGCTTTGGATATTTAGTTTAAGGGATTCACAAGTGAGATTTGGGCCTAGAAGGCCTTCTTACTCCATGTGTATCCACCTGGTCAATAATTCCTAAAGTCTCTGGCTTCCCTGTAGACCAATTCGGCATGAGATTTCTCTCAACAACCTTGAGTATTTTCATAACCCATGTCTCGTCTCTTTGCCAATTAGAAATTGACCAGAAAAAAAGAGAAAAGTCTGACTCTGAAGATTTCAGTCCATATCCATGACCCAGGTGGGAGGTTAGCCACCGGGATATTCCTTACCTGTGTGGTCAACAGGGTCTCTGAAAAAGCCCCTATCTCAAAACAAGTTTTCTACCATAGGGTCCAGTAGCTGGAATTTCACCTTGGCCACTGCTTCCAGGACAGGATTGCTAGCTGACATACTTTTAGTTTTAGTAACAACCTATTCCTAGTTGTGGTTCTATCTGGAGGACTAGCTGAAGAAGTGCAAGACAATGCGGAGGTCCACTGAAATTGAATGTGTTTGCAGGTAAGGTTCCCGGTTTCCCTATGGCTACCTTTCAGTTAGTGACGTGGTTTAACAGGTCCATGGTTAGACAAATGAGAGTGCTGAAGCTAAAGGGGTGGGGAGAGAGGTCAGGGATATGAAGGGAATGATTTGGTCTGGCCATGCAATTCAGACTGGGAAGGAAGGAGATAAAGAAACAGGGGAAGGGGAGGGTTCAAGAAGTCATATACCCACATATATAATTTTAAGTAGACATAGGCAGGCTATAAACACTGTCGTGTGTAAGACGAAGCTGAACTCTATTCTCGGAAGAATCTTAATTCCACCACTAATGAACCCCCATGTGACCTCGGGCAGGACACCAGAGACTTCATTTTCCTTTTCTTCATCCTGGGAGAGCAAGGACCATCTTGTCTCTTTTGCAAAGCCACTGAGGGAGTCAAAGTAGACAGGGCAGAGCAACATTACACATTATGAAGCAAAAGCCAAGTATGGTGGTCATGCCGATAATCTTAGCCCAGGCAGACCTCCGAGAGTTCAAGGCCAGCCTTGGGTACATAGTGAGTTCCAGGTCAGCCAGAGCTACACAGAGACCCTATCTCAAAAAGAAAACAGACAAACAAAACAAACAAAAACCATCACCACTAACAAAACAAAAACCCATTAATCAAACCAACCCATCATCTTGCCTGTCTGGTGGAGAACGGCGGCAATTCTGGGCCAAGCGTTCATGAAAGTTTTTCCCCTTTGAGAAACTCGAATCACTCCTTCAAATTGGACAGATGAGAAAGCCCAGGGCAAAAGGTCTTAGATCTGTAGGTCTTAGACATGGGTTTTCTTAGACTCCAGTTCCCTATATTTCATGACAATCTGAGTTTCTACCCAGAATGCCCTAGAAACTCAGAATGCCCTAGGTTTTATCTCTTGCTCGAGGACTCACTATTTCTGGATTCCTGCAAACATCATTTTAGTCCCACCCACATGACACAGTCTGCACTTGCCAATCACAGGAGAAGGAGGTGGTGTTCTAGGACTCTTAAAACCCCCTGTGGGCTATGAGGGTCAGCCAGGAAATGGGATTGTGTGACCAGCAACAGACTCCAACCTGGATACTAGTCTTGGCCCCTCTTTTGCCCTTCCCACTCAGCTCTCCTTTGGACCCAGACTGAGTTCTTGGGTGCTTGGCTGCTGTTCTTGTAACAGACAATAGGCTAGCTCTCTTGGGACAGAGTGTTTTGTTTTGTTTTGTTGGTGTGTGTGTGTGTGTGTGTGTGTGTATGTATGTATGTATGTACGTATGTACATATGTACGTATGTATGCAACATTCCCTACTGAGAGCTACCAGAGAGGATAGAGAGATCAGGAGTAAGTCTCTCAAAGATTCATCTTTCTGCCCAGTGGCAGATACACAGGCATCAGACCACAGTCATTCCTGGCCAGTCAACATGGTAAACAGGGTTGGGGGGCTCATTAGATCCAGGATAAAAGAAACTTGAAAGTCCAGATGTTCATGGGGCTACAGCATGTAGTGAAGCAATGTTAAATTTGGGTGAGCCTTTCATTTGCATTTGCTGGAACAGGGGAACATGTACAGGGAATGGAGCAGAGGCAGCCTAGGCTCAGGAGCAGGGCTGTTCAAGGACTCTGAGATTATGTGCAACCATTAGCAGAGAGGCCATGGGCATTTGAGCAGAAAGTGCAGACCCTTCATTGTGGCTGAATCTTCATACCCTGCGTCCACTTACTGATGCAGACTGTTGGGACCCTGGCGTTCCCTTCCTCCAGCTGTCAAAGGACAGCTTTAGAGAGATGTCCTTCTACATGCTGTCACTCATGCCTTGCTCCTGTGTCACACCTTTGACTGACCTCTCATTTCAACTACATATTAGCAGGAGAGAGAGAGAGGGGAGAGGGAGAGGGAGAGGGGAGAGGGGGAGGGAGGGGGAGAGGGAGAGGGGGAGAGGGAAAGGGAGAAGAGGGAGAGGGGGAGAGGGAGAGGGAGGAGGGAGGGAGGAGAGAGGGAGAGGGAGAGGAGAGAGAGAGAGAGGAGAGAGAGAGAGAAAAGCATGACTGCATTTGTTGGGGTGGGTTGTACTGGGGCCAGGCACATTTGATATCTTCAACTGTCTCTCTCCACCGGGGAAGATTGGAGAGCAGTTAAAGGCATGGTTGGAGCCAGACTGTCCCTGCCCAGAGTGTGTCTACTTTTGCTCATGACCTTGGGAAAGCTGCCTAACCTTTCTGAGAGTCAGTTTCCTGAAGTGTGGGTTGGGGGAGGCACTTGGGCTAAGGGGACTGTCCTGAAGAAGAGCTTGGTACAAGAAGGCATCTAATTAGTACTTATGCAATCGAACCAAACATCGCCACAAGGCCTTCTGGGTAGAAGATTCTACCATGTTTACAGAAATAGGAGGTCGGGAAGCTCAGGAAGGTGAAAAGAAACATGTCTCCTGAGGCAAGTTCTTTGTTCCAAACCTGCTGCCTCACAGCATGGAGTATTGTTCTCTCAGAAGCCAGATATCCTGTGTAGGCTGCTGGCTCCAGCGGCCAGGACTGTGTCTAATTTCATGGACAGAACCTGAGTAGGCTCAGGGATACTTCAGGTCTTCCAGACACTGGATAAGGCAAATCAGCCTCCCTCTCTCCCATACCCTCGGAGTTCTTAAGTCTTTGAATGTCTAGTTTCCAAGATCAACTCATTATCTTCTTTTATCATGACACGGGATGCTGAGAAGGCTCTAACATGCGTGAAGCACTCTGTGTATGTAAGGCAATGGGATAGTCAGCTTTTAAGTATTTTTAAGTATTCTTTTTTTTTTAAAAAAAGATTTATTATATATGAGTAAACTGTCCCTGTCTTCAGACACACCAGAAGAGGGCATCTGATCCCATTACAGATGGTTGTGAGTCACCATTAGTTGATGGGATTTGAACTCAGGACCTCTGGAAGAGCAGTCAGTGCTCTTAACCACTGAGCCATTTCTCCAGCCCCTAACATTCTCATAATAAGAGAAATGGAGGCACCCTAGCTCTAAGATATCCATTACTTCTGGATAAATCCCATTCACCTAAAAAATCATAAATCAAGGTCCTTAGGTCCTGTTTTAAGAGCCAGCAGTGTGTTAGGTTCATGAATAAAACATCCTCATTACATGTCACAAAATATTAGCCAGGCATAGTGGCATAGCCCTGTAACTCCAGCTATTTGAGAGGTTGAGATAGGGAAATCACAAGTTCAAAACCAGCGTAGTCAACCACGCTCGCTTAGTGTGACCTTGTCTCAATTTTGTTTCCCCAAGATAGAGTTTCTCTGTATCCCTGGCTGTCCTGGAGCTCACTCTGTAGACCAGTCTGGCCTTGAACTTACAGAGAGCCACCTGCCTCTGCCTCCTGAGGGCTGGGACTAAAGGCTACAATGCACCACCCCCAACAAACAATTTTTTAAGAACACAGAGTGAAGTAATGGGGATGGAGCACTTGCTGAGCATGCGTGAGTTCAACAACAGTGACAACAAATAAAACACAGTAATGCAAAAGAGCACATGGAATAAAGTACAAGGAATGATATAATAAACGCTGGCTACCAAGCCCCCAGTTGTCTCCACCTCCTTTTCCTGCCAGTCAGATCCATCACCCCAAACTTGGTATTAGCATTTTCCCTCACTGTCACTATCTCTGTGTTATTTTCTCTTGCTGTCCTCACTGTTGGCTCCCATTTCTTTCTGAACATAGACTGGTGACTATCGCACTCTGCCAGACCCACTGGATCCCTCCTGTCCGTCACCAGGGCGCTTAGTCACTGAGCGAGGCACTACAGGCTCAGATCTACCCACATCTTAGATACAGGAGGTGCGGCAAGGAGAGCAAGCCCGTGATCCTTGGCTTTCAACTCAAGAACCCAGAAAGAAAAGGAGACAGAGCGTTCAGGCAAGGTCTAGGTTTCTCCAAAGCTGTCCTCAGCCTGCCCAGCATGAGTGTGCTCAGTCCACTTGGGGCAGTCCTGTGTGTAGACGGTCAATGCCCACTGAGCTCTACTGCCTGGAACATAGGATCCAACCAGATGGGCAGATGCCCAGGGATGATTCCTGATTCCTGACTTTGCCACCTTTTTAGTGAAAGTGAGGCTGGAAACCATGTACCCCATGCAGTGTTTGTGGGCCTGGAGACCATTGTGATCGGTGGTCAGTCATCAGTCCCTGTCGTCAAGCGGGCAGTAGAACTACTGCGTCGCTGAAGGGCTTTGGGGTTGACCGTCACAGCCTTCCAGCTTCTGCCACCAATGTCAACTGCAGATCTAGAGATGGTGGTATTCAAAGCCCGCGTCCCAAGGTCATACACTGCATCCCCCTTTTCTATCAGTAAAAAGCATGCCCGGGTAAGATAAACAATACCTTAGATGAAGCTCATCAAATGTCATTACACTATAACCAAAAAACAACTTGGGGAGGAAAGGGTTTGTTTTGTTTTACACCCTCAGGTCACAATGCATCGCTGAGAGAAGTCGGGGCAGGAACCTGGAGCAGAAGCCATAACGGACTCTGCTTACTGCTTTGTTCTCTGGGTCATGCTCAGCTAACTTTTGTCCAGCCCTGACCTACCTGTCTTGGGATGGTGCCGCCCACAGAGGGATGGCCCCTTCTACAGCAATTATCAATCATGGCAATCTCTCGCAGATATGGCTGTAGACAAATGTGATCTGGGGAATTCCTCAGAGTTTCTTCTTCCCGGATATCTTAGAGTTTCTATGGCTATGATGAAGTACCAAGACCAAAAAGCAAGTTGGAGAGGAAAGGGCTTATTTGGCTTACACTTTCACATTGTGATTCATCATTAAAGGAAGCCAAGACTGGAACCCCAACAGGAACCTGGAGGCAGGAGCTGATGCAGAGCCATGGAGGGATGCTGCTTACCGGTTCATGGCTTGCTCACCCTGCTTTCTTATGACTACCAGCCCAGAGGGGGCCCTGCTCACATTGGGATGGCCTCTCCCCCATGAATCACTAAGGAAGATGCTCTACAGGCTTGCCTACAGTCTGATCTAATGGAGACTTTTGAAGCTTTCTCTTCTCTGATGACTCTAGCTTCTGTTAAGGTGACATGGATTTAGCCAGCACCCCAGGAGACTCTAGGTTGTGTCAAGCTGACAATGGAAACCAACCAGCACACTGGACAAGCTACAGTGGTTTGTAAGCATCCCCAGGACACCTTGTATTACCTTGTCTAAACCTAAAATGCATGTGGTCATTATACTTACAGCAGGCCCCCCCGGGGACAAGGTCATCACTCTCTCGGCACCCCAAATGCTGGCCGCTATATTAGTCAGTCAGCAGCTGTTAAGGAAGTGTTCCATGGATGCCTATCCTATAATTGTGGAAATGAGGCTTCAGGCAGCTCTGTCTTGCCCAAGGTTACCTTGCTAGTAAGTGGAGGGAGCAGGATTCAAACCCAAGCAAGCCTGAGCAGGAGCCGGTGCTCTAGCTTCTTCAGATCACAGCTCCTCTTGTTCATGGTGGTGCCAGACTCTACCTCTTCTGGCTGGCCAGGTGCCCGACAGTGACTCAGGCACCTTGAGGGCTGGGAGGGGGTGACGCTTGACAACTGCTCTGCCCTGACTCCGGGATAGAAGGCATCAAGGCACCAGATGAGGAGGGCCTGAGCCAGGACAGAGACTTCTTTGGGCTGCCACTGCCCTTGGGAATCTCACAATATCTTATAGGGGGTCCTAGGCCATCGGGAAGATTAAGAAAGTCAGTCACCTGCCAATTCGGCTGGGTTCCCAGACAAGCACAGAGCTCCTTTCTGTTTGGTGTTCTAGCCAGCCCACCCTGGTTGTCTCTACGGCTATCTCCTTCCAGTTCTGTGTCCTAGCCAGGACACACACCCCCATGGTCCCACTGGCAGGCACTGACAGGCCTGGGTGGGACGGGGTATAAGTCTGGAAAGGGAATAACCCAGCTCCCTTAGGGCAGCTGTGAGCACCACCCAGCCTGGCTCCAGGGGACTTCCTCAATGCAAGGAAATGCTTTCATCCCCAGTCCTTCTAAAGTCCCTGTGCAATTACCTCCTGCAGGTAGACTCAGGAGGCAGGTTCCCCGCCTTGGACCTCGCCTCTGCTGTGTCAGGAATATGTCTTTGTCTCTGAAGGTGTATTTCTTGTCCATCTCCTTCTGAAACTCCACCTCCCTTGGGGTTGCTGTTGCCACGCCTTCCTGCTTAGGTCACAGACATCCAGAACCATCTAGAACCTTGACGCTTTCCTTTCACTGGCTGGTCCAATCTCCTATCTGTCCCTGTGACTCATTGGCACTTGGCACTAGTAGCCCAAGTCTGTGATTTTATGGCTTTTCATATGTAGTTTCTTGTCATTGCCCTAATTCCCCAGCTAGGTCTAGCTTTGTGTGTTTGAATACTTATGAGCGCGTGCTTCAGGATTCAGAAGGTACCAACAGCCTTTTGTGAAATCCGATAATATCTGATTCTCCTCTTGGCAGCTTCCGAACCTAACATTATTCTGGTTTATCTTTTTTCCTTTCTTCTGGGACAGGATCTTGTTATGTAATCCAATTTGGCCTTCATTTCCTGATCCTCCTGCTAGGCGCTGGCAGTACACAGGTAGGTTCCACCACACCTGATTTTTCTTTTTTTTTTTTTTTTTTGCCTGGCACAGTGGTATATGACTCTAAATCAGCACCCAGGAGGCAGGCAGATCTCTAAATTCAAGGACAGCCTGGTCTACAGAGTCAGTTCCAGGACGGCCAGGGCTACACAGAGAACTCTGATATGAAAAACCAAATAAGACGTACTTTAAGAAGCAATGTGTATTTGTGTGTGTCTCTGTGTGCACCTATGCATACCAGTGCCCATGGAGGTCAGAAGAGGGTATCAGATCTCTTGGTTGTATTTGGGGCTACCTAGTGTGGATAACTGGGATCCAAACACCGTCCACCGTAAGAGCAGCGAGGGCTCTGAACCATACGTCTCTCCAGTCCCTGTCTGTTTTTGACAAAATTTCCACTGTTTGTTCATTTTGGTTTTTATTTTTGGTTTGCTGAGTCAGACTAAGTAGTTCCTGCTTTGTAGACCAGGCTGGCCTCAAACTCAGAGATCTTCCTGCCTCTGCCTCCTGAGTGCTGAGCTTAAAAGGTATGTTCTGCCACGACTCCGGCCCCACTCCTCCTCCTCCTCCTCCCCTCCTCCTCCTCCTCCTCCTCCCTTCTTCCTCCTCCTCCTCCCTCCCTCTCTCTCTCTCTTTTTTTTCCTTCAAGACAGGGTTTCTCTGTGTAGCCCTGGCTATCCTGGAACTCTTGTAAACCAGGCTGGTTTCCAACTCAGAGATCCACCTGCCTCTGCCTCCCAAGTGCCCAGCTTGAAGGCATAAGTAACCCCACTTACCACCTCTCCCACCACAAATGCCTGACATAGCTGTGCCCACAGCCTTGCCTTTGTGTTAAGCTTTTTGAACACTGTCAGTCATTCAAAATGCTTTCTTGAAGCTCTTGTTTAGAACTCTGGCTATGATGGGCCTGAAGATCTTTTCCTGAAGTAGAAGCCGGTATTTCCTCCTCTTGACCTTTACTAATTTACAAAACTGCATTGGGTTTGAGGCATGGTGGCTCACAGCTGCAAATCCAACACCGGGGAGATGGAGAGAGGAGGATCAGAGTTCAAGGCTTGAGTTTAGAGGCCAGCCTTGGCTACAGCAGACCTTGTCCCAACATTCTTCGAACCATTTACCACTCTAGAGGCAGTAGGACCTGGGAGAATGGAGCTGATAAACGAGGCAGAGTAAAGACTCATGCGATGGCCAACTTTATTCAGAGCATCAATTTATACTCTGAGGGTTAAGTCACGTCAGGAAAGTGTACAGTCACCAGGGCAAGCCGCAGGTGGTAGACGGGCCACATTTGACAGAAAACGTTTTTCCATCGAAGCACATAAACAGAGAATAGGCAGTTGTAATGAATAATCTGAAATAAACTCAATCCTACCCGCTACACCCAGGAGGGGCACAAAAGCATAATCCCATGTTTTGAGGAAACTGAGGTCACAAGACCCTTGTCTTGGTTTCTTTGACTTTCTTTGTGAACAAAGAAAAGTAAGCCTTTATCTGCTTCTTCCATACATTTTCCTTTGGTTTTTATCTTTATCTTGTCAAGGTATAAATCTTTTTCTAGTGGTTACATAGCCCCAGGCTGGCCACTAATTTTGATCCTTCTGTCTCAGCCTCTGGGCTTATGCATATCCTTTGTGCATTCTCCCCCCCCCCTTTTTCTCCTTTGTGTAGACAGGTCCTCACTCCTCACTCTGCAGTCCAGGCTGGTCTGAAACTCACTATCTAGGCTGGCCTTGAACCTGAGGCGGTCCTCCTTCCTCAGCCTTCTGTTTAGACTTCAGAACGTGCAATGTTTATTACGTGCACGTGTCCATGTATGTGGGATCGCCTGAGCCAGAGCACCCAAGTGAAGATCAGAGGAAAACGTGTGGAAACTGGTTCTCTTCTCCCGGGAGTTGAATTTAGGTCATCAGGCTTAGTGACAAGTACTTTTACCCCTGAGCCATCTGCCACCGAGTCACCTCACCAGCTTTTCTACTCTTCTTCATTTGAAAAGATTTATGTCTGTGAGTACACCAGAAGAGAGAAACTGGATCCCATTCAGATGGTTCTGAGCCACCATGTGGGGGACAGAACCTCTGGGAGAACAGTCAGTGCTCTTAACCACTGAGTCATCTCTCCAGCCTGGCTTTTCTTAATGTCACATACCTGGTAGGTGCTAGACTGCTGTGTGTTAAGATGAGAGAAGACGAAAACAGCAAAAACTTGGAAGATTTTGGAGTAATTTACTTACTCTTGGTTTGTTGAAACCAAATGTAAGTACTTGGTGGTTGGGTGAATCAGGACTCCTACTGCAAACAGCAGAAGCTTAACTCAAGTAAATAAACCAACAGCGAAATAAAGCAAAGAGAACTAAACCAACCATTTCCCGCCACTAGATCAACCTCAAATCAGCAACGTATGGAACTCACATCGATTCAGTCAACGCAGGGCTGGCAGCCAAACCTCAAACAGCAGCTTCAAAGGAGGTCAGACAGCCCTGTCCCCTCCCTCCTGACAGTGATCATCCGTCCTCAGCATGGGAACTGACACTTCCTCCTCCAGGCACAAGAGGCCGCTGCAGGACTCACGGCAGCCCACACCACACAGAAATAAATTCTTAGCCACCTTCGCCTTCCTCGCTCTCTGCCTCTGTCCACCTACCAGTGATTCTCATTGACAGAACTTGTCTTGTGTCTGCACCCTTAGACCAGGAAGCCAGAGCCTCAAGGTTCTGTGGTGGATACCTCATCTCTCATTAGGGCTGAAATGAACAGAATTCCCTACGTGTAGGTGGGAAGTCTCCAAATATATAGGCAGGGGTTCAGAAGGTGGGATTCAGGAAAAGGGGACAAAATGATTGCTGCTGCCTTCTCTTGGGTGATGACCAAAATGTTGCTTTGATGAGATGTCCCCAGGTCACCTGTCCTGGAACACTTCCTGGACTCGTACAACCATTACTGCTTAGGTTACGTGTGACATCTGAAAGCATCACGCTAATAACACCTTCTATAAACCACGCTTGATTAGATTTTCAGCAACTCTAGGTGCTACCTATATTTAAGGAGGGAAACAGTCCTTGGAAGTTCCCAAGTCACACAGCAGCATCAGATCGCAAGGTCAGGTCTCCCTGTTCTCAGAGACCCGAGTTTCCCAGTGGGTTCTGCTGACAGGCTGCTGTCTTAGCAGGGACTGGGGGGAGGGGGAAAGAGGTCACATTCTGTGCCGGCTTTATCCCTCCCCCAGTGCTGGGAATTGAGGCTAAGTAAGGTCTGATGTCTGCTAGGCAAGCACTCTACCCCTAAGCTATAACCATAGCCTGACATTCTTAGTACTTTCTGGCAGCATCTACTAAACAGAACATAGTATACTAATGCCCAGATGGAATAAAACAAGACCCAGTTCTCGAAGGTTCCCTTTTTCCTGAGGTCTGAATCCAGAAATCATTTTGAGGTTGAATAGTTCTATTCAGGATCAGCTGTGGAAGAGAAATTTTGAGTCTACTAATTTCCTTTTACTAGGCTCTTCTACCTTACCCTCTCTAGGTCAAAAAAATGTTAAAAGTCTTCCAAGTATTATTTAGCAGTCCAACTGGTATTTTTTCAAGTCCGGATAAAGATTAAGGGAATGACAACCACCACACAATTCTTACCTTGTGGAATTTACATTCTACTGGGGGAGGTAGATGATCCTCAAATAAATGTTAATTTGTGGCTCTGACAAGCGTGGAGAAGGAAATGCCACGAGACTCTATAAAAAGCAGGTCTGACCTACTCAGGAGAGCCAGAGCAGCCTCTTTTGAAGACTTGGGGCTGGAGCTAGGCTATGAAGAAGGGGAGGAGCTGGGCCCAGAGGAGACTCGTGAGTCCTGGGGGTGATGACCTGTGGGGAGGGTACTCAAGGATCATGAAGCACCTTTAGAGGCCAGCGACGGGGGGCCAGCACCTGGCTTGCGGATCGCCCCTGTGCCTGTGTTTGAGAGACTGCGTCATGGCTGGAAGGATGTAACAGACTTCAGCCTCTCAAGTCCCACCTGGGAATGACGTCGCCCGGGTACAAAACTAAAATAAACGGCTCCGCCCCCATCTCCCAGCAGCCCCTGCAGCGCCACCGCCCCCCACCCCGCCCCCCTCGTGTGACCGGCCGAGCCGGCCCTCTCTGAGTCTCTAGTAGTTTCCACGGCGCTGACGCATGCTTGCGCACACAACCCAGCCTGGCGCGTCGTACGCAGCCGCCGCGAGCGGGGCAGCGGGTGCTAGGCGGTTCCCCCGCGGGGGGCAGGGGCGGGACTCCCGGCAGTGGAGGTGCGGCCCCGGCTGGGTCAGGTTGGGGGCTCCGATCGGGTTACTGGTGTTAGGGGGTTCGGGTAGGGCTCCCCCCGCCTGCGGTGAGATAGCCCTGGGCATCGGCCTGCGGGACCAGATAAAGGCTGCGAAGAAGCCTAGTCACCGGCCGCAGGCGTGGCTCCCCGGCCGGATTCCACCTCGCAGTGTCTTCTGCCTGCCGGGGGTTGCGGCCGCAGGGAGCTGCGGTGCCTCGGTCGGCCTGACCCCTTCTCTCCCGCAGCCTGGAGGAGGGCCGCCTGACGGCTGAGTTGCCATGGCATCCTACTACGAGATTCTAGACGTACCGCGGAGTGCGTCCCCTGATGACATCAAGAAGGCGTAAGTGCCTCGGCTGTGTTACAGAAAGGCTCTGACCCTTGTTCCCCGCCCCCCCTGAGTGCCAGGGGCCAGGGCTGGCTGAAGGGAGGAAGGAGACCCTTGGGAAAGTACGAAGACCAAGTCCAGCAAGGGAATTAAACCTGACCTTCTTTAGAGCCCCCTATGCACCCAGTTCCCCCTTCTCCAACTCCTACATGTGGGCTTGCCCAGGTTGCAGCGCTAAAATGTCCAGGTTCTATGGGGTAGTCCAGTGTCCCCATTCTCTGTGTGGCTATAGATAGCTCTATCTTATGAACCCCGAGAGAGGGCTTAGGGTAGGGGCTTTACACATCCCTGGCACACCGCAGGGAGAGAAACCCCTGAATACATGGTGGCAGTCTTGGGGTATTCAGGAATGGGGCAGTGAAAGGGTGTTGGGACTAAGCAGAGAGGGTAGTCAGGTGGGAAGAGCCTGCTTCAGTCCCCTGATCCTCCCTCTGCACTCACTTCCTGCAGGTACCGAAAGAAGGCTCTGCAGTGGCACCCAGACAAGAACCCGGATAATAAAGAGTTTGCTGAGAAAAAATTTAAGGAGGTGGCAGAGGCCTATGAAGTACTATCTGACAGTAAGGCTTGGGGTCCTGCAGGGACCAGCATGTCCCCCCTGCTTCCATTCACTCGTCGTACTCCTTCCTAAAGCCAAGCCTCCATCCCACCTCCTCCATGATTTTTATCTAAGGCAGCATTTAATTGCCTCTTCCTACAGGGCAAGTCATGCCTGTCTCCCAGATCCTGGAAAGCACTTGGGGTCCTGGTCAGAAAAGTCTACAGCTGGGGTTGGGAATTTAGCTCAGTGGTAGAGCACTTGCCTAGCAAGCGCAAGGCCCTGGGTTTGGTCCCCAGCTCCAGAAAAAAAAAAAAAAAAAAAGGAAAGGCTACAGCTTTCCTGCCAGGCAGGCTTATCATCCCCATTTTATAGGCTGGTAAACTGAGACTGAGAGAGATGAGATAATTTGCCCATTTCTTGAGCTAGAATATGAGTCTAGGTCGGATAGGTGAATTTTTTTTTCTGTGCCTAAGAGTGTACCTAGGGCATTGCGCATGTAAAGCAAACCGTAATTCCAGACCCAGGTCTGTCATTCTTTCATTCAGAAAACGTTCTGACTAGACACGGCTCTAATTCCAGCACTCAGGAGGTAAGGCAGGAGGATGTTATGGTCAAAGGCCCTGTCTCAATAAGTAAACAAACTTCAAAACAACCACCAAGAGTGGAGGTGGTCGCTTTGGAGGCAGAGTGCTTTGGTAACATACGCAAGGCCTGGGGTCTGATCCCTAGCCTCACATAAACTAGGCATGGTAGTACATGCCTGAAATCTTAGCAACGCAAGATGGAAGCAAGGGGACCAAAAGTTCAAGGTCTTCCCTTGGCCACATATCAAACTCAAGACCATCCTGGGCCCCGTGAACAGTATCTTTAGAAATATATTTCTTAGATGTGGGTGGTGGGTCACACCTGTCACCTCAGCACTGAGGAGGCAAGATGACTGCAGAGAGGCTAAGGACAGCCTGGATACAGAATGAGACCCTGTCTTAAATCACAAAACCAAAACCCACAAGTGATCCCTGAAAATATCCCCTAAATTCACTGTGCTGGGGATTTCAGGGACCTAGGGAGACAGTGGAGGACAAAGAGACCCTAAACTCCTCCTGTGGTCTATTGTTCTGGTCAAAGAAGACCAACAGTAGCCAGCTATGTGCAGAGACAGGTAACACACTGAGAAGAGTTTTCCAAAAGAGAGCCGCTCTATCAGGGAAGGGTGGTGCATGCTTTGGTTGCAGTCCTAGCTGGTTTCTGTAGAAGGGGCTTCACTGATTAGGGTAAGCCTACTTATAATAATATAGGATAATTAGTTGACATTTCTTATCTGTGTGGAGCTGGGTGTTGAACCCAGGGTCTTGTCTTGTTTCTGTCAGGTAGGGTTTCTATCACTGAGCTCTACCTTAGCCCCTAGCTTACATTTACTGCATTACGTGTTAGGTACTGAGCTAGGCAGTTTGGTGAGTTATGTCCTTTAATTCTTTCCATGGCTTGGAGTGGGTGCTATTAGCAGATATGCCAGCTGCTGAAATCATGCTCCCCAGGATACCCTGCCATCTCCCAAGTTGCATTTTCTGAAGCTTGTCCTAGCCCAGGAGGGGAGATAACTATCCTAAAGGGAGGAATGACCGAGTCTCTTCTTCTAGAGCACAAACGGGAGATCTATGACCGCTATGGCCGGGAAGGGCTGACGGGGGCAGGTAGGTGGAGTGGTAGGTCGGGTGCCAGGATGGAAGTGGGGGTGGGGCAGACAAATTCTTTCAGAGCATGCTCTTTCTAAGATTCCTGGCCATGCCTTGGGTGGGATCCCCTGGCTCAGGGCCATATGTATGCACTAAGCCCCCTCCTCATCCTGACTGTCCTCCAGGAAGTGGTCCTTCTCGATCGGAAACTGGTGGTATGGAGCCTGGCTTCACATTCACCTTCCGTAGCCCTGAGGAAGTCTTCCGGGAGTTCTTCGGGAGTGGAGACCCCTTTTCGGAGCTCTTTGGTACGTAGACTCAGGGTTGCTCAACTCCCTCCTCCAGCCTGTCCTCTGGATTCCTTTGGGGAATCTCTCAGGCTAGAGCCAGAGACAGAGTTGGAATTTCACAAACAGAAGATTTGAGGTTGTAGGCGGGAGTCCAGGGAAAGCTAGGACAGAACCTCACACATGGCAGGACTCACGTGACACACCAGTGACACTTCACAGACTGGCCTTATTAAATGACAACAAGAACACATTGTTAAGCCTCCACAACAGCCACCAGTGGAACAAGACTCGAAAGCATCATGTGACCACTGTGAGCACCATTACACATAACAACAGACACCTTTTTTTTTTTTTTTTAACGAATAACACGCGCCAAGAATTCTACATCCCGTAAGACCTTTTGCAAATCCTGAGAGGTGAGCCGTTTTAACCCCTATTTCCAGATGAGAAAAAGGAAGCATATTAGTTACCTTAGGCTCACACAAGTAATTGGCACAACCGGCTGGCTAGGAAGGAGCCCAGTGGCAGAGGCCAGACTAGCATGTCCAAGACACGGGTTTCAGTCCCTAGCACCATAGAATAAAGCACGAAGGTAAATCTGTTGATTAAAAGACTCCTTCCGGGGTTGGGGATTTAGCTCAGTGATAGAGCTCTTGCCTAGCAAGCGCAAGGCCCTGGGTTCAGTCCCCAGCTCCAAAAAAAAAAAAGACTCCTTCCACAAGCATGATTGCACGTGCCTGTTAAAATCCCAGCACTGAGAGCTGCCCAGGACAGTGAACACTTCTAATCCCTGGAGGCAGAGGTACAAGGCTAGCCTGCTCCACATAGCAATTTCCAGGCCAGCCAGAACTATGCAGTGAGGACCTATTTCAAAACCCCAAAAGAACTTTAAACGTGGGAGATGGAGGCCCAAGATCAGGGCTTCAGGGTCATTTTTATCTTTTAAGTTTGAGGCTAGCCTGGCCTACTGATACTGAGACCCTTTTTCCAAAAAAAAAAAAAAAAGAGTTTAAAAATTTGTAAATTGGGGTTGGGGATTTAGCTCAGTGATAGAGCGCTTGCCTAGCAAGCACAAGGCCCCGGGTTCGGTCCCCAGCTCCAAAAAAAAAAAAAATTGTAAATTGGCTCAGAGGTTAAGAGCACTGACTGCTCTTTCTTCCAGAGGTCCTGAGTTCAAATCCCAGCAACCACCTGGTGGCTCACGACCATCTGTGATGGGGATCTGATGCCTTCTGGTGTGTCTGAAGAGAGGGACAGTGTACTCACATGCACAGAATAAATAAATACATCTTAAACAAAAAACAATAACCTTAAAGCATTTTGTAAATTTACACAACCCAGAACGGCAGACACCAGCAGTGCCTCAGGTTGTGTACCCGCTTGATTTCTAGGCTTTAAGGCAAACACAGGGTTTGGAAGCAAGCTCCTTACCACTAATGTTCTTGCAGATGACCAGGGTTCCCGACTCACCGGCCCTTTCTTTGCTTTCTCTTCCGCCTTTCCTCGCAACTCTGGTAAGCACTGTCCCTGTCCATTTTTGCAAACCCTGAGTCTCAGAGTCCTGGGAATTGGTTCTGTTTTGGCTAGTCTGGACAGGTTTGAGTGAGGCCCCCAAGATCCCTGGCTTTCAGTGACGGTGGTAAGTAGCCAACAGTCCCTCTCATCACCTCCTCTCTGCCTCATCTGTCCCAATGCCAGATTTCTCCTCCTCGTCTTTCTCCTTCAGCCCGAGGGCTGGTGCTTTCCGCTCTGTTTCTACGTCCACAACCTTTGTCCAAGGCCGCCGCATCACCACACGCAGGTGAGCTCTCCTTTTGTGGCCATACAGGTGGAGGGGCTGGGGATGAGACACAGAAGCAAGACTATGTGAACATGGAGTCTTGCCCTGGCTACTGTATACCGTTCAGAGCCTGGACCAGTGTCTGGTCACTGACTGAACTGTGCCATCTTCCACAGAATCATGGAGAACGGGCAGGAGCGGGTAGAAGTGGAAGAGGATGGACAGCTGAAGTCAGTGTCAATCAATGGTGAGTGGCGCCGCCTCCTCCCTCCTGGGCTGGGGTTAGCAGGAGAAGAAGAGTCCGTTGCAGCAGACTGCATCATTAGTGGGATGCCTTGGTTGCAAGGCCCTTCAGTCTGTGTGGTACTGGGCATTGAACCAGAGTCTTAGACATGCTAGGCAAACTCTACCTTCCAGCTACAGCCTGAGCCCGCACTTTACTGTATAAGGACATGCATGCCCACAGTGCCACTGTGGGGTTTCCTCTCCCTCTCCCTCTGTCATTTCCCCTCTCTGCATGTGTCTCATGTGTGTGTGATGTACACTCTGCATGAGCCCATGATGCACCTGTGGAGGCCAAAGGTCAATGTCTGTCTGTCTATGATCTACCTACCTACTTTTGTTTTTATAAAAAATGTATTTATTTTTATTTATATGAGTCTATTGCAGCTGTCTTCAGACATAGCAGAAGAGGGCATGGGATCCTGTTACAAATGGTTGTGAGCCACGCAATGGCACTCGGGATCTCTGGAAGAGCAGTCAGTGCTCTTAACCGCTGAGCTATCTCTCCAGCCCCCTCCTGTGTTCTTGACATAGCAGGAGTAAAGCCATGCAGATCCAGTGGTAGTGGCAGTTTTCTGTTTTGTTTTGTTTTGTTTTCTGAGTAGGCTTGGCTCCCTGGAGCTCACTCTGTAGACCAGGTTGACCTTGAGCTCCCAAATCACCGACCTCTGTGTCCCAAGTGCTGGGATTAAAGGTATACACCACCATTGCCAAGCATATTCACCAGTTTCTATTTGAGAGGCCTGAGCTGAAGCATGTATAAATGGCCCCACTTCCAAATTACTGCTTACCAAACAAAAGGGATAAATCAAGTCAGGAATCAAAATCCAGTCCTAGAGTGCGAGACAGAGCCTTGTGCGTGCCAGGCTGCTTGGGTCAGTCCAACAATCAGTCAGGGTGGCCAGCCACTTACCTGTCGACACTGTGCACTCCAACAAGTACTTTACACGGGCTGTCTTTAGTCACTGGAACCTTTGTGTGTGTAGTCAATCTCCTCATTCCTGGGTCGCAGACAGGGAATGTGCTGGATAACCTTGTAACCCAGTGTATGGGCGCCAGTCCCAGAGAGGCTGTCAGGGACCTACACGGTGCTCTAACTTGGCTTTGGCCCTTGCAGGTGTCCCAGATGACCTGGCACTAGGCTTGGAGCTGAGCCGTCGTGAGCAGCAGCCTTCAATCACCCCTAGGTTGGGGGTCATGCAGGTCCGGCCGACCTCTCTCTCTCGTCCTCCTGACAGCGACCTTTCTGAGGATGAGGACATGCAGCTTGCCATGGCTTACAGCCTGTCAGAGATGGAGGCGTCTGGGCAGAAGCCAGCAGGTGGGCGGGGGGCACAGCAAGGACAGCATGGGCAGCCCAAGGCCCAGCACCAAGACCCTGATGTGGGGGGCACGCATAAGGGGGCAAGGGGCGAGGCAGCCAAACTCAGCCCGTCCTCAGAGGAGAAGGCCTCTCGCTGCCTCATTCTCTGAGAGCCAGGCCGATCCTGGACTGATGCAGGTCCCAACTCAGAGTCCAGGTCACTGTCTGGAGTGCAGAATAGTGTGGCCTGACTTGCAGGATTCCAAACTCTGTCCCTCCACAAGTTTCCCTCCCGTGTCCACCTGTATTGTGGACAGATTTGCTGTACTCTGTCCAGGGCTGACAGGTCCCTGGGTAAAGCCCAGATTGGGGGATGGGCAGACCAGTGCCTGGGGAGCTCAGAGGCACTGGTCGGATCAGACACTGCTGAAGGACATTAGTGGGTTTGGGGTGCCCAAGTCTTTTCCTGCTGTTTATGTGGCTGATGCTGTCGAGGAAGGAGGACTTGGCCTGGCATGCTCTGAGCTTGAGCTTCCCCCAGAGAACAGCACAGGCCAAGGAGCCTCTGCTGTCCTTGGCCAGATGCAGCCCTCCCGGTTTCTGTGTAGACCTGAGCTCTCACCCACCCTCTCGTTTCCCCTCTGGTGCTGCCTTCCTCCCACTCCACTCTGCAACGCCCACCCTTCGGCTGCAACGCTTGCTTTCATTGCTGCTTGGCTAGGTCTCCCTTCTCCTTCTCTTTGAAGCCCAGGAAGATGCTGGGGCCAGTGGGTCCAAATCTTCTGGGGAGGCTAGCTAGGTAGGGTGGAAGCCTCTCAGCCCTCCAGAGTCTCAACCAGAGTCAACTCCTCTTCCCTTCTTCTTGCTGCCTCAGCCTGCCCTGGCCATAGGACTAGGCAGAGGTGAGGCTGGCTGTCCCTGGAGAGGTGGGATAGGGCCAGGGTGACCCAGAGGGAGGCCTAGGTGGGGACTGTATTTGTACTGCCCACCCATCACACATCAGAGCTGAGGGGCTGGCCTAGGAGTGCATGCTCAGCTCCATCCTCCATCTGCTTGCAGCTGACCCTCTCTCCTGTCACCCACCCCTGCTCTCTCCCCAGATGTGTTCTGAGCTGGATATCCTGGATACAGAGTTGCTGCAGTTCCAACAGGACAGCGCCCTCCCCAATGTGCTAGGAGGGATCACTACATTCCTCTCCCTCATTTATGCTGAGTGTAGAGCTGGGGGCTGGGGTGGCGGGTGGGGACTGAGTGGGAGGCATCTGTAGTCTTGGCCTCTTAACTCTCTTCCCTGGGTGCTTAGTGCTGTGTTTGGTGGACTTCAAGTCCCAGAGTGCAATGCACCTTGGCCTCGGTTCTTATAGCTCTTATCCCAGGGGAAGAGCTGCTCAGTTACAAAGATGAGCTTCTTGGGATTTGTAGTTCCAACCCTGGCTAGTCTGTAACTTCTCTAATTGGAAGATCTTGTCTTTCATTTTGTCCCTGGCAGGGGTGGTGAGAATTGTAGATGACCAGAACCTTAGTTCCTTCTTGCTAGACCCAGGTTGGAGCGAGCAGATTCATGTAGCATCTGAGAGAGGTTGTTTTCCCTTGGGCAACCTAGGGTCCAAGGAATGAGCTAATGGGGCAGTGGACTGAGTAGATAGGGCATGGTCCTGGACGGCTGTGGGCTGGCAGAATGTGGGAGAGAAGGCTGCCTTGGCTGGAGTGTGTATGGCAAGGATTGGCATGCAGAGGGAGTGTCGGACATATTGCTTGAATGGCTTTCTTTGACCTCTGACCTTGCTGCCCACTCTTTCTTATCATCAATTCATCCTCCATGAGCCACCTGTCCTCCTGCCTGGGGAGCCCAAGGCCAGCAAGGGGATTGGTGGAGCAGGCTGTGACCGGCCTCTGTAACACTGGGCCTCTGAGACCCATCAAAGCCAGATGAGCTGAGCTCAGACTGTGGGAAAATGGAGGCAAATAAAGCTGAGTTTTGAGAGCTCTGTGTCCCATGTTCCTCCTTTCCGTGATGGCTCGAGAGAGACCCCAGAACTACTAGATGACACTTCAGGCCTTACGCCTTCCTTCAGGCCCAGTAACTGGAGGCACAAAACCAGGTTATCCTCCCCAAATGTGTCATGTGATGAGAAAAAATGCTTATTATTGGCCTCCCTCTCAGGGCCCCACAACTAGCCTTACCTTGAGGCTCCCTCTTGTAAGGCGACCTACTTTTGACTCTCTACAGCACAGCTAGGCCCACACTAAGTTAAGCTTGATTGGAAGCAACTCAGGTGATGATGCCCAAGTCCCTCAGGAGTAAGCCCCTCCAGCGGATGTGATCCAGAAGCCACCCTCCCCAGTGACCAGGCCCAGGGATGAAGGAACCAGGAGCTCCTCCCCACGTATCATCTCTAACCACAGGACCAGCACCTATGTGCTGTTCTGCAAGAGGCTGTGGCCCTGGCTCCCTCAGCCCAGAATTCACTGTCAGCTTCAAACTCTGGAGTCAAAGGGCCTAGCAGACTTCTGGAAGCTAAAGCAACAGTCACCCCTGAGGGGATTCCAAGGCCCTATCCAGAGCATCTGCTGGGCCTTGCAGAAATGGTGCTTTGCCCACTGGGGGCCTTTGTCTTGTAGACCATTGGAGCTAAGCTTCAACATCATTCGGTAGAAGGGCATTGTTCCTCATCCCAGATTTAACTCCAGCATGATAAGAATGGCCCTAGGCCCAAATGAACTCAGGGTTCCATCTCAGTTCATTTTTTCTGTTCTGGACTCACTGTCCAAGGGCTCCTTGGGGAAGAGCACAAGTGCTACCTTAAGAGTAAAGGGCAGAGAGGCTGGGTAAGGGGACAGTGTGTGGCCTGCCCCAGCACCTCACTGGAAGAACTGGCTGTGGTATCTATGTCCTGAGATGTGGCAGGCAGTGGGTGGATGGTCTCCCCAGCCCCCCCCCCAGCTCAATCCTGTGTGACACAAATGTCATTTCTGAGACTGAAGGGCACACGCAGCTTAAGAACTGGGGAGGACGGGCTGGGGATTTAGCTCAGTGGTAGAGCGCCTTACCTAGGAAGCGCAAGGCCCTGGGTTGGTCCCCAGGTCCCCAGCTCCGAAAAAAAAGAACCAAAAAAAAAAAAAAAAAAAAAAGAACTGGGAGGACAGGCTGTGTGAAGGATGGCTGCCCAGGCTTGAATCCTGCCTCCACTACATAAAAGTTTTACAGCCTGGGCTAGCTAGGGTCATGCTGCAATCTTTTTGTGCACGAGGGATTATTGGTCATGGTTTTATGAAGATAAATCCGTGCATGGTACCTTGGAACCTGCCAGCCACGTTTTCAAACCAAGGACAGCCAGCCTCTGTAGCCAGTGTCTCCCCTGGCTCATGACTTTGTGTTTTCAGGGAGACAGGGCAGGCTACACTGGAGCCTAGAAGCTTACCAGACAGAACTGCAAAGCCATCCGTGTTGCAGCTGCACAGACAACACACTAACTTTATTCACATTGATACAAAAGTAGATTTTTCTAGAAATGTTTGCTTGTGCTAGAGGGAGAAGGTTGAGCAGGGTCAAGGTGGCAGGCCAGTGGTAGCAGGACTGGGGGGGAGCTGGGGCCTTCTCATTCTGCTTTGTCTATACACGATAGGCTGGTGGGAGTGGGGAGGTACACACACAGAGGGAGACAGAGACTCAGGAAGGATGGGGCTCGGGCACACTTGCTGCTGGTGTCCACTCCTCCCCTTGCCTGCTGTCTGTTTCCCACAGGAGATCTTGGTTCTAGCGTGAATAAAGCAGGGTGGACCTGCCCCTTCCCTCCCGACTTCCTTCCACACTGGGTTGGAAAGGGCTATCATGCCCAAGTCGGACGGACCAAGGTGGCAGATGGGTAGGGGCTGAAGAGTGGGTGCACAAATGCTCACACACAGGCAGAAGGAGCAGAGGCCAGGATGCCTGCTGAGGTGCCCAGGGGGCTCACTGGGGCAGGGCCTTGAGGATGGCATTCACCTCCTCCGCCACGGCTGTCAGCGCAAACTCAAACTGGTCCTGTGCAAGGCCAGTGGCAGAAGGGTCAGGGGAAACCTAGCCTCTGCCTCTGCCTCTGCCCCAGGAAACATTACAGGGGTGGAGGGTGCTGGGCATCTGGGAAGAGGTGGGTCTTCCTGAGGGATGTGGGAGGAGCAGACTGCTGTTGGTTTCTTTATGGTGGCCATGAAAAGCATGCTTGGAAAGGGAATCAACTAAGGATAGGCAGGGAACTGTCACCTTAGAACGGACAAGGCCAGGTCGCTGGTCACGGACATGCTCCAGGGTGGCAGCGATATCAATCTCCTTCACTCCTGGGGATAGGATGGAGTAAGGGGTGCTTAAGAAGGTATCCAGGGGAGAACATGCCCCACACATCCTGAGCACCCTTGGCAAAGGTTGGATGGAGCCACATGCTCCCCAGTGGTTTCGCAAACCCACTGGGTGCTGGGGAGCCAGGAGGGACCAGGGGCTGTGGGTCCTGTGGGGACAGGACCTTACCTTTCGCCATGCGATTCAGTACCATGTCAATAAGGATGTAGGTGCCTGTCCTCCCTGCACCATCACTGAAATAGGAGATGGTGACAGACAGGCTTAGCCCTGACAAGGCAGGAGGGGAGCACGCATGGGGGTTGGGTGGGGACATGGATGATTATTAGAGTTGGACTGAGAAGAATGTTAGTGAGTCATGGGTGAGATTACCGAGGCCCTGAGTAGCAGGCCTGTGAGCCCTGGCATGTCCCCAGACAACTAGAAAGGACAGCCATGACTCCATTTTCAGTGGAGGCAGCAGGACGGTGAGAATGGCCCTCTCTACCAGGGGTCAGGCTTTGTTCAGAGTAAACATTTCCAGTGCTGTGAGCTGACATTCTTCTGGGGCGTGTGTGTGTGTGTGTGGCTATTTTTAACTCATTAAAGACAGGGCGTGCCAGATTTGGCTCCTGTCTGTTGCTCACCAACATCAAGAGGCAGACAGGCAGTGTGCCCACAGTCTGTGTGAAAGGAAAAGGACCAGAGGGAAGCCCAGGGCCTCTGTGGCAGGTCCTTACTCACCTGCAGTGCACTATGATGGGACAGGAGCGGCCTCTGTAGCACTTGTTCACTTTCCTGCAATGAGAGGTGGGTGTGAAGGCCAGGGACCACCAGCCAGGAAGAAGGAGACGGTCAATCATACAGCATGGTGTGGCCGCACGCTGACTTCCTTACTCTCCTGCCTTGTGGCGAGCACAGAGCAGTAAGAGAGAAGATTCAGGGCCAGTGGTAGCAGGACTGACCAAGGACCAAGGACCACAGCTGATGTGGGTGGCACTGGCCTTGAACTGTCACTTGGGAGCCACGTGACCAAGCTGTTAACCTGAATAATGGATTTAACTTCTCGGTTTCCATCCCCAGGAGATGGGAGATGATAACAGGGACCATTTGTTAGGATGCTATGAGATGCCATAAGATACCATCCATGAAGACCTTGCACGCCACAGGCGTTCTCTGTAAGTGGTAAGGATGGAGGAGAGCAAGTGGTTCTGATCAAATCCAAGGCGTTCTGGTAACTTCCAGAACTCCTGCTCTACTGCCACGAAAGTCATGCCTTTTCCACGCAGGCCCTTAGTCCACACCAGCCCTGATAGCAGGTCACCGAAATGCACTCATTAGCAACAATGACGTTACTCGAGCTGTCACATGCCTGCTGAATTTATGTAATTCTGCTGTAAGCCCCAGCAATTATGTAGCTTACTTGTGCAGTCTTAAAAATAAAAATATGCAGTGACCCTACAGTGACTCTATCAGGGACTCCCTAGTATTTTTTTTTTTTTAGCTTTGGCAGCAAGCCAGGACCTCATGCATACTCTATCACTGAACCCAACCAAAACTTTTCCTTAAGTGGTGAGGAATTGGGAGAAGTAAAGGGAGGGGAAACCATAATCAAGATATATTTATGATAAAATAACCCATTTTCAATAAAAGGGAGGGGAGAATTTCACCAAAGTTAAAAATATATATATTAAAGGATGGGGGACTGGAGAGATGGTTCAGTGGTTAAAAGCACTGACTGCTCTTCCAGAGGTCCTGAGTTCAGTTCCAGCAACCACATGGTGGCTCACAACCCTCTGTAATGGGATCTGATGCCCTCTTCTGGTGTGTCTGAAGACATCGACAGGGTACAGTGTACTCACATACATAAAATAAATCTTAAAAACTTTTACTTTAAAAATATTAACATTATTAACCATTATTCAATAGTAAGGACTGAACCCATGCATGCTTTGTGAATGCTTGGAAAGTTCTCAACCACTGAGCTGCGTCCCCAGCCTTTTGTCATTATTTATTTATGGGACAGGTCTAACTAAGCTGCTCAGATTGGCCTTGAACTTGCAGATCTCCTGCCTTAGCCTCCTGCACAGCTGGGGTTACAGGCCTGTGCCATCTCTGCTGACCAGGCTTTTTAATTGTGGGGAAACCGGAAACTTAATACTCTGACATCACTTTCAAAATATGCCTCAGGATGCAGAGTAGTCAGAAATCACTGTCATCCAGGGATTCAGAAACTACCACAGTCCCTACCTCAACTCTGCCCCTCTGCCTGGCACTGGAGAGCCAGACCAGCTTGGAACAAGACAGAGGAACAGTATATTCAGTATAGAGGCTTCTCGGCCACCTGCGTGTGTGGAATGGTAAGGGGTGCTGGATGTCTGACCTGGTCTTTGTGTTAAGGTCCCTCTGCTAGCTTCTGCTTCAGCGCCCCCCACCCCAAATTCCCCAGCAGCCCATGAACTTCCTGCAAGATAATCTTGGTCTCTTTCTAAATTCCTGCCCCAGTTCTCCAAGCAACCTTCAGCCTAGACCCTTCTTGACCTGCCCGCCTGCCTGTAGTCCATGAGGTTGCCACACCTGCCAATGACCACTTTTGTGGCTGTTCAACTGAATTAAGAATATCAGCAGAGATCACATACATATGTACGTACATACATACATACATACATACATACATACATACATACATACATACATACAAATGCTGGCAGCTGTGAGACTGGGAGGGAGGGAGAGAGAGAGACAGAAGGGAGAGGTGTAGAGGAAGAAATGAAGACAGAAGGGCCCCCTTCTGGGAGAGTGACGGAGGTGCAAGAGACAGAAAAGAAGGGGAAAAAAAGAGAAAAAATAGAGGCAAAAAGACACGAGGCAAATAGAGGTAAGAAAGACATGGAAGCTGGACTGGAGACAGTGAAAGAGCAGGCCGACACAGGGCTGGGAGACAGAAGGGAAAGGCAGGAGATAAAGCAGGTCCCAGCAGAAGGAGATGAGAGGGCATCTAGACATGGGACACCCCACCCTCACCCCCACCCCCGCCTCCAGGAAAGCGGGCGAAGGAGCTCTATGGTGGAGTAGCTGTGGGAGAAAGTGGGTGTGAGAAGGGCAGCGGGTTAGGGTGGGACGGCCAAACGGTCAGTACTGGTTTGAGGATCGGAGGCTGGTGGAAGGGACAGAGATCAAGGGCGATGCTCCAGGCCAGACTTTGGTCCCCAGGAATTGCTGATGGGTGACTGCTGGCAGCTTGCCCACCTGCGGAAGTCCAGCAGCGGCCGGGTGGAGGCCGGAGTGCCCTCTGCCGGCCAGCTGAGGAAGTGGAACTGAGTGAGCGTGCGCGTCTCCTGGGTCTGCACGTTCTTCAGGTAGAAGCTCCGCACCAGGAAGTCCTCGCACCAGATGTGCTCAGACACCAGGTTCACCTGTCGGGTATCCCGCAGGGTCTGAGCGAACGTGCGCACGCGCTCTGCTCTGGTCCCCACCCTTCTGCTCCCAAGCAGTGCAAGGGATAAATATTTCAGGAGGTTAAAGGTGGTAATTTCAGTCTTTGGGTATTTATTTCCCCCGTCTTACATATGCATGGCTCTAAGTTTTATCAAAGTCCCTACAAATGCTTTTTGGTGCTAGACAGAACAGATAAGCTTTCGTGTACATATGATATATATATATATATTTAAAAAGGCCACCATCCACCCCTTATTGTTAGGTACTCTGACCTCATAGACGTGGTAGAGGGAAGACCCTTCATCTGGCCAGTAGCGGTCACACTGTTTGACACCATCCTCCACCAAAGGGGTCAGCATAACGATGACAGTGCAGCCACTCTCCCACACCATCTAAGGATAGAGAGATCCAGGTAAGCGGCCCTCTAGCCTCCCTGGCCCTGGCTGACTTCAGAGGCCTCTGGTTCTGAGAAAAGGCCCCTCCAAGAGTGCACCTGCCAGAAGTCTGCGATGGTGTGGGACAGCGGTCCCTGTGTGGCTATGTAGGCCGGCATCCGAGGGTCATGCTCGATCTAAGAGTAGAGAGGATTTGTCTGTCATGAACCGGAATGAGAAGGGCCAGCTTGGAGTGAGGCTCGGTCAAGAGTGGGCCAGGGTGCGGCGGAAGGCTGAGAAGTCTATATTTTAATTTGAGAACATGGGCTCTATAGTTTCAGGGCTTGGCTGGAGTAAGAGATGACTGGGGGTTGGGGGTGGGGTGGGGGTGGAGAGTAAAGAGAAGCGACTCACGATGGGACTGGCGTTGATGTAATCACTCCGAGAGGGGCTGCTCTCCACTTTCAGCTTGATTCGGGCGTGGTCATCTACACAGAACTCACAAATGACCTTCTGGCACCAGGGCTCTGCCACCCAGCGGGAACCAGGAGGCCAGCACTCCCCACACCCCCAAACCTTCACTTGCTCCTAGCAGAGTAAGGGGCCAGGTTGACGCACAGCTCACTCACAGGGTAGGAAGTCAGGATGGCGGTTCTTCTTGATGTTGCCTTCACCTTGTGCGGTGGCACAGGTGTTTGGCTCCGCTTGGTAGGCGCACAGGGCCTGCCACTCCTTGGCCAACCGGTCCCGGTTCCGGAGGTGATCCTCCATGTATGCCTGTAGGGGCACCACAGCCTGGCTCTGGGTCGCACTGCCCGTCCCGCCTCTCCTGCTATCCTGTTCCCTCCCCCACTTTAGGCCTGGGCCCTTTCCTGACCAGAATCATGTGTCCTGTGGAGATGTCCATGTTGGCCTGGGCAGGCTCCTCGCACCAGGACGGTGTGCTGCTGTGGGAACTGGGGCTGGCCTGGGCCGCGTCACTGAACTGGGAGGACACACTGCTCACCCGAGAAGGCTCTGGCTGACCCTCTGCCCGGTTAAACAGCGACTTTGTGGCCATGTGCTGGCGACACAGGTCCTGCAGAGGAAGGATTGGGTGAGTCTGAGGCCCCTTAGGACCCCACTACAAAGGTTTCTAAGCCACAGACTGGAGCTTAGTGGTCCTGCAGGTATAGGGCTTGCCCAGTTCCCAGTGCTCCAAACAAACAATGCCTCCAGTTCCTCTCTGGAGCCTTAGGCCTGTCTCTGTGCAATAGGATGATTAAGGTCTGTCTTTCGTCTTCATTCTTTTCTGCCTTAGTGCTTATGACAACCTCAGAAGTAGCATCCCAGAATCATATTCCTGGGAGGAATCTCTGGAGCCAATTATCCCAGCCCATATTCATTTAAAAAGTATGTCGCAACACCCCTTCCAGGGTTTCTCCAGCTTCTACCCAGACAGGACCTTATTCTGCCACACCATCCATCCACACAGGACTGGGTCTTTCAAGGCCCTTGTATGTCCTTCCCTCCATGAACTTCTGTAGCTTCACACCTGGTACTCAAAAGTAGTGTCACCGTGGGCCCCCTCCGGCCCCAGCGCGGCCAGGCGCTCCTTATCCCGTTGTTTCGAATGATGGCGCATACACAGGGCCACCGCCAAAGCTACTAGTAGCCCAGCGACACCTGCCAGGGCCACCAGAGTAAGCAGCAATGAGCGCATGGGAGATATGCCATGGGCTTGTCGGGGAAGGACTGCAGCGGATTCCTCCCTCTGTGGGAACAAAGTCAGAATCAGAGGGATGGTGGCAGGGGAGACTGGGCCTTGACTCCTACTTAGGCCACCTCTAGGGGCAAAGCTGTGAAGGCAGGGGTGTGAAGGTAACAGGCAGAAGGGCATACAGCTTCCTTCCCAATCCACATCGGACCAATTCAAGAGCCAGAGACTTTGGGTGACCCCACTAGAAGGATTTCCATATAAACAGAGAAAAAGAGATGTCTTTCGGGAAAGCGCTACAGCGCCATCTGCTGGTAAAAATGAGAACAGAGACGGGCTGCATGGGAACGAAGGCTGGTGAGCCACATGGACTTCCAACCCTTTAGTCCTTGTTCTTGCCTCCTCTCTTGTGCGCAGAGTCAGACCTACGAGGGCTTTGGTGGATTCTACAGTTAGTGCTTACCTGTCCCACCCCTGTCTGCAAAATCTGGAGCCCTGTCTGCGCTTCCAGTTCAGACTTCACCAGCCCTGCAGGAAGGGTGTAAGCCAGGCTCTTTTCAGCCCTGTGTGGGCTGGAAATCGTTTAGGAGAGCATCAGCACAGGCCTGGGAATCAAGGCTGGGGTCATGCTGAGCCTGGGCTGGAGGATAGGGTGGTATTTACCAGCTTGCTGGGTCACATCTGCCAAAGACAAGTTCTGCTCATTGTGCCGGATTCGGAAGGTGACAGCTGGTCCTACCACACTGCCAAATAGGAAATATGTCACTACCTTACCCACCCGAGGCTCCAGACTCTAAATAAAGAGGCCAACACTTCGGATCAGGGATTCCCACGAGTGTGTCTAATGACAGGCAGATTCAGGACGGGGCTGTGGCTTTTCTGCTTCTACAAGTTGGGAGGTCTCTGACCCCAACTGTCTTCCCTTCTTCCCTAGACCCTTCAGTACCACCTCGCTCAGGCTAGACCCCATCCCCCACCCCCAACCCCGTGCTGTCCCACCCAAATGGCAGCCCACCTGATGTTGATGAAGCTGCCTGAAGTCATGTGCACATGTTCAGCCAGGATCTCCAGCAACTTCACTCCAGCCACCAGACTCAGGGGTCTGCAGGAGCGGAGCAGGCAGAGAGAGAGAGGTGATTCGCAGGCACTCTTTTGAGACTGGCTACCTTAAGAACTACCCACCACATCTCTGCCCTTTTTTCTCTCACACAGCTGGATTCGTGCTCTCTGCTTCTTGTTGGAAGAGCTAACCCAACCCCACAGAATGGCTGAATGGCTTTCTCAGGCTGGGCACTCACTTCTGATCAGTGACTATATAGCCATACTCCTCAGCTGACGGTCGAGCTGAAGGCTGTCCCACCACTGTGGGCTGGCTCTGGCCCAAGGGACTTTTCTTCTCCAGCAGGACAGCCGAGATGCCCAGAGGACTGGATGTCTGGGGAGGTTCAGGGAAACCAGGGCTCAGCACCTGCCGAACTTCGATGGAGTTGGGGCTGGCAGTGGGGTGTCCAGGAAGCAAGGGTGTGGGGGGCTGAGCGTCTGCTGTGTCCCCTCTCTGCATTTGTTCTTCTATTGTCTGTTACAAGACAGGATGCAGGTGTGACCTCTAGGGTGGAAGGGCTGGGGTTGGGGGTGGCAGTCACACTTTGGGCTCTAAACTCTTTGCAGTGGAGTTTAGGAATGGTTTAGCTTTTCACTTCCAAAGCCCATACAGTGGGTTCCAGAGAACGCATCCATGGAATGTGAATTCAGTGTGTGAGTGAGGGAATAAAGGGTTGAGTGAGCGAAATACGGTCTGTAAATCAGAGAATACAGGGTGGGTGTGATTGGACTGAGCCCGATAACCAGAAAAGATAAACAGAAAGGCAATGGTTTTTAGGCTTTTGTTCAGTGGCAGCCATGTTAGAAGCCTACACCCACGACAGAGAATCAAAGCCCATCCAGCTACAGCAGGATGGAGCCTCCACCAACCCCCACCCCCAACCCTTCCCACTGTAGGAATCATTGATGTCTGAAAGGATTGTGGAAAAAAGAGGAGTGGATTAAGGATTCTGGCTTCTAGTCCTGTTGACGTGAAGTGAGGCCACAGGTGATTATTTGAAGTCTCTGGGCCTTAAAGTGAGGGACCAGAGGTTAGATTCTGAGTCATGATCTCAAAGCAAGGGTAGGGGGGGCCGGTTATGAGGTGCTGGGAACTCACTTTCTTGACATCGGCTCCTCCATTCACAGCCCCTCCTGTAGAGCATGAAAAGCCATAGTCAGGAAGAGCGTCAAAGCCAAGGTGGGAAAGACCAGAGCTCGAACCTGTTCCATCTTTGTGACAACTGTCCTGTTAATAGCCCCAGCTGTTGTCCCCTGCGCCCAGACTCCCACTTTTTACCCCCTCGAGCTTCCCACCCTCTTGTTCCCATCCTCAAAAGAACTCTCTTTTCAGCCAAGCATGCTGGACCATGCCTATAATCTACACTCTGGAGGTAGAGGCAGCATCATGAGTTTTCAAATCACCCTAGACGACAGCAAGACCCCATATCAAGAAGAAGAATTAAACCCAAAAACTCTCTCCTACATGAATCTCCATGGAGATGGGAGTCACTGGCCTCCCTGACTGGACACTCACCAAGATTTCTTCCTGTGCCCTTGGGCAGTAACTGCAGCAGGGTTAAGAGGGTAGAAAGCTGTTCCGGGGTCAGCTGACGAAGCTCTACTCCGTAGCCCGCCAGTACAGCAGCCAATCTCTGCAGACTTACATCTGCTGAGAGCCAGACATAAGCTTAGGACTGATGGTGGGAAACTGGTGGAAGGCTGAGAGGTGGTGGTGGTGGGGGGGACAAGCACATTTGGAATTCTTTTCAAACACTAGGACACTGGTGCCCATCCCAGGACCTTGAACATACTTGAGGTGTGCCAGATGCACCCCTTACTGTCCCCACATGGAATCTAGGGCCTGTGTAGATCAGCCTGTCAATAGACAGTTAAATGTGTGAATGAAAGGCAGAATGCCAACTGTGGCGATTCGCGCTTGTAATCTCAGTGCTCTGGAGTCTGAGGCAAGAGGATCGCAGCAGGACTGAGTCCAGCCTGAGCTAAAAATGAGCTCAAGGATAGCCTCGGATAACAGCAAGACCTCATCTTTTTTTTTTTTTTTTTTTTTTTTTTTTTTTTTTTGGAGTTGGGAACCAAACCCAGGGCCTTGCGCTTGCCGGGCAAGCGCTCTACCGCTGAGCTAAATCCCCAACCCTGCAAGACCTCATCTTAAAAATAAAATTGACGGGCTGGAGAGATGGCTCAGTGGTTAAGAGCTCTGACTGCTCTTCCAGAGGTCCTGAGTTCAAATCCCAGCAACCACATGGTGGCTCACAACCATCTGTAATGGAGATCTGACACCCTCTTCTGGTGTGTCTGAAGACAGTGACAGTGTACTCATATACATAAAATAAATAAAAGGCAGTTACTATTAAAAAATATATACCGTATATCTTTAAAAGTCCCACAACCTTAAATTTAAAAAAAATAAAAATAAAAATAAAATTGACGTATAAGAAGGGCCCCTGGCAGACAGAGCGGAGATGCCCCAGCACCACAGAGATAGATGCTGAGGACACTGTTACCTGCTTGTACTGCTTGGGGAGGGGACTTCTCCCCATGACCCTCATGGCCCTCTGAAGAGTCCTCTGCCCGGCTGCTGCCCCCTTCCTCTGGCAACCTTGGCGCCCGGGCTCTGCCAGGCACTGGCAACTCTTGGGCCATGTAGAGCAGCCCTGAATCCTGGAAAAGCTGAGCAGGTGAGGGACCTGTAAGGTCACCAAAGGAGTGTCCAGAGTGAGTCCCCAAAATGGCTTTGGAGAGGCTTCTGCTGAAGAGCACAGGATCTTCAGCCTTGGCCAGATGGCCAACTACCCCAGAGGCGCTCTCTGAGCCCCGGGAGCCATCTCGGGAGCCAAACTGTGGGAGAGCAGAAATGTGGGTAAGAACAGAATCAGGGCTGGGTGTTGGGGTTGGGGCGTGGCCGGTGTGGAGGGCTCACCTGCTGGAACAAGTAAGGTTGTAGCAATGCAGGTTCATAGGTCAGAGACGGGTGTGGAGGCTGCGGGGGCATTAGCAGATGCTCCAAGAGAGGGGGTAACAGCTCAGCCTGCAGAGAGGACAGTGGGGAGCCCACCCCAGCTCCATTCCCACCCCCTGGAGGCCGAGAGAGCCCCTGGACAGCAGGAGAGGAGCCAGTGGGATTGCCCTGAGAAAGCAATTCCCCTGCTGGGCCTGGTCTCCTGGGCACCAATCCAGACCTGGAAAGGAGAGACATAAGGAGTGGGGGAAGGGAGGAGAGAGAGAGAGAGAGAGAGAGAGAGAGAGAGAGAGAGAGAGAGAGAGATTTTGTTTTTTGGGTTTTTGGAGACAGGGTTTCTTTGTGAAGTCTTGGCTGTCCTGGAACTCATTCGGTAGACCAGGCTGGCCTTGAACTCAGATCCATCTGCCTCTGACTCCTCCCAAGTGCTGAGATTAAAGACATGTGCCACCACCACCACCACCACCACCACCACCACCACCGGGCTGGTAGACTAATTTGTATAGAACAAGGGTGTGGACAGTTTACAAGGTTGTAGTTGGACAGAGTCAGTGTTTTAGAATAGCCCTGTCCTTTTAAGAAATGAAGAGAAAAGATGGGCTAAACGGCATGGCGATGAAGGAAGGCTAGAGAGGCAAGATTGCCAAGGTAGTTTGGTATGTCTCTGTCTTTGGTGAAAAAAAAAAGTGTGTGTGTGTGTGTGTGTGTGTGTGTGTATGAGTGTGAGTGTGTGTGAGTGTGGGTGTGAGTGTGTGTGTGTGTATGTGTGTATGAGTGTGTGTAGTGTGTGTATGTGTGTGTGTATGAGTGTGTGTATGAGTGTGTGTATGTGTGTGTATGTGAGTGTGCAGTGTGTGTGTGTGTGTATGTGTGTGTGTGTGTGTGTGTGTGTGTGTGTATGAGTGTGTGTGTGTGTATGAGTGTGTGTGTGTATGTGTGTGTGTGTGTGTGTATGAGTGTATGTGTGTGTATGAGTGTGTGTGTATGTGTGTGTATGAGTGTGTGTATGTGTGTGTATGAGTGTATGTGTGTGTATGTGTATGAGTGTGTGTATGAGTGTGTGTGTATGTGTGTATAAGTGTGTGTGTATGTCACCTAAGACCATCAGAAAACACAGATATTTAGATTATGATTCCTAACAATAGCAAAATTACAGTTATGAAGTAGCAAAGAAATAATTTTATGGTTGGGGTCACCACAGCATTAGTAACTGTATTAAAGGGTCACAGCATTAGGAAGGTTGAGAACCACTGATGTAGAGGCTCTCACCACAGAGAGACAGTGCTGTTTCCTGCCATACACAATTCCACACAGGAACAAATTACTTAGGTCCAAGAACACTCTGGTTTGCATAACAACTACTTTAATTCTTTTAAGTTATCAAATGCCAACATTTCCTCAAAGTATGTACCAGTGTCCTGTTTTGCTGGATTTCCAGGATAAACTCAGCTCCTCCTGAGCATGTTACCCTGACAGAGGGAGGGGTCGTTCTCCATGAGGTTTAACCTGAGCCCAGTCTGCTGACCTTGTCCCCTCCTCCCGCTGCCTGTAAGGAAGATCACCATTTCCAACAGTCTAAGGCTGTTGAGAAAGGCTGCCTACCTGTCCCTTGGATGAGGTTCTGGGGGACGAAGCCTGGGGATTCGTTCCATCTCCTGGGAGATCACATACTGGGTGAGGTCATCATGCCAGGACAAGCCTGTCAGGAGGAAAGGTAGAGCAAAGTTGGCTTGAGACCGGAGGCCCAGCTCCAGAGCCAGCAGAGGCCAGCAGTAGACCCCATTCCCTACAGTGAGTTGTGATGGGCAGAGCGGGGGCGGGGTGAGGAAGTGCCAGGGATTGGAGACCCAGGGGTGGGTGAGCTGAGCTGCCTCCCTACTGCCACCCTCAGCTACAGCTTTTGGAGTCAAACCGTCAGGGTTAGAATCTGGCTTTGGTTCCTAAAGAACTGGGGGATTTGGAAAAGTTGTTAAGCCTCCATTCCTTCCTCTCGGTTCTGGGGATACATGCCTCCTAAGACTGTTGTGATAATAAAAGGACATATCACGGAAAAGAGTCCTGTGACATGGATGGAGAACTCTTATCACACGCCACTGCCACTGTCGTCATTGCATCTCCATTCTGAGCCTGGGTCTTTTGTGGAGTGGGAATAATACTACAGAGGCATTCTGTAGGCCTCTGTAATCAAGTATAGTCAGGAAAATGAAATCCTCTATATGCCTGTTTCGAACACCTGTACCATCCCCCTCCTCATTCCATCCTCCCGGCAGCAGCATCCTGATCTTGTTCGACTCACTACCCATGAAGCTCTGCTCTCAGAAGAGATCTCTCATCCATTCTAGAGGGGCAGCACCTCATTCTCCTCCATTCTTCCTTCTCTGGGTTTATTTATTTAGAATCAGGGTCTCATAGAGAACAGCATGACCTGAAACTCATGGGGATCCTTCAGCCTCAGCCCCTGAAGTGCTAAGATCACAGTTGCGTGCTACCATGCCCAGATCCTGCTCTGGATTCATAATCTGGGTTACTCATGACTCATCTCCTGGGACCTGCGAACGTCTACTCCATGCATTAGAACTGTCTGTGTTCCTGTTACAGTTAGCTCCAACAAGTGGCCATTTTGTTGCAGCAAACTTAAGACACACATAGAAGCTGGATACAGAAGTACATGCCTGTGGTTCCTGTACATAGAAGGCTAAAGCAGGAGGATCACCATGACTTCCAGGCAAGCCTGGGAGATATGATAAGTTTGGAGCTAGCCTGGGCTACACAGTGAGAGCTTGTTTCAAAACAAACAAATAAAATTCCAACAAACCTAAAAAATAATTTCCAACAGCCTCAGCTGTAGACCTTCTGTGTACAACTCCAGAGAATTCCTACATGAACTTCCCATCTCTAGGATGCTATCTTGTTTATTGGTCCCCCCGTATCCAGCAAAATGTAAGAAGGTGGGGCTTCATGAATGAATATAATGACTAAGTTGCATGAAGACAAAGTTTTGGGCAAGGTGGCCCTTTACTCCCCGCCCCTACCAAGTTCCAATCTCCAAGTTCCAAGGGATCCAGACCTCACCTTGGGACATGAGTTGCCGGAGCACACCTTGTAAGCGCTGGAGAACTGGGGAAGTGACTTGTAAGAGGGGCCGTGCCTGCCCCACTCCTGCCTGGCACTGTCCAAACAAGCCATCTAAAAGCACAAAGGTCTTGTTGTCAGGGCTTTTGCAGGAAGCCTCTCAAAGTCCAAGCTGCAGATGGACAGCGCTCGCTCCACCTTCTCTGGCTTCAGAGTTCTGTTCCTCTGCCCTCCTCACAGCTGGCCTCTCCCTCCCTATCTTTGTCTTTTGAATCCTATGCCAGGGCCCTACTCACCCTGAATACAGACTTCCAGATGCGAACAAAGTCTGCGGTCAAAGAGACAGCCTGTAGAGGAGAAGATGCTCAGAAAACACAGAGAACGGTCAGATGGCTTAGAAATAGGGGATGCAGATTTAGCCCGTTATTTCTTTCTAAGGAAGGCTTTAAGTTGGGAGGACAGTAGGGAAGAGACCCGGAACACACAGTCTACCCCCCTATACAAATTTATGTATGTGCATGTGTATGGGGCCAGAGGTCAATGTTGGGCATCTTCCACACTTGTTGCCTACTTTATATTCTCAAGACTGGGTATCTCACTGAACCTATTGTTCACTCAGCACACCCAAGGGATTTGACTGTCTCAATGTCCCAGCACGGGGGTTAGTCATCGTCACTATGCATGGATTTATAGGGGTGCTGAAGATCCAAATTCAGGTCTCATGCTTGAATGACAAGCACCCCACTAACTGAGCCATCTCTCCAACCCAAGGCCTAGAATTCTTGAGGAAGTATGGGGTCTAGCTTTGGAGTTTCAGTCTTTAAAAGTCTCAAATTGCCAAGGTGGGACTTGGAACATGGGAGGAAACAGTAGCTCCCCAAATCTTTCAAAACATCCTAATCGCAGTGGCTTGGAACTAGAGGCGGAAACTCCAGCACACCTCCCCCGCGTAGTAGGGAAGGGGTGTAGGTGCTTGATTCTGAGGCAGCCTGTCCCAGGCACCCCGAGTTGGCGATGCTGTCCGTGGTGCTGAATCTAGGAGCTAAGGCCACGTCGGGAAAGAAGAGGTTTACCAAGGGAAGGGTGGCAGGACAAGGAGTGGCTACAGGAGCTCTTTCTTTCGCTCTGTCTTGTTAACTCTCAGCCTCACAGGAAGTACCGTGCACTGGCCTCCAAGCCAGGGTAGGGAAAGAGGGAGCCAGATGGAGAGGCTGCGCCCCTTCCCCCACGCGCCACCTTCCCACCCTCATCCCGGGCCCATGAGTCAGCGCTGACTATGTCCGCTTAGATGTGAGTCAGCACCAGGCCCAGCTGTGGGGAGGGGGACAAGGAGAGGACCCTCCCCTTTTACTCCTCTTCCGCTCCCTCCCCCGCGTATCCCCCTTCTTATAGGCGACCAACTCTCAGCAAAAGGCCTCTCTAGACTTAGAAGATAACCCCGCTCTCTGTCTCTAACCAGTCCTCCAGGGAAGCTGGAGCCGGGTGACTGGGGAGAGGCTCCTGCCGCTGGTGGTCGCCAATTCCTCCTTCTCGGCTTCCGATTCTTCATCTCGGGTCTCTACCTCGATGCCTCTGGCTTCTCCTACAGTCCTGTAGTCCCCATAAATCCCTCGACTCGCGCGCACCCCCACCCCTCCTCCTGAACCTAGTCTTCCCTGGAGCCCACTTTTCCAGGTCCCGCCTGCGAATCTCGGCTCCACCTCCCGGCCTACGCCCCTTTCCTCACCTCCGTCTCCCAACGTCTCACTTCATCTCCTCTCATCTTCCTCACCCCGTAACTCCCCCCCCAACATTTATCCTACCCAAGCTTCTTGCTTTCGCGACGCCCCCCCCCAATCAAGTTTCCTCCTGACCGTGGGCACTGATGGCGCTGCAGCCCCCGGGGCGGCCGCTCAACAACAGCAGGCAGACCAGCAGCCGAAGGCCCCCGGAACCCCCGGAGCCCCCGCAGCCCGCGGGACCTCCGGGCCGCCGCGGGCGCCTCATCCTTCCCGGCTCTGAGCTCTCGCTCTCCGGCCAGAGTCTCAGCGACGTCGGTGGGAGTCAACCCAGGAGCCTAGGCGGAGTCTGCCGCTCCCCACCCACCTCCAAGGCGGGGTCTACTTGCCCCTCTTGAGGCGACCCGGCCAACTGCAGGCGTGCAATGACGACATCTCCACCCCCGGCTCTTAGGCCTATTTGCGTCATACTGGCGTAAGAGCCCCCTCTCAGCCGGGGAGCTACTCAACCTAAGCCTCCTCCACCATATAGTAGGTTCCTCCCTAGAATTCCCACTGGGTCCACCCACTCCTGACCTGTATTCTTCAGGTCCACTGCCTCTGCCACCCTGGCTCAGGTTTGGTAAGAAGGACTCAAGTTCTATGGGGAACAGGAAAGATACGTGAGCCAGGGAGTATGAACCGTGGTACAAGAAGCTTAAGAGACCAGAATAGGAACTCCATTACCGCTACTGGCGTCATCCCGAAAATCAGAGATGGCTAGGCACTCGCGCGTGGATAGCCTTGAGTTAGTTGCGTACTCTTGTCTGAAGGGGCAAGAAAGCATCTGCCCTACAAGGTGACGGTGAGAATTTATGTAACTAGACACTGCAGCAAGACCTGGACCTGCACATCGCAAACACTCCTAAGCGTTAACTTCTTTTCCTCTTGCAGTCTACTTAGCTGCCTCTCGAGACTGTTTTCTTCTCCAGTGTTTGCTTTTCTTTCAGTTGGTACATAGCAATTGTACACCAATGTACACGGATGCACCCAATGTGTAATGATCAGATCCACATACTTGGCATATCTATCACTTCAGATACGTATAATTTCTTTGTGTTGGGAACACTCAATCTTCTCTGTCAGCTAATTTGAAATAGTCCATTGTCACCTCCTGTAGTATCTTGCTTGCTACAGAACATCCGATGCACTGCTTCTCCAGCGGCACCGCTGTGAGTATTACCATTTGTTGTTAGCTCTGAGTGTCCCTTAGTTTCCTGTCTCAAGCTTGTCAACGGTCTTATGATTTCTACATAAGGTACACATCACATCAGACCACCCCTCCCCCCCCACCAACTGCTCTGGTTAGACCATTTCCTCAAGCCTTATCACAGTGATTTCCTCGGTGGCTTTTTAATACTCTTATTTATCCGGTGAGCTACAAAGTGAGCTTTCTAAGGTTCGGATTAATTACATTGCCTTTTTGCTGTCTAGTTGTTCTTTTTGTTTTGTTTTTAAGACAATATGGGCCTTGTAAGATGGCCTGCTCAGCAGGTAAAGACATTCACTATCCGAACCCAATGACCTGAGTTTGATTGTTTGAATCTATATAAAGATAGGAGAAAATCAACTCTATGATGTTGCCTTCTGACCTCTGCATGAGTGCAGTGGCATGCTCTCCTACACACACACACACACACACACACACACACACACACACACACACACACACGGGGGGGGAGGATAATAAATTAAATTAGGGCAAAATGGTTTGGTGGGAAACAACACTCATCTATACTTCACAGTTATTGGCATTTGGGGTGTGTTTGTTCTTTTTTAATATTTATGATAGACATTATGAAATTTCTTATAAATATTTCAATATACATCTCTAGGAAATAGGGACATTTTCCTACAATAATGTCATTTAGAACTCAATTCATATTCAACTATCTCGAATTGTTTCCAAAATGTCTTTTTGGCTGTTTGTTCAAATAGGAGCCAACCAAAGATCACTGTTACATTTAATTATCCTCCTCCTCCTCCTCCTCCTCCTCCTCCTCCTCCTCCTCCTTTTCCTTTCCTCCTTCTCCTTTTTTGTTGTTTTGTTTTGTTTCTTGCTTTTGAGACAGTGTTTCTCTGTGTAGCACTGGCTGTCCTGGAATTCACTCTGTAGACCAAGCTGACCTCAAACTCAGAAATCTGCCTGCCTCTGCTTCCTGAGTGCTGGGATTAAAAGCCTGCACCACCACTGCCTGGCTGAATATAATTATGTTCTTAATTCTTTGTAACTTAGCATATATATCCAAAGTTGCCCTCTTTCACCTTTCCCATTGTCGCATAGAATAGAAAGCAGGTCATTATTTTCTGTGCACTCCTCATCTTCTCAATTCGCCCCATGGTTGATGTCCCTGCATTGCCCCTTTCTGCAGCACACATGTCCCCTGTATTCCCCTGTGTAAAGTAGACAGTATTCCTGAAGGGCCAATTGGGTTGTATCTTTTAAAATGTAAACAGAATATTGCTTTATTCCAGGAGATGCCTAACACCTGGTTATGCTACTACATAGAGATGCTAAAATGGATAACTAGTCTAAAGTAGACCCAGCCCCACCTTTTTTTATCTGATGAGCACAAACATGAAATCCGTGGGATATGTCGGCACCGCGGGAACATCCAGTCCCCCATCAACCATCCACTTTCCAACTAGTTTCATAGCTCCCGTCCTCTGCGTTGTGTATGCTTAGGGTGAACTCAGCAGCTCCGATGTGCTGGACAAGTCCCACACCACTGAGCTACAGCTCTAGTCCCCAGAGGTGATTGTTAAAATATTTCATTCCAGTTCACAAATGTGCTTTCTCTTTCTTTTCTTTTTTCATCTTTTTGGATGTTTAGCAGCTGTTTGTCATTGCCCTGAATGCATTGCCAACTGGGAGTAGAATGTGTCTTCTTAACCTTTTTGCTCTTCACCCAGTTGCACACTAAGGAGTCGTTGAAATGGTTGCCTCAATAGAGGGTAACGGGTTTAACTGGAGTATTTTTGTGATTTTTTTCTATTTTTGAACATTACTATTTATAAATTCAATGTGCATTGTTCAGTCACAATTACTCTTCTTGATATTCAAATTATCCCCAAACAAGCCAGTGACAGGACCTTGAATCAGATTCCAGTGTCCTTTGAAACACCCTGTCAAGCACTAAACCCGCCTTTGTTTTTGTCACCAGGTTTTTTTGTCTTCATTCTCTCTGCAATGTGGAAGTGGCCACTGATCTACAGGGCTGGGTAACTTTCAGTAGGGCTGACTTTAGAGGACAGGATCTGGATATTAGGTGGATAATGGCTACCAACAGGGCTCTGACTCTAACCTTTTCTATGAACAGAACCAGGATATTAGATAACACACATGCACACACACACACACACAAACATATACACACAAACATATACACACATGAACATACAAACACACACGAACATACACATGCCATACACATGTACACACACATGTGCATACACACACATGAACAAACACGTGAACACACACATGAACACATGGACACATGAACACATACACGAACATACACATACACATGTGCACACACATATGTGCACACTCCAACTAATATTTAATCATGCTCTTTACTGAGTTCTCTACCCTTGCAGCTCTTTACTGTTCTGCTGGAAACTCGGGTTCCTAATGACATTAATGAGACCACTTGTATGTTTGATGCACACCTAACAATGTACGCAGAACAGCACAAATGCTACTCTGCTGATAAAACAGTGAAGGCCTGGAGAGATGGATCATCTGCTGCACTTTTGGAGAACATGGGTTCAATTTCCAGCACCCATGATGAGATTCACAACCATCTGTACTGCCCTCTTCCCACCTCTGCAGGTACCAGACATGCATGGGGTATTTATAAAATAATAAGGCAATGAATACATGTTTTGAGATAGAATCTTACTATGTAGCCTTGGCTGGCATAGAAACTCCCTATGCAGATTGGCCTGGAACTCATAGAGATCTTCCTGCCTCTGCCTCCCATGTGCTGGAGTAAAAATGTGTCCCACCATACACAGTTGGCCTCAATTTTGCCTTTAAATATAACTTCTAAGGATTTATCATTGAAATACTGTGTTTTGGGATTATTTCAAACATCTCTTTTGTTTGTGTTCGTGGAGTTATGACTGGCAATTTGATATATAATTAGGGCTGTTGCTTCAGTTTATCTTTAGTTTCGGAGCAGTGCCTTATATTTTTTATATAATTTTATTTTGAACCATTTGCAAAACGATGTGATGTAATGAGATATTCTTGAGAAGTTTTTTGCAGGAGGTCTACAATAGCACCGCCCACCGTTCACTATGTTCCATTCGTTTCCCCCTTTAAAGCAATACATTGTTAAATATCAAGAATAAGCATGCAAAACACAAGGAAATCTCTTAAGTTTTCATGAACAATCAGACACCCAGTCCCAAAAGTAAATCTAGCACAGTGGAAGGCTCACTGAGCACCAGACACTACCTTTCCCCAGAGCTAACTACTGTCACTCTCACTGTCCATGTGCTTTGCCCATGTATGGCTTAAAGCTAAAAATGCCACCACCGCCTGTACATTGGGGGTCATCCCAGTCTTTTTTGGACTATCTGAATGGAATGACCGTGTTTGCCCTGAAGATATTCACTATTGCACCCGCATGTCCGAGGAGGCAGGTGGTCCAATCCAGTCTCCTAGAGAGGTGGGGAACAGGGAAGTGAGTACACTATCCTCTCCTATCAACCCCCTTACACCTCTTTTCAGGTGTTCCCATCCTGCTAACTTAATGGGAACCCAGAGGAAGTGATATTCATTCCAGGCATTACCCTGGAACAGAAAAGGAGGTGAAGATTAATGAAAGGAAAATTACAGCTCTCGGTCCCATATTGAACTTGAGTTGGAAGAGGCGAGTCCGGTCTCAAAATGGAGGGCCAGGATCCAAAGGAACCAGAGCAGCTGAGGAAGCTGTTTATTGGTGGTCTGAGCTTTGAAACCACAGATGATAGCTTAAGAGAACATTTTGAGGACTGGGGCACACTTACAGGCTGTGGTAATGAGAGATCCTCAAACAAAAACGTTCCAGAGGCTTTGGTTTTGTGACCTACTCTTGTGTCAAAGAGATGGATGCTGCAGTGTGTGCTCGGCCACACAAGGCTGCTGTGCCTGTGGTGTGGTGGAAAGAGGGCTGTTTCTAGAGAGGATTCTGTAAAGCCTGGGCCCATTTAATGGTGAAGAAACTTTATGTTGGTGATATTAAAGAGGATACAGAAGAATATAATCTGAGAGACTACTTTAAAAAGTATGGCAAGATCGAAACCACGGAAGTTATGGAAGGCAGGCAGAGTGGGAAAAGAGAGGATTTGCTTTTGTGACTTTTGATGATCAGGACAGAGTTGATAAAATCCTTCAGAAACACCACGCTATTAATGGGAATAATTGTGAAGTGGAAAAGGTCTTTTCTAAAGAGCTGCAGTCTACTGGATCACAGAGAGGTCATGGAGGCGCATCTGGCAACTTTAGGGGACGTGGAGGAAACTTTGGAAGTGACAGAGGAAACTTTGGTCATGGAGGAAACTTTGGTGGAAGAGGAGGCTATGGTGGTGGAGGTGGAGGCAGCAGAGGCAGCTATGGAGGTGGTGATGGTGGAGATAATGGATTTGGAGGTGATGCTGGCAGCTATGGTAGTGGTCCTGGTTACAGTAGTAGAGGAGGTTATGGAGGTGGTGGACCAGGATATGGAAACCAAGGTGGTGGATATGGTGGTGGAGGAGGAGGATATGATGGTTACAGTGAAGGAGGAAATTTTGGTGAAGGCAACTATGGTGGTGGTGGGAGCTATAATGACTCTGGAAATTGTTAGTGGACAACAACAACCAAATTATGGACCCATGAAGGGGGAAGTTTTGGTGGCAGAAACTCAGGCAGTCTCTGTGGTGGGGGCTATGGATCTGAGATGGAAGTGGTGGATACGGTAGCAGGTTTTAAAATAAAACAGAAACAAATGCTACAGTTCCTAGCAGGAGAGAGAGCGAGGAGTTGTTGGGAAAGCTGCAGGTCACTTTGAGACAGCCGTCCTAAGTGCATTAGAGGAACTGTAAAATCTGCCACAGAAGGAACGATGAACCATGGTCAGAGAAGTCACTGCAGCTTAAACAGGAAGCCCCTCTTGTTCAGGACGCTCACAGCCACAGTTTGCAAAAGTGCAGCTATCGATTAATGCAATGTAGTGTCGATTAGATGCACATTCCTGAGGTCTTTTACCTGTTGTAGCTTTGTCCTTTTCTTTCTATTACATCAGGTAATATTATTTGGTTTGTTTCCTACCCCTTGTTTTTTGTGGAAACCATTGGTCAGTATAAGTTGCTTATCTTCTTCTTCCGATGATGATGATGGTGATGGTGATGGTGTCTTACTTTTCTAAAGTTAGTAACTGTTCAAACCTTTTCTCTGTGTCTCTGTCTTCAGTTTCCCCCTTCTTGTAAGAACAGCAGCCACTTCAGACCAAAGTTCATTTTGATGGCTACATTTTTGCCAACTCAGCTGCGACATCCTTATTTACAAATAAGGCCATGTTTGGAGGCCCTGGAAATTAGGATTTGAACGCAAGTCTGGCGGAGACACTTCTAACCATCCTAACAGTTGCTGGGTCTGCGAGCCCACCTCTAAGACCTCTCTCATTGATATCGTTTCTCTCTCTCTTGGGCTGTGTTTCAATCAGGATCAATCCCTGATCTTCCTGCTCCTAACCCCACCCTTATGAGACCTCACCTTGCTATGACTTCCACTGCCCTTCTCTTTCAGATGCCTTTAGCGATTCCTGTCTCTCAGGTGTGATTCAAGTAGTGTCATTCATATGGTCCTCTACAAACATATCTACCTTCCTTTTAAAAGTTTCTACCTGGAGCTGAACAGTTGGCAGAAGATGGGAGCTTGGTTCCCAGCTCCTGCAGTGGCTTGTGACTCTCTGTAACCTTAGTTCTAGGAGACCCAACATCTTTCTCTGGTCTCAGAAGGCACCATGTCGCATGCATGTGGTGAACATGTGTACATGCAGGCAGACGCTCACACACATAAGAGAAAAACACATAAATCTTTAAAAAGTTCCCATCTTTTTCACCTATTCAATCTGTCTCACAGTTTCAAACCTCAAAATTCCAGACTTCCAGACTTCCAGGCTTCCACTACCAAGTTTTCTTTCTAACCACTGCCACCCTCTCCCCAGGAGATGGAATGATTAGAAAACCAGGGTTGGGCCACCTAGGTCAACTTTGATTTTTAGGATGTGAGTGAGGTGGTGTGAGGTGCCTATGTAAAAATAATGACTCGTGCAAGGATCTGGATGCACAGGTCATAGGCAACACAGTTGGAGCTGAGTTGCTAGAGCGAGTACAGCGAGGGAACGCAGAATGGACTGAAGGAATCAGTAAGAATCTGACTGCTCTGTTGGCCAGACATTTGTATTGCTTGGTCTTTTCCCAAGAAAATTATTTACAACCAACCCTCCCCCACAACAGTATTATAAATGAAAACCCTCCCCCACAACAGTATTATAAATGCAGTATTATTCCCAGCGGGCTCATCAAGGCCTAGAGGAGTGCGGAGCTCACAAAAGTCTCACTAGGAGCTGAGTCAAAAGAGAAGAAGTTAGGTGTGGTCATTTCTGTGTGAGATAATCCTGGAAATCACAATTTAGGCCATATTAAAGATGAGCGATGGCGGGGCGTGCCTTTAATCCCAGCACTTGGGAGGCAGAGACAAGCAGATCTGGGTTCAAGGCCAGCTTGGTCTACAGAGCAAGTTTCAGGTCAACCTAGGCCACATGGAGAAATACTGTCTCAAAAAAAATAAAATAAAAAAAGAAAGGAAGGAAGAAAAGAAAAAGCAAGGAAGAGAGGAAGAAAGGAAGGAAGGAAGAAAGAAAGAAAGAGAGGGAGGGAGGGAGGGAGGAAGGAAGGAAGGAAGAAAGAAAGAAAGAAAGAAAGAAAGGAAGGAAGGAAGGAAGAGAAAAAGAGAGGCCCATGGTATGAAGCTTGAGGCAGCTATTGCACAAGTTACCACCACTGTGGGCTGGTGCCCACTAGGTGGAAAGTCACTGGCATCCTCAAGAATGCTGAATAGGAAGGAGTTGGGGATTTGGCTCAGTGGTAGAGCGCTTGCCTAGCAAGCGCAAGGCCCCTGGGTTGGTCCCCAGCTCGAAAAAAAAAAAAAAAAAAAGAATGCTGAATAGGCTTCAGACCTGTCCACAGGACGGAGGGATCAGATATTTTAACACTAAACTAAGTCCTTCTCTACTTGAGAACTTCCCCAGGAACAATAGGAAGATTATACAATCCCAGGTCCTTCCGGACAGTCTAGATCACAGGAAGGCACACGCTCTGCATTTCCAGATGAGAAGCAGAGGAGTTCATGGCTTGGGGTGGGGAGATGTTAGTGCAGACAGGAACTATCCACTTGCAGTGGTTGGTGAAAAAGATATGGTCCAGGAGCTAAGGGACGGATGGGATGCCCACTGTGTTTGCTCTCTTCAGACACCTGAACGAATCTATACTCTCCCAGACTTCATGGGTTTTGGGATTATTAAATACATTCATAGAGGAACCAAATACAGTCACAGGAGCTTGGCTCAGTGGTTCTCAGGGTTGAACAAATGAAGAAGAAAGGTATAGAAGGGGGTTTGGAAGAGTAGCAGTGGTTAATTGATTTGATGGGTGCAAGGAACAAATGAATGGAAAGAGTTGACTAGAGGCAAATATGGATTTTCCTTCTCCGATACATGAAAGGCTGGGCAACCAAATCATGCAACGTGGAGAAGGTGCCGTTGGAGACGGCCGCCATGGTCACCCCTCACACTCCATTTCAGAGGGGGGTGGGGAGGCAACAGCAGCCTTTGACCAAGCATTCAGAGCTGTGTTTTCTCTGTCCCTTCTCCTCTCCCTCAATTCATGTACCACGTGCCCGGCCTCAAGACAAGCTCACAGAAAGTGTTTGCATGAAAGTCAACTTTAATTATTTATATTTGAGTCATCCAAGAATTGCCCCTTGGAGGGCAGTGAGGAGGTTCCCGGGGAAAAGGATCTTATACAGTGAGATCTCAGTCAGCAACAAGGTTGAGACCCACAGTGGGGAATGGCCCAAAGAAACCCTAAAAGAGAAGAAACAAAGCAATTGAAGTCGGACTGGAGAGACATTGTGCCTCCTTTTACCTGCTTCCCTTCCTCAGATATGTAATAATTGCTTGATCTGAGTAAGCCTTCCCCATGGTGACTCAGCCCAAGGGTTGCTAGCCTAAGCCCCTGGCTCCCACGTACAGTTCCTCCTCCGTCTGTGATTTTCCATTATACTGGGGGCTGGAGAAGAACGGCAGAAATTCACTTGGGTTCTACAACAACCAGTTCCACACAGGTGGGTCTCTGTCGTTTAGTTCACATGTTACCCCAGCAACTAATCCAGGTTTAGAAACTCTAGCGGCCATGCTACAGAAATGGGAACCTGTTCTCCTGGAAGTATCAAGGGCTGGGACCCACTTCTCACAGGCTGTCTCTAGATGGAAGGTGTGTGTTTGGAAAGCAGGAAGGGACAATTATCAGCTCCTTTGCCCAAATCCAAACCTTTCCCACCTCCCTGGACCAGAATGGCCCTTCTCTCACATCTCCTTCATTTTCATTCTTGGTCTTCTTATTTACCTAACATCATTGTAGTGTGTTTTTTTTTTTAAAGAGTGTCAGGGGGGCTGGGGATTTAGCTCAGTGGTAGAGCGCTTGCCTAGCAAGCGCAAGGCCCTGGGTTCGGTCCTCAGCTCTGGGGGGGTGGGGATAAAATAAAAAAAGAGTGTCATGGTTTTGCTCTGTAGCCTTGAACTTACAATTTTGCTCCCTCAATCTCCTGAGTTCTATGACTACAGATATGTCCCACAATGCTTCACAATTAGGGTGACCTTTTAAAAACCAAATGTCCCATCAGGACATTCCCTTCCTCAGAATATTCCAGTAGCTCCATCCTTGGAATAAAACGTAAATGTGCTCTGTGAGCCTCTACATGGGCCTCCTTCCTCTCCCTACTCATCTCTGTCACTGGATCCTCTGCTCCTCTGGAGGGCCATGGCATTCTTGCCTCCGGACATTTGTGGTTACAGTGCCCCTCCTTTGTGATTTCTTCTGGCTGTCACTCTCTTGTCATTCGTGTCTCAGCCCTAAACAAGACTTTTCATTATTGATAAGTCTGATGTTTGGAACAGGCCTTGAGAAAGGGCAAGAATCCACACAGGGGGACTGGAAACTGGGAGGCCTGGGTCTAGTAGCACAGACACAGCATGCATGGCAGGTTGAGGAAGTCAGGTAACCAGCCTGTGCCCCAAATTTTCATCTGTAAAGCTATTAGATGGGGTGATCTCTAGTGTGAAATCCAAGGAGACGAGCCTTGCCCAGACCATACAGCAAAGCAAGGGAGATGGGGTTGAAGCTTCTGCACCCTGCCTTCACTATACAGGGGCTCCTCACATCTAAACTGACGGTGTTTCCGGTTTTAATTTTGTTTTAAACTCAAGCCTGATGCATGATCTTGCAGCCTTTGTCCTCCTTAGGAGCTTCCAGGGATGTCTGACCCACCCCTCCTCTCTCGTCTGGATGTCTAGATAGTAGTTTATAAACAAGCAGGACTACCCTTTGGGTACAAGAGTTTATTTGTTTCATCCCAATGCCCACTCCCTCTTTTGTACCTGTCCTCTGCTCCCCATTCAAACAAGCCCTTTTGGTTTTAGTATCTTTGGGCAAACTAAGCCACTCACCTTGGAGGGATGGGTGACCTCTTGTTTGGTGGCCTTTGGGATTACTTTGGTGGAAAAGCATCGGTCCCTGTTCACCTTGACTGCTGGACTCTAGTGGGGGAGAGGAATCAGGAGTAAGGAAGGAGGCAGGAAGGACGAGATGGTCTTAGCAGGAAATCCAAAGGAACCAAAGTCAAGGCTTTGTGATTTGGGGGAAGATAAATAGTCTCACCTTTTGGGGAGATAAGAGTCGAAGTTTCTCCTCTTGCTTGCCCCTAGAAGAGTCAGGGACGACAGGTGGAACCTAGGCTTGCCAACGCCCCTCCCCCTTTGCAAGTACAGTTATTATGCCCCATGGAACTGTTCCTCTAGAGATGACTGCTGGAGCACAGTACTTCTGGTAGCTTCTACGTACAGTTCTAATACCCTAAATAGCAGAGGCCTCCCATGGGTTTTCATACCTCACCCCAGTGGTTGCAATGGGAGAAACCACCTTCCCCTCCTTCCGGCATGGATACTGGGGGTGGAGTCTGCTGAGGTGCTCCACCTTTTTGGTCATTAACTCATAGGCTATGTCATCGGTCCAGAACATGCCTATAAGATGAAAGCATAGCGTGAATTGACACCAGGAGCCGGAGCGACCTCTCCCTCAAGGATATGTAAGACCTCATTTAATGGAGAAAGTTAAGTGATGTGGTGTGGAAAGGTTGCTGGGCACAGTCCTACACATCGTTTCTAATGAATCTAGTGATTCCCTTGTTGTTGGTGGTAGGATTAAGTGAAACCAAGGATGGAGAAATGTATTAAAACCAAAACAAAACAAACAAAAAAACGAAACACAAAACAAAACAAAAAGCCCCCCAAACCCCTCCAATGCGGTGACACAAACTTTGGTGTTTTATTAGTACAAGGCTTATTAGTAAGGTGGCTGTTTTTCACATCCAGTAGGTTAGGATGAAATTCAAGAATTACATTTAGTATTTTACTCTGCGTGCATACATGCATGTGCATGTGTGTGCATGCGTGTGCTGTGTGTGTGTGTCTGTGCGTGCGCACACACACGTGCATGCTTGCCAACACAGGCATGTGTAGACCAGAGTGTCTTCCTCAATCGATTATTTCCCACCTTATTTTTTGGGAGGGGCGTTGAGTTTTTCCCTTGACTTTTCATTTCATTCTATATATAATTATCAATATCATTGTGTGTGTGTGTGTGTGTGTGTGTGTGTGTGTGTGTGTGTGTGTACATGCGCACACGGTTGTTGGAGGTCAGAGTAAGATTGATGCCTGTAGAAGGGGTTTGAGAATTGAAACCAGTTCATCCAGCTTGGTGGCAAGTGCCTTTACCCACCGAGCTATCCTGTTGGTTCTTCACCTTGCCTTTTGAACCTCGGTTTCTCATTGAATTGATTAGACTGGACTGACAACTGTCCAGTGATCTCCAGGGATCTCCATCTCTACCTTCCCTGCCACCCACACCCCCACTGCACTGGTTTCACCCACACACACCACTGCTCCTATTCTGTGTGTGATGGGGATCAAAACTCAGGACCTCATAATTGGATGGCAGACACTTTCCAATTGAGCCACCTCCCTAGACCTAAGATTCCTGCTAATGACACCCATGTTGCTGGTCTAGGACACATCTTGAGACTTACTGATCTAAGGAATCACAAACTTCTTAAAGTATCGGGTATGGTAATGTGGACTCACGGTAGATTTCCTCTCCTACCAACATGCATGTGAAGCTCTATGGAAGGGTCAGCCTTCTATCAATAGTAGACTCCTTACTCCCATCTCTCTCCTCTACTACATAGTTCTCCTGCTTCTCATATGAAGGCTGAGGTTTGCATCTGGTCTCTTAGCTGAACACTTAAGGAATCCAAGCTCTGGGGGAACAAGCAAACCTCAGACTGTGGTAGAGGGTGGGACCAGTCCCAAGGACTTGTATGCTGCTTGTTCTCTTTCCAGGTGTTCAACAGCCCCTTGTCCCCTTCCCCACTAGGGTGATAAGAAACTAGAGGCATCCAGCAACAGAAATCCTATCCCCTAGCCAAGGGTCTTTCACTACTCTCCCCAATATCCGACCAGGACACCATCTCTGCTCTACAACGTTTGCTTACCTTGGGGTACAATGTGGTGGAATAGAAGCTGTAAGTACTGGAAGACTGAAGCAATGAGTCCTTGGAACGTCCAGAGCTGCTCTGATCCCACTTGGCCCTGACCATCTAAGGGTAAAATAGTGCTGTCAGCAAACAACTTGGTCAGAATCACTCCAAATCTCAGTTTTGGAAGTTTGGTAGAAGAAGCCAACATCTTTCTCCTATTAACACGGAACCAGGTTCTTTCTTCCTCTTCAAGTTCCCCTTTCTCATTTCCCCCTTCATCACCACCAGCCCCTGAATTCCATTCACTCTTCTTATTATCGTTTGAGACAGAACCTTTTAAAAATAGTTCTAGATGTCTTAGAACTCACTATGTAGACCAGGCTAGCCTCTAATTCACAGAGATCTGCCTGCCTCTGCACCAGCACGCTTGGTTTCCATTCCCTCTTGGTATTAATATCTAGGCAAGAACCAAGCACACAGGCAAAAGTATCATGTGAAGGTGCAGGTGGAGAGAATCCTGGGGGGGTTGCCCACATGTGATGGACAGGTAGACGCTGAAGAAGTGGATGAGCTGCTCCTTAAGGAAAACTTGGAAGGCAGGAGGGATTAGGGAAAAGAACTGGAATCCTTAGAAAGAGAAAGCGCCATCTCCCCAGGTATTTTCAACAGGTTGGGTCTCAGGCTCCACACCAAACCTGAAGATTTTCAATACAACATATTATTTGTATGTTACATATAAATATCCTCCTGCACACTTTATTTTCAATCACACATGTACACATGCACATAAAAATATGTGCCCTAGCACGAGTCTAAAGATCTGAGGACAACATCCATAGTCAATTCTCTCCTTCTACTATATGGACCCTAAGGATTCAACTCAGGTTGTCAGATTCGGTGGCAAGTATATTTATCTGAGTCCTCCTGCCAGTCTCTTCCAGTGTATTTTAAATAACCCCCCAATAGCTAATATGTAATGTTAAATAGGTGTTTTATGCATCGCTTAGAGAATAACGACAGGGGGTGTGTTCTGCATTCACTCTACAGTTGGTAAATTGAGGACCCAGAGTCCCGTGATGAAGAATAGTGGGGCAGGGAGGAATGACTATATTCCTATGTGTAAGGTCTGAAGGTTGGGATGTCTTTTTCTTAAAACACAGATTGCTCAACTCTGTGTAAGAGAAGGGCAGGAAGGAGGGATGAGTAGGGATAAAGAAAAATCTCCCTGCTCCATTTCAGGTAATTAAAAAACAAACAAACAAAACCTGAGTCCTGCTATGTATCTCAGGCTGGCCCCAAATCATAGGTCTTCCAAGAATGGGCAATTCTCCCCCTCACTCCATTCAGAGAGATGCCCAATACAGTTTCCTGGCCCTAGAAAGAAGTAGAGGGTCTAGCGTCCTGGTGAAAAAGAGAACTCCCAGAGACGAGGCGGTGTTCAGACTGAGCCTTAAAGTAGGTGTAGGGAGTCAAGTTACACCGGATCCACAGACTGACTGGAACTGTCCGTGGTGCTGAGGGTCTGGAGTAGTCACCGTGGGCGGTAATGACTAGCACCTCGTTATCTGTACTTCACAGTCCACCCCCATTCTACTCTGTCCCCACCCCGCCTCAGTTCCCCCCTCATTTGACGCCAGACCTCCACCCACAGTGCTTTGCGAATCCCCTGCATTGGCTTCCAAACCCAAGACTCCCCTCAGGGAGTCTGGGCGTCAGACTTTGTGCTATGGTCTACGCAGGTATTCTGAGGCTGCGCAGTCTGTCCCCGACTGTTACGGAGTGCGAGCCAGGTCCATCCAGGATGGCGCAGATCAGAGCAGGAGAAAGTAGAATGGTCTCCCTCCAACCTGTTTCACTCCAGCCCAGCTTTCCCCACTTCATGAAACCATATTCCGACTCCTACACTCTGTGGGTTTACAACTGAGCCTTGATTTCGTCTCTCAGCCCCACCCACCTATTCCCTTGATCAGATAACCAAACACAAACACCCCTGGTTCTCCAGTAAGCCCTGTTTATCTCTTTCCTGACCCCTCAGAAACGTCTGGCGTGTACCGCAGCCACCCTTGGCTCATCTGTCTTCCCCAACCTTTGCCTGGGTCCGCTCCTTCTATGTCTAGACCCTGTACACCAAGTCCCACGACTGCAACTGTCCCTCTGAAACCCTTAGCGTTTCTCTCTTGTCATCCTAAACGGCTTTCCTGCTGAGTCTTTTAGCCTTGAAGGCCAGATCCTCTGCTCTCAGAATTGCTCTCTGGTCCTGTCCGCACTCCCCGCCCCCACCCCGATTTTCCTCCTGACCGTGGGCATTTATGTCGCTGCAGCTGCTTGGGCGACTGTATAGCAGAAGGAAGCAGACCAGTAGCTGAAGACCCCCGGAGCCCGCGGGCTTCAACGAACTCTGCATCTTCGCTGGATCCGAGCGCACGGTTCCTCGAGCTAGATCGTAGTGGAAGTAGCGACAACAGCCAGGGGGGCTGTGCCAGGATGTCACTTTTCACCCGCTAGCGACGCGACGAGAGATCTGCAGAGCCCTCCTCTGCAACTCGGCCAATCGCAAGCAGGCTCTGCCCCAGCAGCCGCCTACCCAAGTTGGCCGTCCCCTTTGGCCTCTCTCCATTCGACCTTTTGGAAGTTCTGCCCCCACCTTCTACACACTTTTACAGTTAAGCCTCCACTCTCTGTCGCCGAGGATGGAGGAATTGGTTGCATAGGAGATAGGGGTGGAAATGGAACCAACTAAATGGGTATTGGTTGTGATATTTAAATATGAACTGCGAGGGAAGAGTGAGCACTCAGCGTGATGACTGGTTATTGCTTTTGACCCTCGTTTTATCTTCATCCATTTAAAACCTTTTTGCAACCATATGGGTTCAACCCACAAAACATTGAATGTCCATTCTTATTTTCCCACAGCCATTGCGGTTGCCCTAATCCTAACCGCCGTACACTTTAAAATAGATCGATTTCAATAACTAAGTACCCGGCCCACTACCGCCTGTCCCGTGCCACGTTTCTAAGCTACAGTGTAAGTTTTGTCGTAAACGGGATGTTTTGGGGTGGCTGCTTTGTGGATTCTCTAGATTGCATTATCTTTCCTTAGTCTTTACTGCTCAGGCTCTTTTGAGACTCAGTGAGAGGTGTTTAGGAAGGCCCTCTAATGTTGTGGGTTCTGGACTCAAGGCTTTGCCTCCCGAGAACTGTGGCAGCTGCCAAAATCTTTCTCAGATAAGTGGCTTTTTTTTTTTTTTTTTTTTTTTTTTTTTTGGCTCTTGGACATCTTATCCTGTGCATGTGCTATTTAGAAAATAGCCGAGAATTTGGTGGGAGATTTGCATTCAGTTTTTAGGCTTCCCTCTCTGTAGACCACACATTACCCAGAATTCCTCTTCAATTTCTGGCTACCTTGGCATTTAAGTACCTGCAACTCTGCGCCCCAGCCAGTTACAGCATCACTTTCTGCTTCCCTCTGTGCTTCAGGGAACGGTGGAGTGTCTTGGGGGAAATGCCCACTGAATGTGGAACTCACCTGGTGGAGAGTTTACTCACCAAGGGCTATGATCCCAGTCACTTTCCTTCCTTTTGTTTGGACTCTGTGTCTTCACACAGTTTCATTTGTCTTTTCTCTGGAATACAGTCAGTACATATTAACAGGACTGTCTGGCACAAGCTGTTTTCCTGTGCCAGGATCTGAAAGTTTCTTGTTATCACCGATTACTGGCTGGACATTTTATTTTTAAATGATTTATAGAGGCAATTTGAGTGGTGTTATAAAACAATGAATTTGTATATCCTACCTTTTAAGACTCAAGAAACCATAAAGAGAAACTTAAGACTCAGGTTTCTTTCTTCTTTCTTTCTTTCTTTCTTTCTTTCTTTCTTTCAATAAAAGGTCTTTCAGCTAAGTGCTATCTGGAACTCACTCTGTAGATCATGCTGGCTTTGAACGCAGAGATCTGTCTGCCTCTGCCTGTTGAGGGCTGGATTAAGGGTGTGCAACACAATGTGACACAAGACTCAGAGAATTCTGAAGGCAAACTTCTCAAGACTGAGTGAATAGACAAATTAGGAACTCGAGGAAGTTGATGAAAATGATCAAATGTATAAGGTTAAATAAGCAACAGGGACAACTGAGAGATTCATACCTACATGGCACAAGGGGAAAATTTTCCTCTGACACACACACATATGTGTCCACACATAGGAAATAAATGTAACTAAAAACGAAACAACCTGCCAGGCAGTGGTAGCACACACCTTTTTTAAAAATATAGATTTATTTTTATGTGTGTAAGTACACTGTCGCTGTCTTCGGACACACCAAAGGAGGGCAATGGATCCCATTACAGGTGGTTGCAAGCCACCATGTGGTTGCTGGGAATTGAACTCAGGACCTCTGGAAGAGCAGTCAGTGCTCTTAACCACTGAGCCATCTTAACCAGTAGCACAAACCTTTAATCCCAGTACTCAGGAGGCAGAGGCAGGCAGATCTCTGAGTTTGAAGTCAGCCTGGTCTACAGAGTGAGTTCTGGGACAGCCAAAGCTACAGAGAAATCCTGTCTTAAAAACCCACTAAGAGACTCTCAGGACTCAAAGGAAGGGACCTTAGATGAAATGCCTAACAGTGGGGAGAGAGAACTTGTAGAGTCCACCTCCAGTAGAAAGACAGGGCATCAAGTAGAGATGGTGTTGCCATCTCACAGTCAAAAACTCTGACTCAGAATTGTTCCTGTCTAAAAGAACTGCAGGGACAAAAATGGAGAAAAGACTGAGGGAAAGGAAGTCCAGTGACAGGCCTAAATTAGGATCTAGCTCAAGGGAAGGCTCCAAGGCCTGACACTATTACTGATGCTATGGTGTGCTTACAAACGGAGCTTGGCATGGCGGCCTCCAAGAGGCCCAACAAGCCACTGAAAGAGTCAGATGCAGGATACTTACACCCAACCAGTGGACAGAAGCCGGGGACCCCTACGGTTGAATTAGGGAAAATCTGGAAGAAGCTGAGGAGGAGGACAACCCCATAGGAAGACCAGCAGTCTCAACTAAACTGGACCCCTGAGGTCTTTCAGACACTGAGCCACCAACCGGGAAGCATGACGGGAGGCCCCCAGCACATACACAGCAGAGGACTGCCTGGTCTGGTCTCAGTGAGAGAAGATGCACCTAACCCTTGAGAGACTTGAGGCCCTAGGGAGTGGGGAGATCTGGTGGGGTGGGGATGGGGGTGGGACATCCTCTTGGAGATGGGATGAGGAATAGTCAGAGGACAGACCAGGAGGGGATAATGACTGGACTGTAAAAAAAAAAAAAAAAAAAAAAAAAAAAAAAAAAAAAGATTAAATGATGATGATGATGATAAATAGTGAAATAATAAAAAAGAAAAGCCAACAAGTAAGTAAATAAGTAAATAATTAAATAGAACAACTTGAGGTAAGGATCACTTGAATGTGAGCCTGCTTTTACATAGGAAAAAGGGTACCTGGATATTCTCCCTTTTAAGATTCTAGTATCTTGGGCTGGAGAGATGGCTCAGTGGTTAAGAGCACTGTCTGCTCTTCCAGAGGTCCTGAGTTCAATTCCCAGCAACCACATGGTGGCTCACAGCCATTTATAACAGGATCCAATGCCCTCTTCTGGTGTGACTGAAGACAGCTAGAGTGTACTCATATTCATTAAGTAAATAAAATCATTTTAAAAAAAGGTTCTAGTATTTCTGGAACTAGCTATGTGGTGGCACATCCCTTTAATCACAGGAATTGAGAAGCAAAGGTAGATGAAACGGGGATTCCTGGTTTTGTTGGTGTGATGATTTGTATATGCTCGGCCCAGGGAGTGGCTTGATTAGAAGGTGTGGCCTTGTTGGAGCAGGTGTGTCACTGTGGGTGTGGGCTGTAAGACCCTCATCCTAGCTGCCAGGAAGTGAATATTTTGCTAGCAGCCTTCAGATGAAAATGTAGAACTCTCAGCTCCTCCTGCACCATGCCTGCCTGGATGCTACCATGTTCCCACCTTGATGATAATGGACTGAACCTCTGAACCTGTAAGCCAGCCTCAATTAAATGTTGTCCTTTATAAGAGTTGCCTTGGTCAACACAGTGAAATTCTATATCAAACTAAATGGAGAGACGTGTGCAAGCATGGATACTCTTCCTTTTGGCTGTTTGTTAGATAGGGATTCTGGTGACAAGTGATGTTCCTAGAAGACCGGGGGATCTCAAGCTTACTGAATCTGGAACTCACGGGAGTGAACCTTCTAATCCACCGGGAGAAGGAAAAGTATTTATCACATGACTGTGGGCAGCAGGTAAGAGAAGGCTACAGTCTGTCGGTCCTTCCTCGTCCTGCATTCTTGTTAGGAATAATATCTGGAAGAAGGAAGTACTCAGAATCCTGGTCTCCATCATTACCAAGGGGCTCCGTTGTCCTCCCTCTGATGCCCCCATGCACCAGCCCCCACCCCTCCCCATCCGGGCACTGATCTTATTATGGAAGAAAAAATTTTAGAGATGCTTTCAAATGGGAGGAAGCTGGGGTTGGATTTGTGTGTGATGGTGCTGGGCCTCCCTTCTCCCCCTTCAAAGCGGGTTGTACAAACTATTGATTTAGGCCAGCTGAGGCACAGTGACTCAGCACAGCCCGACAGCTTGCCTCCCCTTGACTCTCACACTCGGGTCCTCTCCCCCTCTCTGGTTTCCTGTGCAGAATGAGATGAGAAACTGGAACCTAGCAGGCTCTTGTTAGCGTACGTCATAGCACCATGACAACCGGTTATCATTGTGGGAATCAGTCATTCAGCGCAGTTAATGTCTCCCTGGCAACCCATCGAGGCAGAAGCGGCGTGTGCACTATGGTGACAGAAGTCAGCAGCAATTTCCTTGGACACAGGAGGATCTGGGTCCCCCTCTGAGTTGAGAATGCTTTGAGTAAAGTGTGTGGCGCTCGGCTGCAGCACACAGACCTCCAAGCCACCGCAGTCTTCAGGCCATGACAATGCCTTCTAACAGACCTATCCAGTCCACGCTTGCCTTGGCTGGTGCATTCTCCAACGACACGGGGATGGTCGTGAAATTGTTTGTGCCATCATACCGTCCTTTCCCCCGAGGTCCCCAGTGGCTTTATTGTACCCTTTACTATTCCCTACAAGGACCTCTCTGGTCACTTTGGGTTTATTTCCTGAGCTCTGTCTCCTCACTACCATTCTGTTTGTTCTTCTCGAGTTCCATTTAGAAGCAAAGAGAGATGGCTCTGTGATTAAGAGCACGTGCTACCTTGCAGAAGATGGACCACCATGTTCCCAGCTCCAACATGGTGGCTCACAAACACCTGTACCTCCATTTCCAGGGCACCCATTGCCCTTTTTTAGTCTCTGCAGGCATTTCATACACACGGTGTACATACAGACATGTGAGCAGTGTGTTCATACTCACACATTTAAAAGAAAAAAATCCTTAAAAAGTAAAATACTTTGGCTTGAATGGCTTCAATATGAAATACAGTGCTAAGTCAAGTTTTTGAATACTAGCTAATGGTACTCTTCTGATGTTTTCTTGTTTTGTTCTGTTTTTCAAGACAGGGTTTCTCTGTGTAGCCCAGGCTGTCCTGGAATGGAACTCTCTCTGTAGACCAGGCTAGCCTCAAACTCAGAGATCCATCTGCCTCTGCCTCCGGAGTGCTGGGATTAAAGGCATGCGCCGCCACCACCCGGCCACTTTTTTTTTTTTATAGATAGGGTCTCACTATATCTTTCCTGCTGGTCCAGAACTCACAATGTAGACCAGGCTGGCTCCAAATTCACAGCTACTTGCCAGCCTCTGCCTCCTAAGCTCTGGTATTAAAGGCTTGCATCGCCACACCTGGTTAGGTGCTGTGGCTTAGGTTACTGGAGGATTAGAAAATGGAGACTCACTGTAGACAGTGAGGTTTTATAGCCTGGGCTCACTTCCTGTCTTCACACTGATTCCTGATCTCACCAGATGTGAGAAGGCAGCCGCAGGTCGCTGCTGCCATGCCAACTCTGCCGTGGTGAAGTGTGCCCTCAAACTGTAAGCCAGATAAACCCTTGCTTGCCTTCAGCTGCCTCTTGGTCCTTACAGGGAGAGAAGCACCTGATGTGCAAATGAGGAGCTGCTGGCATGGCTCAATTGGTGGAGTGCTCACCCAGCCTGCGCAAAACCCTGCATCTGATCTCCAGGACCTCAGAACTGGGGGATGGTGTAGGCCTGTAATCCCAGCATTTGAAATCCTGTCTCAAAGAAAAGCAAAGCAAAAATTCATACGTGGGTAGGAAACGATCAACAAAGCTAAGATCGTGCTAACACAAACCGGAACCAAACTGAGGCATTCACATTAATTTTAGATGAATTAACTTTAAGCATAGAGAAAATCAGGGTTCAGGAGAACATTGCTTATTAATAAAAGAATCAACTCGTCAGGAAGACATCCTCTCTTAATGTGCATGTTCCTGCCAGGGCCTCAAAACATTCGACCCAGAACAAACAGTACTGAAAGGCAGACAAATCACCATTGTATCTGCAAATGTAACACTCATCTCTCGGAAACCAAGAGAAAGCACGAGGCACAAAGGCAGCAGGTACAGAGGAACTGAGTCACGCCATCGACGAACTGTTTCTAATCGGCATTTGTAGAGCACCCCACCCAACAGCAGTGAGTGCATATTCCTTTCAAGTGCATAATGAAATTCTATCCTTATCCCCTATTATAAAACAAACTGTACAAAATGTTCTATGGCCATAACAGTGAAAAAAAATCAACAGCAGAGAAGTCTACAAACACTTAGCTAATAAAAAAACCAGAAATGACAACAAAAACACTTCTAATAATCCATGGGTCAGAGAGCGAGTCTTAAAGGCGATAAAAGAGTTTTAAACAGAACAAAAGCCAAGGGACAAGGTAAAGGAGTGGCCTCGGGTGAAGCTGGTGGCATCAAGTAATTGTGTCAGAAAAGTCATCAGAAGAAGAAACTAGAGAGAAGCATGGAGGGGGGGGAGCTGGGAGCTCCCGGGGATGGGGGAGCTGGGGTGTGTGAGATCAAAGTGCATTGTTTATGAGTAGAAATGGTCAAAGAGGGGTTGGGGATTTAGCTCAGTGGTAGAGCACTTGCCTAGAAAGCACAAGGCCCTGGGTTTGGTCCCCAGCTCCGAAAAAGAAAAAAAAAGAAATTGTCAAAGAGTAAATAACAGATTCTCTATTTTAAAAGATAAAAGCATGAATCAATTAAACCAAGGAGGGAAATATGGAGACGAATTGATGAACTAGAAAGTCACTTATCTGAGATGCTCTTTGTGTATATCCGTGTTCACGGACGACGCCCCCTCTGTGGTTCAGATCTCTGATTCCTGGTTTGGTACCAAGGCACTGCGACTTCGTCTAATGATATGGGAAATATTCTCCCCTCTTCTGATGTAAAGATGCTTCACTCCTTCTTTTAAAATGTTTTTTATTAGTGTGTGTGTGTGTGTGTGTGTGTGTGTGTGTGTGTGTGATATACAGGCACGTGAGTGTGAAGGTGCACACACCCATGCCTACATGCGGAGGCCGGAGGAAGGCATTGGTGTCTTCCTGTTCTACTTTGCTCTGTTGCTTTCAGATTTTATCTCATTGAGCAGGAAACTTGCCATTCCAGCTGTTACGGCTGGCCAGTGAGCTCGAGGTCTTCCTGTCTGTGTCTCCAATGCTGGCATTTCAGGCACGTGGAGTCACGTCAGGAGTTTATGTGGGTGCTGGGACTCGAACTCAGGTCTTTATGCTTGCAACCACTGAGCCGTCTTTCAGCGCCCCCTCCCCGTCCCCCCCATCTTATTTCTTCTTGAAATAGTTGGTAGACATTGCCAGTGAAACTATCCTGGCCGGGAGACTAGCTTAAGATGGATTCCATTTCTTTAATAGCTTGTTTCTTCTTATCTTGGATGAGATTTTGTAGTTTGTAGTCTTTAAACTTGGTCATGAGAGTGCGAAAGACCTTGTTGGTGAGGAGCAGAAGAAACAACAGAGCTGGAAAAATCAAAACCTGAGAAACTACAGAAAGGCAACCCAAGGGCATGTTTACCACTGTGGGCAGCTATGGATCCGGCTCACTGGGGCCTCTGAAAGCTGCATCCCAGTCTCTATTCTGTGCTTTAGGATAATGGCTCCGAATACCCTGCCTGCATGCTAACCTAACTCTGGGGCAGGCGGTGAGATTCCGCACAAGTGGAGGCGAGTCTTTTGCAAGAGGGTTGGTATAAACGATCAAGTTTACCCCTTCTAGGAACAAAAGCCAGTGCTTCTGTGTTTTGACGGTTTTGGTTGTTTTAAATTTTTTCATATGGAAACGTTCCGATCCCTTTGCACAGTTACAGGGGCCTCTAGGGATGACAGGAAGTTGCCAAGTCAGTAAAGCAGCAGCGGAGAGGAAAGACAGGCTGGAGCTGTGTTCCTGAGTTTACTTCTGGCCTCAGTTCTTAGCAGGGCACAACCTTTGCCAAATCGCTCCCTCTCCAGTCTTCCCTGCTTCTGCCGGTGCTGCAGTGACGCCCACAGCTCTCTAAGGTGAGGTCTTCTCTCTCCACGGAAACCAGGCAGTCACAAAACCTATCAGCTCATACTTCCCCACTCTCAGAGAGGCGGCTCCTGTAGTCCATGGCTACATTTAAGTGTGTGTGTGTGTGTGTGTGTGTGTGTGTGTGTGTGTGTGTGAGAGAGAGAGAGAGAGAGAGAGAGAGAGAGACAGAGGGAGAGAGAGACAGAGGGAGAGAGAGACAGAGGGAGAGAGAGACAGAGGGAGAGAGAGACAGAGGGAGAGAGAGACAGAGGGAGAGAGAGACAGAGGGAGAGAGATGGCAGAGTGTCTTAGTCACCTTCCACTTACTGAGGTAGGATTTCTTCTTAAAACTGGAGTTCTGTGATCTTGGTTAGGTTAGCTTTCCCCAGGAATCCACTCTCTGCCTCTGAGAACTAGGATTACAGAGAGACAACCATCCCCAGTCTTTATGTAGGTACTGGGGACCTGAACTCCACTGGCAAGAGCTTTATCCAAGATCTCCCTGCGCTTCCAAAAGGAATCCTGAAGTAAACATTGGTTACGGGTGAGGCAAGACAAGTGAGGGAAAGGAATAATAACGCTGTGGCGACTGGGGGCCTCAGACGGCAGTCGGCAGTCGGGGCACATTGGTGAGTGTCCCTGCTGTGCGAATGTAGGATTCAATCCTGCTGGGTGTGGTGATTCACAACTTTAATCCCAGCACTCAGCATTCAGACTAAAGTGGATTTTCTGTGACTTTACGTAACAAGTTCCAGGACAACCAAGGCTACACAGGGAGACCCTGTCTCAAAACCAAACCAAACCCTGCCCATCAAGGGTGGAATATATGGGATATTTGTCACTCACTCAGCCTCTTAATCACTTAAGGATCGCCTGCCCTCCACAGGATGCTAAATCCTAGACACCTCGGGGCTGTCCACACATCGGTGTGCGAGTCTGGCATTCCAGAAAATCTTCACAATGACAGTGGGGTGTTCCCAAGGTTTAAATGGGACACTCATGCCCTGTACTGAGAGTCCACTTGTTACTGCAGGTGACTTGAGAGTCAGGCGAGGGCGTATGCAGCAGGCGCCCATGGGTCTATGCAGAGGTTCTTCGTGTCTGTTGAACTAATGTATTGTGTTTACGCCATGTGTGTTTTGCACTTCCTTGATGAGATTTCAGTTGCCTTGGGAGCAGGAACCAAGGCAACTCTATCATAGTAGCCAGACAGAGTGAAGAACGAGTCTCTTTAAAGCATGCTGAATAAGAAAGAGGAGGATGGGTGAAGAGGAAGAAGGTGGGTGTTAGCAGTCAATGTAGCTGGTGGGAACCAGGCGTAAACAAATGCGACTTGCTGCGTGCTACCTTTAGCTGTACCCTTACGAGCGAGAATCGGGGTTGAGGATGTGTATTAATTTTGTCTGCATAGATGAGGATCCTTTGCTTTGTTGTATTTCCTGAGTGAGTGGGCTGGACACGTACATGCCTGTACTCTCCAGTTTCTGAGGACAAGATGGGCTGAGTGTAAATGTGCTTTGAGCAACAGAACTGGAAGCCTGGAACTTTCTGGAATTGTGTTGCGTTTAGGACTCCTTTCCTAGGGGAAACTGTATTTACCAAGCATAACGTTTCCATAGTCCTTGGTGAAGATTTATCTTGGTGGATGGTTAGGGGTGGGGCCAGTATGATGGTCCTACAGAGACCAGTAATGACAAGAGGGGACTGTGGATCTCAGAAGACAGAACAAACGCGACCTTGGGTCTGAGAGGAAACAATGCCACGACTTGCTCTCAGAGCCCCTGCCCTGTCTCGTGTTTTGTTCCTGCCTCTCACCAGGCCCGAGAGCTCATCCACATGGCCTCCAAAGACATCTGTGAAAGAGCTACCTTGAAGGCTGGCTGTGACGGCTCATGCCTGGAAGCCTGGCATTTGGGAGGCCGACACAGGAGGAATAGAGTTCAGGGCCAGTCTGGGCTACATGAGTGTCTGTCTTAAAAACAAACAAGGACATTTCTTCTTTTAAGATGTATTTTTATTGTATGTGTATTGGTGTTTTGTCTGCACACGTAAGCCTATGCACTATGTGTAAGTCTGTTGCTCTCAGAGGCCAGAGGAGGGCGTTAGATCTTCTGGAACTGGAGTTATAGATGGTTGGTAGCTCTTGTAGCTGAGACTAGACCTTGAGTCCTTGGAAAAGCTGAAAGTGCTTTTAAGCCACTGAGGAAACAGGTGTTCTCACTTGATGCACGGAGAGGCAGGATTCTCCCTCTCTCCTCTCCTCTTCCACCAGATGTAGAACATTTATCAGTAGCAGTCGAACGAGCCCAGAGAAAAACAACTCAGACTCCTCCGACTCTTGCCAGGATTTTCCATCGGGTACACTGGACTCTGGGCTTGTCCCTGGAGCCTGGAGCACTGCAGCTGCTTGTTTGCATTCTTGACGGAACCATGGCAACCACTTCCCATCACAGGGTCAGTCACAGGACTAATGATGTGACCCAGCAACCAATCCAAGCTGAGGAGACCGGCTGCCATGGCGACAAGGCTGGGGACCATTTCTCCGAAAGGGGAGTGAGGGTGGGGGGAGCAGCCTGACTGGGGCGGACTCCAGCTGGTTCCCCAGCTGCGTTGTTCCCACTCTGACCAGGATCCAGCAGGTCCCTCCTGGGCTAACTCCAGAGCCTCTTCTCTGTCTACCTGTTTGTGCCATAGGTTTCTGCTTCAGCATCCATTAGCGGCTGTCTCTTCATATAACACCATCATATCAGCCCTTTAAACCCACCAACGATTGCCCAGTGTTCTTTGAATAAGGAAAAAAGGATCAGTTCCCTAAAAACAGCATCAATAACAAAAATAAAATTAAAAACAAATAAATAGAAGTCACATACAGAGCAAGATCCCCCAGAGACTAGGTCTAAACAGATCTGCATGGGTCTGGAAGGCCGTTTCCCACACAGATGCTCTTTCAGTTCTCGGAACATGGCCCAGAATTTCACCTAGTATTCAGCTGTATTGCAAACCTGTCGCTGTGGGGGCTTCCTGCTTTTACTCTTCCTGGCTGCCTCTCGCCTATAACTGTGAGGGAGCCTGCTGTGTAAACCAGCTGGGGTCCCATGAGAAGAGGGCGGCGTGTCTGTGCAGGGACGACCCCTGCTCCACCCTCGTCCAGCTTTAATCAGTTTTCCTTCTATAAAGATGGCTGAAGGTACCAAATTGATAGCATTTTATCAGGGCCCCCAAAATGCTCAGATTCTTCAGAAATAAGCAAAGGAAAGACTGGGTACGGGGAGCAACACACACACACACACACACACACACACACACACACACACACACACACACCAGGACTCCCCATAAAACTGTCAAAGTCCCAGCATGTGCAAAGCTTTGTGTGGAATGACTTAGCATTTATAGATAACTTCTACGCATTCTCTTTGCATGCAAACTGTCTCTAGGTGCTTATAACGGATGATACAATGGGAATAGTTGTTACACTCTGTTGGGGAATCAGGGCAAGCAAAAGCCTGTGTGTTCCTCATAGACACAACCACAGTAGGCCTACCTACACTTTCAACCTGCACCCGAGGCCCATTTCCAGATTCCCCGAGTCTCTCCAAAGCCAGTGCCTGTATTTATTTTCCGCAGAGGAGACCTTTGCAAGTGACTAAGAGAGACAGGAAGTGGGGAGCCCTCTAGTGGGGAAATGAGGAAATGTTCCTTCAGGGATTTTTCATATATTGTCTTTAATCTTAAGCATATCTTCTTTACTGTGTTGGGAAGGTGTGAACAGATGAAGTCCTATGTTCACGGTCTCAGCAGAGCCAGAAATGCCCTGGCTCTGGGTGGAAATCCAGAGCCTACCCACCAGGCACCCCCCCTTTCCAGAAGGTGCTCCACTATGTCGTGCCCCCACTGAAGCCCTGTTGCTCCCTTAGCCAATATCAAACTCTTCTCTCCCTGTTTCCATCTTTAAACAGAAGGGCCAGTCCATCGCCTACTGTGGGGCTTTGAGAGGGCTTTGTCGTGGTGTAACTTTCGAGGTTCAGGATTCCTGAAGCCTCTCTGAGTCAAACATTGTTCCCTTCCATGGAGGAGGGATTCCCAAATTCAAAGAGAAGAGACTAGTGAGCAGGTCCAAAAAGAAAGTGCGGGGCCCAAATGAAGGCTCTCACACCTGATAAGTAATCGTACCGTAAGACACCAGAACTCCTTTCTTTTTGTGACTGTCCCTAAAAGGCAAATGTAGTCAACGGAAGATATGCTTTCAACCCAGTCCCTCAGTGCATATCAGTAATGGACCAAAGGCTCTTGGCTGAAGTGAGACATGACCATTGACCTGCTCACGGACCTCCTGGCAGTGCCGCTCTGCAATCCTGTTACTCATTTCCTTTCCAGGTGCCCTGTCTATTGCGCATGTGCAGCATGGACCGCCCATGGGCCTGAGAACTCATCCTTGCGATGCTGGCAGGAAAACTGGCCTTCCAGATCACTGGCTCCATCTCTCTGGGACTGGGGCCAGGGCATGTGCTTATCTTCCGGCTTAAGTGATGTCTTTTCAGAATAGTCCTGCAGGGTCAAAGGGTGGGAAGAACTGATACTTGGGGAAGTCTACCCGGCTCAGCCCAGAAAACTAGGGTGTGATTACAGTTCCTCCTTCCCCAGGCATGATGGCACACGCTTTTAATCCCAGCACTTGATAGGCAAAAAGCAAGGCAGATGTCTGTGAGTTCGAGGCCAGCCTGGTCTACATAGGGAGTTCCTAGACAGTCAAAGCTATATACAAATGGAGACCTTGTTACAGCAACAACAACAACAACAATAACAGAGACTCCGTGTGTGTGTGTGTGTGTGTGTGTGTGTGTGTGTGTGTGTGTGTGTGTGTAGGGGTTGTCTTCGCTTCCCCAAACTGCATGGGGAACATCAGAGGAGTTGGGGTCCAGAGCCCCGCTTCTGCTCAGGATTCCATTCTCTGCTCTTACAAACTCTGTGGTCCTGGGAAACTCAGATTTGCTGGGTTTCAGTTTTCTCACCCATGAAATGATAACTAAGTCTCACAGCCTTGCTGAGAGACTAGAAAGTAATGTGTCTGTGTTCATTAGCTTCATTTTTAGCTTTAAGCAATTGAGTGCAGTTTTTGAATGCTGCCGCTGAGTACACTGAGACTAGCATACGCTGGGGTTATAAACTGCTTTTAGAACTCCACAGTGTCGCTTGCTTCTTACGTACCGCACTGCCAGCTTATTCACAGCAATTGAACTCAAGAAAGACACGTCTCTGGGCTTGGTCTTATTTGGTTTGTGAAATAGGAGACAGGGTTTCACTATGTAATGAGGCTGGCCTCAGACTCATCTTGATCCCCCTGCCTCAGCCTCCCAAGTGCTGGGATTACAGGCATCGTGTTTGGCTGCAGATCTGTCTTTTAACAGTCCAAAAGGCCCTTCCCCCATGATGTCACCTCTTGCTCTCCCACCTTGTCGTGCAGATATACAAACTGCCACATTCTGAATAGCCCAGCTTCTTCAATTCAGAGCAGGGTGTGTGTAAGGGGGAGGAGTAGGATCTAACAGAAGACTCCATACTCCTGGCTCTTGGCCAGCCAGACAACACCATGGATGGGCTTTTCCCAAGTAGATGGATGTTGGTTCCTCCAGGGACATTTTCTTAGATTCTGAGTGCAGAGTAAAGAGCAAGAAGGCAGAAAGAGACCAGCATCTGGCCTCGAGAAGAGAATGCTCATTTCAGACAGTGAATGACAGGCAGGCTCTCTCCCACAGAGTGGAGGTCCTGCAAAGGGAAATCTAGCTGGGACCTTTGAGAGGGGTGAGTCAGGTGGCTTGGGACCAAGGAAGTCGATGCAGCTTCAGGTTGACTTTGTGGGGGCTGTGGTTTCCGCTTCCTGAGATTGTTTGCTTGGTTGAGACAGACTATCTTGGCAGTCAGGCTGTCTCTGCAAACATTCTTTGAGGCTGACTAATATTAGGTTAAGCAAGGTCAGCTGTAATCTCACAGGAATTCTGTTTTTGCACGTGGGGTCTCAGTTCTCCAAGCCTCTGTCCACTCCGGTGAATAGATGTCACCTGTGGTAGCAGAGAGGCTCCTGTCTTGCCCCTGCTCCGGCTGGGAGCTGGCAGGTGAGACTCCAGAATTGGGTAAGATCAAGCAGTTACAGACAGCGAGGTTTTAGGAAGGAACTTTCAAGGTCAGGTCGGCAGCCTCCTATATCTATATCCTATAGATATCCCCCTATATCCTCTCTTCTCCAGCTCTCCCAGGCATCATTCAGCCTGAGGCACAAGTGCAGGCACATACATGCATACCTCCCTGGGTGAATGAAAGAAAGATGGAGTCCACGACCTCCTGGAGGGACCTGCTGGGCTCAAGTTCCAGGACTGGGCCTGTTCTCTAAGAGCACAGCAATTGTCCTAGCAGGGACTTGGGCCAAAGTCTCGAGAAGTCTTGGCTGCTGAGGAGAAGCAGCATTGTCTCTTACTGTTCCTGGGTCAGCAAAGCCTCTGCCGCCTCCTGATCCCAATCCTTCCTCCCACCCCAGCCCCATCCCCGGCCACCCTCTCTTCTCATCCAGGAGCTGTCCCACCTTCCTTCCTGCCCACCCTTTGTGTCTTCATTCCCTGACCCTCACACTGCTTGGGCATAGACTTGTAGGTAAGACCAGCCATTGGGCAGAGGCATCCTGTGGAGAGACAGGAGCCCAGAGCCTCAGACAGCTCCGCCCAGTGAAATTATTTTAAAGGGAATTTTGCCAGTGTAAAAAAAAAAACAAAACAAACAAAAACCGGACATCTCTTAAGGTGAATGGAAGCTTAAAATGAACAATGTAAGAGGCCTTGTAGCCTCAGCATTCTACAGTAGGGGACGGGGCTTTGGGAGGAAGCTGAGTCCATAAGACAATGGTCCCAGGAAAAATGAACCTGATGACCCTGGGCACCACCCCTTCCTCACCAGTGGACAAACTCTAGAAGGACGGGTATTAGTCTGAAAGTGGCTCTGGTAGAAGGCGAAAGGACTCTCTTCTATATCTGCCCTCCATAAACCCATTTTCATCCTGCTAATCTACCCTGCCCTAGGAAGTCATGTGTTGATGACCAATTTTAGTACCAGGATGGATGGGGTAGGGTGTGACAGTGGTTAGAACTCCTGTCTCCTCCCATGCTGTGCTCACTGCTGACAACCCATCCCTTCAAGGAGTTCACAGCCTGGGTCTTTCTTGAAGCAGACACTGGATGAGGGCTCCCTGCTCTATCTGCCTGGGCCTCAGTGATTCTTCTCCCAAGGCCTGGGGTCTGGTTCCAAGTCCCTTGATTCACACAGCGTCCCCTTTTATTCTTCCTGCTGAACCCCTCATCATTCCCTGAACTCATGTCTCCTAGTTCCCACACTCACCTTCCTATTTTAAACCTTGGCCTACACAACACCCACTACCTTTCCTTTTCCAGAGCTTCAGAGTTAGGGACGCCCACCATCCCGCAAACCAGCCCTGGAGATGGCTCTGTGCCCTTCACTCGGGTTTCCTTGTCATGGTGAGAGCTGATAAAATCCCAGCCACTCTTCACATCTCCAGGGCTTGGCAGCAGGGGATAGAATCAGAAGCATTGCTCCAGTACTCCTGAGTGCACTAGTTCTAGGGCCTGAACCTCTCAAGGAAGTTCCCATGGGAGCTCAGCACCACCCTCCCCTCCCAAGTGTCCTGGAATTCTCTCTGTAGACCAGGCTGGCCTTGAACTCACAGAGATCTGCCTGTCTCTGCCTCCCAAGTGCTGGGATTACAGGCATGTGATCCAGCCTGAACTCAGCTTTTATTTTTAAGATTTATTTTATTTTACGCCTATGGGTGTTTTGCCTGTATCTATACCTGATCTGGACCAGCAGGTCATTCTTCACTGATAGCATCCTAAGGGAGATAATAGCCCAAGGGATGAGAAGTCAAAAGGATAGGGAGGTTTGGGATCAGGAAGTCTTGCACAAGCTGATGACCTATGCAAGCAAGTTTATTAAGAAACACAGTATTCATGGGTGTGGTGGACCATGCCTTTAGTGCCAGAACCTAAGGGACAGAGCAGGTGGATCTCTGAGTTCAAGGCCAACCTGGCCTACAGAGAGAGGTCTAGGACAGCCTGAACTACACAGTGAAACCATGTACTGGAAGAAAAACTAACAACCACAACAATAATGAGCAAGAGAGGCAGCATCTTGCATATGTTCTGTGGGGGAAGACAGGACAGAGTTAACAGAAAGCTATACAATGGGACAAAGTCAGTAGGAAACTAGACAATGGGCACAAAGGGAACACAGTGTCACAACAGGCTTGGGACTCATACCCACAGCCCTATATGGTGGGAAGAGCTGGGGTCTCAGGATCTGAAGCCCTCTCGATTTATTCCTGACTTTAAAGATGCAGTTACATTCCTTCTCCACATACCAGAGTCCCGGGAAGCTCCCAAGGCTCCAGCCACAGGCTATTACAGGTTTGACTCTTCCAAGAGAGACTTGTATTCCTTCTCCATACATCAGAGGCTCCGGGCAAGCCTTGGATCAGCCTATCCCTCAACAGATGTCTGTGAATCGTGTGCATGCTTGGTGCCTCGCAGAGTCCAGAGAGGGCGTCAGATACTGTGGAACTGGAGTTACAGATGTCAGTAGTTGTTACAGTTGTCAGTAGTTGTCAGTAGTCATCTGGTGCTGTGGGTGCCGGGATTGAACATCAGTCTTCTGGAAGAACAGTCAGTGCTTTTAAGCACTGAGCCACGGCATTAAGCTCTCCGGGCATGAGCGCAGCTTTTTGCTGTTGTTGTTTAAAGCTCAGCCTTTAAGTGTAGGCCACCTCCTAAAAGCAGTGGGTTCTCTTCTAGACTGCCAGCCCAGAAACCCTCACACATGTCCAGACTACCACTTCCGCCAACCCCCTTCCTGCTGAGGCAGACTGGAAAAGAAAACTTAAGGGGGCATGAGAAGGGAAGGGGCCCCTAGTTTGCCTTTCCTCCGGGCTGAAAGTGATGCAACTTCAATGCAGCTGACAACGTCCGAAATTTCCTGCAGAGAAAATGACTTGCTATAGACATCTCAAACAAGGATGCGAAAAGCAGCAAATGCCTCATACTTGCCTAGGACCAAGATGCTTGTATCTTTGAGTTCCTTGGTAGAAGGAGAGAGCCAATTCCCATAAGTTGTCCTCAGACCTCCAAGTGTCATGCACATGCACATGTACACACACACACACACACACACACACACACACACACACACACACGCACTAATGAAAATGTAAAAAGAAAGCCATGGAGCACGTAAATGCCCACTGTAAAGACGCCTAACTGCACCTCTCTCCCTTGAGAAGCCCACCCATGCCTTGGGATTGTGTGTTCTCCTTTTCCTACACAGCCCTCCCTCTTACTTCAGTCTGAAAGTGGGCATTCTTTTTCTCAGTAAACTTGCTAACTTTCCTTCATTCTGATTTGTTCTGAAAATCTTTTCTGTAATGAAGTCAAGGATCTGGCTGCGCCTGGATGAGAGAGAAGAGGGGGACTCTTTAGGCTGCTTAAGAGAATGCTCTCTACCACAACTACCTCAATCACCAAGCATAAAAGGTGAGAAAAGGCTTTGATAAAATCCATAGCTCCATATAGTAAGGGCACCTGGTGTCATTCTTCAGGAAGAGTCAGTCACTTGTTAAGGTGATGTTGTGTGACACTATTCCTAGGGAGACATGGACAAAAAACTACTCATCCCAGGTAAGAAACTAACAACAGACCAAAGTAATCATACAACAGAAGTCCAACTTGATGAATTGATGAGCTTATTGAGGTTTGTTAGAGGACTGAGTGAAGGATTACAGATTAGGAGCAGGGATGAATTCAAAGATAGTAGCATCACTAAAAGGCCTCTCAGTGACTCATGAGAGCTACAACTCTGGAGCACTGTGCATAACTTGCAAGCAACTCCACAGCTCAGAGATTCTTTTCCTAAACAGTCCTTATAGCTTAAATAACCATGAAGAAGGAGGGGCCTTGTGATCTGGTAAGTTTCAGGGACTTCCTGAGGCTTCTGAGTTGTTTGCTCCCTTTAGATCTTGAGTTTTAGGAAGCCTCCCTTAGAACTTCCTGAGTCTTAAGGAACTTCCCTCCAGGATGAAATGCTTCAATTAAGAGGAAATTGCTATACAATACTTGGATGTCCTGGCATGAGACTGCTTGTGATCAAGCTCACATACTTGTCAGCAGCTTTGTAACATCTCTGTGTCCTAGGTTCCACATCTGTAGGATCACACCAACACATGGTAAACACTCAACATCATCGACTAGGTACTTCTACTCTCTCCAATTCTCCTTTTTGGCCATTAGCATTTCCTGCAGATTGTTATTTCTTCTGGGAAACATTTTCTCTTGTCTACCAACATTTTTCCAGACCCAATCTACCACCCTTATTTGACTCACCATCTTCTACCTGTTACTGAGGCACTTGAAATGGCTGGTAACAGGGTATGTATGTTCCAGGAGCCTAGAACAGTGTTTGGCTCACCATTGGTGCTCAAAATATTTGCTGACTATTTGTTGTTCAACTCTTGCTTCCTCATAATTTCATAAGCAACAGAGGGGAAGCTTTTTAAACTATCAATCCAAGTGCGTTACTTCCTTGGTTAACACGGTTCAAGAATTTCTTTGACACTCCAATAACTGCTAAGCCCCTGTGGTAGTTTGATTGAGAACGGACCCCATAGGCCCATATGCTTGACTGCTTGGCCCCCAGTTAGTGGAACTGTTTGGAAAGGATTAGGAGGTGTAGCCTTGTTGGAGAAGGTGCAGGCTTTGAGGATTCAAAAGTGATGCAAAGCCCAGCGTTTCTCTCTAGGCTCCCTGCCTATGGATCAGGATGTAAAGCTCCCAGTTACTTCTCCAGCTCCATGCCTGCTTGCCTGCCACCACACTGCTCACCATGATGATAATGGACTAACCTCGGAAACTGTAAGCAAGCCCACAACTGAATGCTTTCTTCTATAAGGTGCCTTGTCCCCTTCACAGCAATAGACTAGTAACTAAGACACCGAGTGACCTTGGCCTGCAAGGCCCAACCTTACTTTCTCTCTCTTCGCATTCCAGTACTATCTCACTATCATTATCACACCATAACCTTCGTGCTATCACTATGTGCTGACTTATCACTTATGCCCTTGTTGATGCATTCGTGTCACCTGGCTGGAGTCTAAATTCCAAGGGAGCAGAGGACACGGATGTTTCCTTCACTGTCCTGTCCTCAGTTTCTAGCTTGAGACACTGAGCTCATCTCAGAGTGGAAAGTCAAAAAAACAAGTGTGTCACATAATGAAATGGACTTTAGTAAATGAAATACCTCTGCCTCCTGCTCTCTTAAATGAGGATGACTATACAGACGGAGAGATACGACTGCCAGGAAAGCAGGTGCCATCCAGGTGAATCATGAATCAAATCCTGCTTCATTTTGTTTGCAGCCTCCCTTGGGAGTCCCAGTCCATACCCCATGAATGACTCAAATTCTGTCCTTGAAACCCAGGAGGGCAGAGGCCTGGTGTATTCGTTATTTTTCTATTTCTGGGATAAAACAGCATGACCAAGCTACTTACCAAAGGAAAAGCTTATTTGGGGCTAACAAAGCCAGAGGAGTAAGAGTCCATCACCATCAGGGTAGGAAGAGAGGCAGCGAGCAGGCATGGCGCCCAGAACAACAAGCTGAGAGTTCACAGGTTGAACCACAAATAGGAACAGAGACAGCTTAAGTCTTTAGGCTCCCAAACCCGCCTGCAGGGATACATTTCCTCTAGTAAGTCTCTCCAAATGGGTCACCAACTGAGGACCAAGCGATCGAATGTTAGAGACCTTGGGGGACATTTAGCATTCAAACCACCATACCTTGTCTCCTTTAAACACAATCTTCATGCTTTTGCTGTGGCACTAAGTGTTGTATTTGTAATTTTGCATTCTTCCACATAAAGAAATATCTAAAATTGTATTTTTCAGATACCCCAAAGCCACTGTCTCTAGCAATGTCTGCTGCCCTGTTAGAGGCTCCTGGGTTGTTTTCAGTTTGGAGCTCACGAGTGGTGCTCATAAATATCGTACATCTCTCTCAATATACACACACACAGACACACACACACGCTTGTTGAGGGTGTATGCCTAGGTTACAGGGTTGTAATGCCAGAGTGACGCCCTAAGCCAACGCCAGACTGCATTCCCACTAAGACCGTCGCGCTTCACCAACATTCGGTATAGGCAGAATTAATTTTTTAATATGTGTTATATTAGTTACTTGTTTCATTTGGTGTGTGAAAGTATCTACCAAAGGGTTTGTTTGGCCTCCAGAGTCCATCATGATAGGGAAGGCTCGGTGACAGGAACAGGGCTAGCTGGTGACGCTGGATCCACGGTTAGGAAGGGGTAGAAGCCTGTGTTCAGCTTGTGTTTCTTACGCACTCCAGGCCCCCCTGTTCATGGGGCAGTACAAGCCAGGCTTTTTAACTTAGGCTGGATCAGGCTAGATCGTGCCTCACGGACCCTCAGAGGTTTGCAGAGTGATTCAGAATCCAATCAAGTTGTTGGTCAAGACAAACCACCAGAGTTACCGTGGCAGGTGTGTACAGGCTTCTTTTTGTGGTTTTAATTTGTAATTTTGTTTGTATTAGCGTATGAAGTGGGCACTCGAGTTTCTTTGGAAAGCTAGTTATGCCAAGTGATGGTTTGCTGAGGCGCACAGGTGAAGGAACGTTTTCCTGAAGCAGACACAGGTGGAAGGATATTTTGCTGGAGCAGACACGTGAAAGGAACCATGAGGAAGGAGTATGAATATGCCCCCACAGACAGTGGGAGACAAGCAATGAAGATTGTTTTGGTTTGCTCCACCTCACTCTTCTTCCTAATGATGTGCCTGTTGTATTAGTTCACCTTACATAGCACTGTTGAGCTCACGTTGTAGTAAGGCCACCATTGAGAGAAACTCACCCAAGAACGGCTTGTGAGGTTCCTGCAGGGGTTTGCTGCTTCCACAGCCTCGCTGTAGGCTGGTTGGCAAACCCTGCAGTTTCTTCCGGATTGAACAACAGCCGCTGGCTTATGTCTGGTGGTGTCTGCCTGCCGAGAAGACTGGACCGTAGCTGCCAGTTCATGTGTGGTGTCTGCCTGTCTAGAGAACTGGTCTGCAGCTGCTGAGATGTATTTGGTGTTTGCTACAGGACTGCACTGCTGAGAAGGAAGATCAAGCTTGCCCCCAGAGAACTATTGCTGAACAGGTCCACTTCCCCCATCTTCTAATAACTTTCCACTACCTCTGCTGGGTGGTGGGCTAGAGGAGGGGTTGAACCTTTATTAAAAGGGTTGGGGATTTAGCTCAGTGGTAGAGCATTTGCCTAGCAAGCGCAAGGCCCTGGGTTTGATCCCCAGCTCCGAAAAAAAAAAAAAGTAGGTTGCAAGAAAATGTATACCCACATATGTATCTACATTTTACATGGAATTACATGAACTTGACATTTTATGGGTCAAACACAGCCAGTCAGACAGTTGAACTAGTATTTGATGACTAACAAGCATTTCATTTATGTGTATATTTTTTATTCTCTCATATATTACATTCCAACCACAGTTTCCCCTCCCTCTGCTCCCCCCAGTCTCTTTCCCCCACCTCTCCTCTTCCCAGCTTTTGAAACAAGGTTTCATATGGGCCAGGCTGGCCTCAAACTCCTGACTCTGCCTCCTGAGTGCTGAGATTTACAGGTGTATGCCACATGCCCATCCTGAAATCTTAGTTACATCTTTTTGTTCCCCGTGCTGGGGGTTGGACCCAGGGGCTGACATATGATGGCACCACCCAGCTACATTCCCAGACCCTGTGCCTGAATTTTAACAGGATCAAGTTGGCCCTGTTGTCTTCTATGCTTGGTGTTTACTGTATCTTGTTTAACCAAAGTCAGAAAGGCATTTCCTCTAGTATTTTCTAGGCACTTGATTGTTCTCTGATTTACATTTAAGTTAAATATACACTTGTAATTAGTTTTGTCCATTATTTTCCCATTTCATTTTTCTACATAAATACCTAATTTTCACATCTCATTTACTGAGAAGACCAGCTGAATTACCACTTACGGTATAAGTCAAGTATCAGCTATTCCTGGACCTCTACTCTGTTCTATTTGGTCAGCCCATCCTAGAATTAGTAATAAATATACTGTCTTAATTACTGCGGCTTTGTAATAAGCTTCCATACTGGTTGGGTGATTATCTTCATTAAAATTATCTTGAGCAGAGCCATGTACAGTGGTGCATGTCTTTAATCCCAGCATTTGGGAGGCAATGGCAGGTGGCTCTCTGTGAATTGGAAGGCCATCCTGTTCTACACAGTGAGTTCCAGGACAGTCAAAACTATCCATCAATCCATCCATCCATCTATCTATCTGTCTGTCCATCCATCTGTCTATCTATCTATTTACCTACCTACCTACCTATCTATCTCTTGGATTTTTGTTGCCAGAGGGATGAGTCCATCCCTATTATGGTATGAAATATGTGTGTGTGTATGTGTATACATATACATACATACACATATGCCATATATATATATCTATCTTGTCTAAGGCCAACAAGAAGGCTTAGTGGGTAAGGAACTTGTGACCAAGCCTATTTGAGTTCAATCCCCAGGAGTCTGTGAGTGGAGAGAACTGACTCCCCCAAGTTATCCTCTGAAGACCATGTGTGCACTCTGGCATATGTATAACCCCTAAATAAATATAATTAAAGTATATTGACAATCTCTCTCTCTCTCTCTCTCTCTCTCTCTCTCTCTCTCTCTCTCTCTTTCTCTCTCTCTCTCTCTCTCTCTGTGTGTGTGTGTGTGTACATTTCAGCTTGGGAACTTACACAAAAGAAGAAAACCAAGAACAAGAAGAAACCTGTTAACGTTTCTATAGGGCTGTACTGAACCCATACTGAACCCATTTATCAGTTTGATGGGTAATGGATAGTTTTGCAATGAATTTTGCATCTACAAAAAGGACCTTGTCAAACTGTTGGAACCAAATTTTCTCTGTAGGGATCTTGCACATCTTTTATATTTAATCACAGGTATCTCATTCTTTATACTTGGTAGAAGCAATTCTCTTTAAAATTTCATTTTCTAACTAGTCATTGCAGAAGATAGAAATGCAATTTATTTTGGTGTATTGATTTTTTTTTTCAGCCAGCTTTCTTGATAAATATTCTCATTAATTTGAATATCTTTGGGATTCTACATTGCCAAGGGCACCCATAAGTAAGCTTTGGCCTCTCTTTCCAGTCTGTGGACCTTGTGCTCCTTCACTGCCTCTCTTCTGTAGAAACGTGGCTAAAAGCAGTCACTCCTGTCTAATTCCCACTGCTACAGGGATTCTGAGACAAAGATCTGAATGTAAAGCTAAGCTGCTCACTTTCTACCCCAGCACTGGAACAACAGCAGACAAAGGGCAGTCATGAGGCTGCACTCTGGACCTTAATCTTGCCCGTGAGTGACTGTGGCCCTCCCAGCTCAGTAAGGCTCATGTGTTCCCCAGCACTCCCACTGACAAGAGTAGAAAGTCTCGTTGGGACTGAAGAGATGGCTCAGTGTTTGAGTTGTTCTTGCAAAGGATCCAGGTTCAGTTCCCATCACCACAGCCATGTCTATCTTCAGTTACATGAGACCTGATGGCCTCTTCTGATCTCTCTGGGCACCAGGTACTCACATGGTGAACATACATACATACATACATACATACATACATACATACATACATACATACAAACAGGCGAAACACTCACACATATACAAAAGGAAAAGGAAAAGAAAAAAGTTGTCAAGCAGCAAAAGGAAGTGCTCAGGCAAAGAAGTCTAAATATTGACAGTTGGGAGTGGGACTTCACACACAGGAGTGGTAGAGCAGAGTTCCTGGCAGGATCATCAATAAGGCCCTTAGCTGTATTATTATTACAAATAACACAGGCAGTCTCCAGAGAACCACAGCAGCTGCCAGAGTCTGAATCTGCTCAGACAACCTACAAAAGCCATTTTGTAGGTTGAAACGGGCAGAGAACCAGCATAGTTAAGACACAGAAAAGACTACAGACTGATGCAGGAGCGATGCCATCAGGCTCTGTGGTGCTGAAGTTCCACTGTCACCGTCGGGAACCGAGGATGGGGAACCATGGGGAACCGAGTTCACCAACAGCATCTTGACTGCTAACCCTGGCTTGCAAAGTGCAGCCGCCACCCAGGGAGAGCCCAGGGATGGACATGACCCACACCAGGGTTTGTTACTACCACACTTAGCAACGACAAAGTAAAATGTCAGCAATTGGGGGAGGGGGAGTCATCAGATAGCAAACAAAGTTCTAGCTAAGAAAAAAGAGGAATTAACAAATCTTAGACAAAAAAGAAAAGGGGGAGATAGGTGAGCAGAAAAAAAGAACCAGGAAGAGAAGGAAAGAAGGGTAAAAGACTGAGGGGAAATTTAACAGAAGCAAGCTAAAACATATGAAAAAGCTTTAGTAAGGGACTTTATAAACCTTACTGAACAGCTCATCCAGTCAGAGCAATCCTAAGGAGTCCTTGATCACGTGGGAACTCTAACTAAAGGTGAGGGTGATAACTGGATGGAGATCACTGTGCATCTTCAGCAAACTGAGGGCCACTAGGAAACTGTAGAGGTAAATTTCAACATGACAGCAAGACAGCAGCTCCTTCAATTAAAGCCAGAGTGACACCTGGAGTTGTTTGAATGAACAATGGCCCCCAGAACTGGTTTTGAACTGGTCCCCACCCAGTTGGTGGCGCCATTTGAGAAGGTTATGGAGTCATTGGGAAATGCAGTCTTGGAAGGTGTGGGCTTTAAGGGTTTGTAACCTCATTTCTGCTGTCTCTACTTTGTGGGATGTGATTTTCCAACCCCATGATGGACTCTCCCTCTGGAACAATAAGCCACATAAACTCTTCCTTCTGTAAATTTCTTAGTCATGGCATTTTATCATAACATAAAAGGAACTGGTATGGTACCCCTAACAGCCCTGCTGACTCAGCTGTAGACAGCAGCCAACTTTTTGCTGCCAGGGTGACTCCTGGCAAAGAGCTACTAGTGACAAAGTCACAGAGATCGTTACCTGAGTTGAATCACACAGTAGAAAACACACCTCCCTGATACAAAGCTACCTTCCAACTGTGGGGCCTTTAGTAGCTGTCAACGGTTTTTGAAATTCTGAGATTGCTTGAGGTCACCACTTATGGTACCAAAGTCATCTACAATTTGCCAAGGCTAAGACTACTGTCCTCCATCTAAACTTCATGTGGTTCAAACAGCTACAATTTAGAAAATATTCAGTCTAGCCAGCTTTTTGGTTATTCGGTCCAGCTATTTTTTTATTTGTAATTATGTGTGTATCATACACGCACTCCTGTGTGTGGGTGTGTGCACCTGGGGGTGGGAGTGAGGATGTCAGGGGGCATTTGCTATCTCCTACCTGACTTCCTTGAGACACAGTCTCTCACTGGAACTGTAACCGGGCTGAGGGCCAGCGTGCCCCTCTGACCCTCGTTTCTACCTCCTAAGCACTGGGTTATAGCACGCAGGCTTTCACACAGGAGCTGAGATCTGAACTCAGGTCCTCTGGCTTCTGAGCTACACTGAGGCACAGCTCGATGGCCTGGCTCTGTAATCTTCTTTACACAACAGAGAGTGAAAGAGTCTGCTTATCCTGGCTTTGTTGTTTCTTGAGACATGCTCTATACAGCCCAGGATAGCCTCAAACTGGATCTTCTGTCCCAACCTCCGCAGTGGGTCCTGGGGCACAGACATACACCACCACGCACTTTCATTTACTGGGATTTCTTTCCCCATCACTCCTTCTTGGACTTTTAAAACTTTATCTGCATCTTTTTTTTTTTTTTTGGTTCTTTTTTTCGGAGCTGGGGACCGAACCCAGGGCCTTGCGCTTCCTAGGCAAGCGCTCTACCACTGCGCTAAATCCCCAACCCCATCTGCATCTTTTAATATAAAAGATTTAAATACATATATATGAAACTTGAAATAATATAACCAGTACCCAGTCTCTCCAGAGTCAATACTTTTTGAACTAGTTGGTGAATAAATCTATTTATACAGTACACAATACATGACTTTGATGAACAATCTTTTTTTTAAGATTTTTTTTTTCTTTTTTTCGGAGCTGGGGACCGAACCCAGGGCCTTGCGCTTCCTAGGCAAGCGCTCTACCACTGAGCTAAATCCCCAACCCCCTTTTTTTTTTTTTAGATTTTTATGTGCATGAGTGTTTTGCCTGCATGTATGTTGGTGCATGACATGGGTGTACATGCAGTGTCCACGGAGGCCAGAAGAGGGGCACTAAGTCCCCTGCCACTGGAGTTAGAGGGTTCTGAGCCACCATGTAGATGCTGGGAACTGAACTTGGATCTTCTGCAAGAGCAGCCAGTGCTCTTAACCACTGAGCCATCTCTCTGGCCTAACCCCTTAACAGTCTGGGAGATCGGAGGAAGGGGATAGGGGGTTTGTGGAGGGGAAACTGGGAAGGAGGATAACATTTGAAATGTAAGTAAATAAAATAACCAATTTAAAGAAAAAAATCTGGGGAATCAAAATCACAATGAATGGCAGTGCTTTGAGAAGTGTGGAGGGGGCTGGAGAGATGGCTGTGTTCTTCTTGCAGAGGACCTGGGTTCAGTTCCCAGCATTTACATGGTGGCTCGTAACGACAGACCAAAGGGACCAATGTCTTTTGATCTCTATGGGCACCCGGCAAAACACTCATTCACATAAAATAAATCTAATAAAATAACAAGTGGTGTGAAGTCCCTTGTAAGCAGAAGCTTCTGGTTCGGGTGAGATTCGAGAAGGGACAACCTTTTACCTGGCCCGGTTCCAGAGGTTCAGGCCAGGCTCAATCCCCCACCCTGCAGCTTCAGAAAAAGCACAAGAGAGCTGGAGTGAAAATCTACTTTAATAACCCAGCATCAGCTAAACGAGATCCTCCCCTCTCAATCGAAGGGGTGGAAGACAAGTCTTGGAAAGAGGCCTCAGTCCACCAAGAGGTTACGGCTTACAGAAGGGAACAGTTCAAAGAAGCCCTACAATGAGAGGCAGAGGGAACTGGGAATTAGTGAGTGAGCAGACAGCAGTGCCCCACCACTCACCTCCCATCACCTCCAGCTCTAGTAACAAGTACCGAGGCTTCTAAGCTTCATGCACTGGCCTGCCTCCTCATCCCTCAGACCCTTTCCAGTCACCCACCTTCCTCTGGGGCCTTAAGGATGAGGAAGGGTAGGCCTTCGTAAGTGTCCTTGAGGGCCAATGTTATAAAGGCTTAGCATTTCTGGGAGAGAGTGGAGCCTGAAGGGATGACGAATACCTCTGATGGACATTGGAACCCATTTTCTCCCTCCTTCCCCCACCCCTCTTCCCTGTTGACTCCCAAGGCAGCAGATTCCTCTAGCGCATGTTCTCACCATGACATTCTGCTTAGCACAGACCTCAAACCAACAGGCAGTTGGCCATGAACTAAAGCCTCTGAAACGCTGACTTCTCAGTAACTGCTTCCTCACTCACTTTGTTAGTGATAGAAGCTGACACAGGGACAGTTTTCTACACTGTAGTTTGACAGCAATTAGCCCCCAGCACCAAAGCAAGCCACTTACTGACGGCGCGCGCTCGCACACACATGCATGAGAGAGTTACCTTGAAAAGGGTGAGGGTCTGGAGAACTCCAGTGGTACAGGCTGTCTCCCGGATAGAGTGCATGGCCAGTTGGGGGCTGCCTAAGTCCAGCACCCGAAGCCCCAGTCGAGAAGCCAAGATAGGTCCAATGGTGGTACCACATGGAGAGTCATTCCTGACCATGAGGTCCTGTCGAGAGGAGAGGTCATAAGCTAAACACTAGGTATGATCACTAAGATCAAGGAGAAAGCTACCCTAGAGCCACAGGGCAGGTAGTTCTGTCTTTACCCTTTTGTTATCCTCATATACAACAGGAAACCCCAATACACAAAGGGAAAAAACTTGGTAGTTCTAATGTTCTAAAAATTCCGGCTGGGATGAGGGTATAGTTCACTTGGCTGAGGGCTTGCTCAGCATGCATGGAGCCCTGGGTTAGATCCCCAGCAACGCATACACTGGGCATGGTGGTGCACATTTGTAATCCCAAGACTTTGGAGATGGAGGAATTAGGAGCTTACAGCTATATCCTGCTTCAGAGTGAGTTTGAAGCTATATGGGCTACATAAGACCCTAACTGAAAAAACAAACAAAAAAAATCATAAGATGATGCTAAATTTTAAGATTTTTTTAAAGGGTAAAACAGAAATATAAGTCAAATTTTAGTCAAGTGAGAATTACAGTATTAATTCATTGTACTGGCAGGTTCTGTGTCAGTCGTCACAGCTAGAGGCATCCGAGAGGAAGGAGCCTCAGTAGAGGAGATGCCTCCATGACACCCAGCTGTAGGGCATTTTCTCAGTTAGTGATCAGTGGGAGAGAGGGCCCAGCACACTGTGGGTGGTGCCATCCCTGGGCTGGTGGTCCAGAGTTCTATAAGAAAGCAGGCCAGTCAGCAGCACCCTTCCCTAGTCTCTAATCAGCTCCTGCCTTTGGGTTCTAGTCCTGCTTGAGTTCCTGTCCTGCCTTCCTTCCGTGATGGACTTTGCTCTGGAAGTATAAGCTGAATAAACCCTTTCTTGCACAACTTGCTCCTTGGTCATGATGTTTGTGCAGGAATAAAAACTTGACTAAGACAAATTGGTATCGGTGTGGTGGGGTATTGCTGTGACAGACCTGACCATGTTTTGGGGAGAGCTGTGGAAGGACTTTGGAACTTTGGGCTAGAACTGTTGAGTGTTAAGAGCTCAGTGGATGTTCTGTAGGAGCTTGGAAGAGAAGAATATTGAGAGAGTGCAGAAGGTGGAGGCATGGTTCCATGACATCTCACAGGAAAGGGCCCTTTGCTATTTTAAGATTCTGTGGTTCTTGTTTGCTGGGACTGAAAGTGAAACTTTTACATTACTAGGACAGTTGATGCTGGTCAGCTTGAGCCAAGAAGTTAGCAGTGATTAAGAAGAAACCATCACTGAGGTGAAATCTTCTGGGAAGTGTTTTCTGAGAGCACAGAGAAACTATGTTTCAAAGGGCTATGCTACTTAGCACTGCAGCTGGACTTGATAATGTTAAAAAATCACCCAGGTGGTACTGGTTTTGAAGGCATGTAGGAGTCACAGAAAGCAGCTGAGGCTTGACACTGAGGCCTGGAGAGGCCATTGGTGAAGGTGCAGCCGCAGGGGCAGTTGAAGGTCCAGGACTGAAGAGGTCATGCAAAGAAGCTGAAGCCTGGCACCAGGAAGTGAGCTTCAGAAGCAAATTGGTCTGGGTGAGCCTCTTCTCTTGTCCCTCCTGCTCTCAATGCCGGCCTTCTCTCCTGCTACTAGACTAACCCATTACTATTCCCCCTGGGGATCCTTCTGTTTGTTCCCTCTGGCTGAGATGTTCTTCCTCTGGACCTTCCCATAGTATTTCTTTCTCAGAGGCTACCTCTTACTTCTTCCCAGAGACCTCTCTGTGAGTGGACCAATCAGACACGACATGGGACAAGATAGACACTGACGTACAGACAGCCCTTGTCTAGTCCTGTCTCTCCCAGAACTTGGGTGTTGTCCTTCACTGGACTTCCCTGGCCCTAATCCCTGATGTGGAATTCGTGTGGACACATGCAGTGCAACTGAGGACAATGAGGGGTGATTTCAAGCCAGAGGGAAATGAACACTTGGGATTCTCCAGTCTTGAATATTCCTTCTGGGTTGAGGTATAAGAAAAGAAAGACACGGGGACGTGGGGTATTAGAAGGAAAAAGGGCAGGACTAACCAGGTGGTAGGAGTAACCCTTACAGAAGCCAGCAGGCAGGGTCACGATCATCCTCACCTTACAGATGGGCACACTGAAACTCAGACAGCTTAGCAAACTGGGCCCAAGTCACTGCACCTAGCTCTGCACTCAGACCCCGATCTTCTCATTCATCGGGACTCCCTCCACTAAAGTCTATCTCCCACTCACTGGGGCACATCAGCTTATGTCTTTATCCGGTTCCCTCCACCATCCCAGAAAAGATGCCCATTCACCTGCAGGGGCACTCCAACTTGGCCGGCCACCTCTCGAATCAGGGACTCAGACACCGCATTAGAGGCGTAGCGCTGCTTGCTGTTCACCTTGATCACAGGCCCCTGGGAGCAGTCATGGGGAAACAGAGCAGAGACAATGTGAGGCCTGCGTGAAGCACACAGGCCAGAGTCAGCCAGGACACTACATCTTTGAGAAGCAGCATCTCACCTTATGGAACAAGGGCCGATGGTTTTCTTCATGCTTGTCCCTGTGAGAGGTAACAAAGATCAGGAGGGCACACTGTAGTGAGGGCTGTCAACAGCCATCGCCGCTTCCAAGGCAGATGGCACTAATGGATCATGGCACTCTTTCCCACCTAGCCCTGCATGTCCTCAAGAGCATCAGAACAAATGTTTCAGGCAGATTCAAGCCATGAAAGGTCATAGACAAAGCTTATTTAACATACACACCCGGCTTAGGCAGCTCATGGCTTTGATTAAGTCTGGCCTTGGAACAATCAAAGGAAGACTCTGAACCTCCCAGCAGATGGAGATAGAGGCAATGCCAGGAACTAGGCTGCAAGTGGGCTATGCCGAGTCTCTAGCATAAGTACTGTCTGGTATGAAGACTCACGAGTAGTTTGGGTGCACAGCATGGGCCATGTCTGCACTGATCATGAAGGACTTAGGTATGGCTTCCTCGAAGGCAGTCAGACGCTGAGCTGAGGCTGAGATGCGCCGTAGTATCAGCTCTGTCAGCAGAGACTGTGCTCCTTGTGCACTCTCTGACCCCACCTGGAGATGGCAGAGATTTGACTGTGGGAATCTGGACATGGGCCTGGACTGTAAGGGCTCAGTGTTCAGAATGGCCCAGGATCCACCTGAGTCACTTGGTAGGGATAGGTGTCCTCAGAGACTTTCCTAAGCCCTGGCCATTTCTGAACAACTGACAGTGGACTGGGACCAGACTAATGCCCAGTCAAGTAAGGGCTAGAAATAGCACTTACTGATGGGGTTTCCACACTGCACCCCGACACTTACACCTAGGGCTCAGCAGATGTCACAACACCCTGGATAATTTCCCTTACATTAGTGACAGAGACTGTTAACTATCCATGATACCTTTCATAACAGAAGACCCAAAGTAAAGCTACACAACTAACTCCCAGCTAGAGACAGCATTCCAGTTTCCTTTTTAGCTGAATGTGGCCACACTAAGTTCTGTGAATGTAAGTAATACTGAATTCCATTTCGGGATCAGACTCTTAAAGACACAGGCATCTATTCTCTCCCTTCTCCTTTATTGCTGACTGGGTGTAGACAAGATGGCCATAGAGGGAATAGCTAACTAGCATAATAGACCAGAGACCTATCCCAACTGCTAACTGACCCAGGGAATTACTTGAGAGAGCACTGGCTACCTGTCAAGCTCCACCACAGCATCTCAAGATTACAGCCAATCACACAGCTGAGAACCCATTATGTGCAAAGTCACAGACCTGAAAGATGACCCGTGCAGTGCCCCCGTCCTTGGGACAGGAATGCAGCAAGGTATACAAGAGAATATGGGCTATGGACTAGATCTGTTACAAAGATCTACTTAGAGCCAGAAGGGAGCAAGAGCTCGGAAGCACTGGCAGCTCTCCTCCTTCCTCTTTTGGGGCCTCTAGAATGCCCTGGTCCACTCTGAGTGTCAGCCACCAAGTAGCTACTGAACACTCCACCCAGGGACCTCGGCTCCAGCCCTCCACATACCTCTTCATTGTCGTAGAGCGTGACCATGCGCACATGTGGCTCCCTGGCCAGGGAGGCAGGGGATGCACAGGAATCAATCAATGCCTAGGTGGGGAAGGAGACAGGCTCATCATCCCTGCCCTTTTGCTTCTTACGACTTTTTTTTTTTTTTTTAAGATTTATTTATTTATTTTGTATATGAGTACACTGTAGCTGTCTTCAGACACACCAGAAGAGGGCATCAGATCCCATTACAGATGGTTGTGAGACACCATGTGGTTGCTGGGAATTGAACTCAGGACCTCTGGAAGAGCAGTCAGTGCTCTTAACCACTGAGCCATCTCTCCAGCCCCCGCTTCTTAAGACTTTGTCTGCTAGTACCTAGGAGGGAGATGTGGCCCTGCCAGTGAGGTGGGCTGGGCTCTCAGCAACCTTTCTCTTAGGGCACTGCCTGGCAGCGAGTGGAAGAGGACCTTTTAATGGAATAAGTAAATCCATTCTCTGGGTATTTGCTCTCATACACTCCCATGCACAAGGCGGGAGGATAATGTTGAAAACAGACAGAAAACTTAGGTCCTGGGAGGTCAAACCAACGGGCTTCACAGCTCTAGACATGTCCATGAACCCAGCTGGTTGCCTCAGAAGCAGACACAGGCCCCAGATCTACAGTTCTACCCAAAGCCTATCTCCAACCACAAGACAGGCAGGGAGAGGCAAGCTGAGCAGCAGGGGAAGGGTAAAGGGGAGAAAGCTGAGAAACAGCCTGCCTGGGGTAGAGCAGAAGTAGAGACCATGAAGGTGAGCAAGAGGTACAGACAGCCCTACTGAGGGTTCAAGGATCACAAAGAAGGCAAGCAGTAAGTGAGAGATTGTTTTCCACAGTGGCAAGGCCTTTGTTTTCAGACAGAGGTCATTAAGGAAAAGTAGATGACACCATGGCACCCCACTGCCACCTTTTCCACATTAGCTCCTGGCCCCAGACCAACACAGTAATAGTGATGTCAAGGCTGCAGCATATAGGCCCTTCCCCGCGCCAACAGGGTGAAGGCCTGGCTAAGTAGCCATCTCTCACCACCTCCTGGGGCTCAATTCTTAACTCCTTGCCTCTCATGCTGCCTGGGTGCCCTGGCTCCTCACCTGCAGGGCACAGAAGCAGCTATGCAGATTGTCCAGTCGAGGAGCAAAGATGAATTCTTCATAGGCTCCACCCAGGGTCTAAAAAGACAGAATGAACACCTAAGTGCCCAGCCCCTCCCCACTTCTCCCTGTTCCCAAGGGCCAGAGCAACTCTTGACTGTTGGCTCAGGAAACTATTCTTGCTGTTCAGCAGAGAATGAAGGCCAGGAAAGGGCAGCCTATAGTATCTGACCTCTACTGGGGGGGCAGGTCAAAGGAGGGCTAAGTGGTCACCAAAAAAAAAAAAAAAAAAAGCAGCCAGCGGTGGTAGTGCACACCACTGATCCCAGCACTGGAACAGCAGAGGCAGGAGGATCTGTAAGTTCAAGGCCAGCCTGGTCTATGTAGTGAGTCCCAGGACAACCAGGGCTACACAGAGGAAACCCTGTCTAAAAAAAAAACAAAAACAAAACAAAACAAACAAACAAACAAAAAAACGCAAAACAATGCCAACTAAAAGGAAGAAAACAGCTAACAGAAACTTAGGACCAAGGATCCAAAGATTTAGCAGCTCCCTACTTAGCACTTGGAAGGCACTAGGCCTCTTTCCCTCAGAGGTTCAGAGCCAGCATAGGACAAAGCAGATAGGCACCACCTCACACATCACACCCAGTCTCGGTAGGAGGGTCTTCTGGGGAGATGCTCTGCTTATTGGCCAACTACTGAAAGCAGAGGAAGTGCCAACTACTGGGAAGAACAAGGATGAAACTAACTGAGGAGCTTCAGGGATATGCTATGGTTGGCAGGGACCCTGGAAGACCCCACCACAACCCTCCTTACTGCAGGCTGGGTGTCTGCCAGGCAGAGCTCCATCTCCATGATGTTGTCAGGACTCAGTCCCAGATGGGTACAGAGCAGGGACATGAGGACTGAGTGGTGCCGCTCATCCTGTAAGGCAGGAGGTGTTGGAAGTTGGCCCTGCTCGTCTCTGCCCCTTTCGAGGGACTGGTCTGTTTCCACTCTGCCACCCTCCCTGGGGCAGGGAGCTTCTTACAGTAGCACTGAGAGGCCCTGGTTCAGGAGTCCCTTTCTCCAGCTCTTCCTGAACTGCTGTGGCAAGAATAGGGACTCTGTGGGGAAATGGGTTGAGAGAAGGGAAAGAGACAGCCATGAACATAGGCCTCTTCTCGTCCTCCGACTCCCAGCCCACTCCCCAAATGGATTGAACTGGTTTCCAAAAGTGCAACTTGATGATGGTCACTAAGAGGTGGTCCTCTGGGTCCCAGTGGGTCCCTCTGTTACCTGGTGCCATACCCTACCCCTCACAGCCATCAGAGCCCTTGATGTACTTACAGGTGCATCTCTGTGTTGGGCCCAAAGTTCTCATTGACATTTCGCTGCAGATGGATGGCCAGATGCGGGATGCGCAGGATGGGCCGCTCTATATGCACAAACCTCTGCTCCAGTCTGCCTGACGTAGGGCACTGTGGCCAACTGGCCAAGTCAGAACTGGGCACCTCCCACATCCAGCTGATAAAATCCCTTACTAAACCCAGAATAACCATGTCCCCTCTTCCCCACGAGGACTCTTCACTGGTACACTGAAGAAATGTGACACTCAATCTTCAGGCTGCCGAAGAGAGAACCTCCCCAGTTCCTAGCCCCTCTATACCACCTTGATAATGACTCGTCCAGCCAAGGTCAGGTCCCGGTCAAACCACGTGCTCCAGATCCCACCACCATAGGTCTCTACGCCCACCTGGTGGTAGCCCACCTGGCTTCGGCGAGATTTGCGTTTCACCTGAGCATAAAAATGAGAAGAAAGGGAATGTCTGAAAGGTAACATCTGGAAGTGAGACTCAGGCAATAAGTTATACAGAGCAAACATCACATCAGTTGACAGCTGAAAGTGTGGGGGAGCATGGGGCAGGTTTGCCTACTTCCCAGGACCTTGAGATGTAGCCTTCCAAATTGAGCTTCATAGATCTCTTCATCCCAACTGCCCCCGCACCTCCCTTCAGTCCAGCCAAGTCCTAACTCCTTACCCGGAGGCAGGGACTGTCCGTGTGGGCCCCAATGAGGCTGAAGCCATTGCCAGGAACATACTGACCCCCCACAGCAAAAGCAATGATGGTGGAGGAGTTCCTGGTTAAGAAGTACTGGGGGAGAAAGTTGAAAGACAGGGGCGTGAGTTGCTTAATGACCTGGAACACAGGACTTTGAAACAGGGTCTGACCCCATACTATCCCTTAGTACCTTGTTTTCTGGTAAGATATCCCAGCCCTCTGTTTCCTTGAGTTCACGGAAGCCAGCCTGGAGTAGGCGGCTGCGACACTCGGCCACGACTGTAGGAAAAGGGCTCTCACAGCAATGGAAGTTGGTCAAATCACTCCCACTTCTAGCCTCCCTAACCGTGGTCACCTACCATGGAAAGGAGAGGGGCTCCGGTTCACGAACTTGATGAGCTCCCTGGCTGTGGCCTGGATAGCCTCTTTCCTAGCTCTGCCGTTCATGGCCACCTACGGGGAAGGAAGGGGGAATTCAAGCTGTTGCCAAGTCTAGGACCACTCTTTTCACCCGAGCTCCGAGGATCCTAGAAATGAGAACGCCAAGGCTCAACCTCTGCTTCCGGGGGATTCATTAGCGACAGATGTGGATTCCTAGGTCGACCGACCGCCCTCGACTCAAAGGTTCAGTTCCAGGGCTAGAGGACCTCCACCCAGTTTTGTCCCTGGAACTGCAGGACCTGAAAGGCCCGCCCCCTAAATCCCAACCCACTCCCCGCCCAGCCCGGAAATCCAGCCGCGGAGCGGACCTGAAATCTGAAAAGGCCACCGTGTCCGGAATCAAAGCACTACTCCACCTGTCCTCCCTCCCAGTCAGTCACTGGACAGCCCTTCAGACTTCCGGAAGGTCAGGCCACCGCGGAGGCTTTCAGTTTTACTTTGAAACCGGAGTACGCTCGTCTCAGCGCCGCCTTAAGCGTAGCTCCAAAAGGGCGCGCGGCCGGCTGTCTAGACGAAGTTGAAGCGGGACCGGCGGCAGCCACCTACCTGCATAGTCCTACCGCACTCCTCTCCAGGGGTCGAACTTCGGCCCGCCCCTGCCTCTCCGCTCCTCCCTTCCTGATCAGGCCTCGCCTTCGCCGAGCTGTGGGATCCGCCTCTCGTCAGGCCCCACCGGGTCTCCACCTCAACCAGGCCTCGCCCCGCCCCCGCTGCTCCGCGAGCTCCGCCCCTTTCAGGCCTCGGTCGGGTTCCACCCCTGCTTCTCGCTCAGTTCCCGTCAGGCCTCCTTCCAAACACGCGGACTGTTCTGCGCCAATCAGGCCGCGTCCCATCCTCATTACTCCGAGAGCTCCGCCCCTGTTAGGACATGTTCCGGTTCCGCTCCCGCCTCACTGACCTGCCTCCTCCCAATCAGGGTGCGTTCTAACCACGTGGACTAGTCAGCACCAGTCATACCGCGCCCCGCCCCTCTGTCCCGCTAGCTTTGCCCCGTTAGGGGATATGTCTCATGCCCTGCCCTCATTGCTCCACTAGCTCCGCCCCATCAGGGCTACTCTCCAGACCCTGCCCCCGCTGCTCCTCTAGCTCCGCCTCTTCAGGGCTTCCTCAGCAGGCCCCGCCCCTGCTGCCTCTCTAGCCCCGCCTCCATCAGGCGGAGTTCTACTGGCGTCGACCCACTCTGCCCTTCCCTTTGTCAGCAGCCTTGAAGCTGATGCGAGGCGTTCAGCTCCTGGAGCACCCTAGGCAGGGGAGCCCACCGCCGCGGCAGGGCCCTCTAGCGCCTCGGTGGTATTAGCACAGCCGCTGACCTCCATGAGCTTAAAATAAATCTAAACGTGTTATGGCATGTAATCCTCAGAAGTTTACTGTCAACTTTTTGTAGACGAATTAACGGAATGAGGAGATTAATCTGTCTCTAGTTACAAATGGCACAGCTGGGCTTTTGACTCCATGAATTTGTTTGCAGAGCCTAGAACAACAGCAAGAGGCTTCGTAGGTCTTTTTCTCTCGTCCTTGGTTAAATGTTAAGCTATTCAGTAGGTCTCCGAGGAACACAGAAGTCAGTAACCTTTTCAAGATCACACAGCGATTTGGGTGGCCCTGAGATTTGATTCTGATACCCATGATTTTTTTTTTCTTTCAGACAGGGTTTCAATGCTGTTCAGGCTTTTCCAGAACTCACTACGTAGTTCTGGAAGGCTGGCCTCAAATCCATGGCTTCCAGTTGTTGGAGATACAGGCATGAGCTGCCCCTACTGACTCTTTCTACGCTTTTAGACAATCGGGAGAAAGGGGGGAAGTAGACCCGTGTATTCTTGGAGACAATTCCAATATTATGTTTCCCTGTCAAGAGTGTTGAGTAGCAATCTTAAAACTCATCCATACATCGACAGATCAGGACTCTTGTGGCTCTGGGGTTCAAAATAGAGTCCACCTACCAAAAGTGTAATAATCTTTCCAGGGCTCACAAGTCTCTGGGGACATCTGCTGCTTTTATACTTGGGATGCGAGTGAACAGGGATAGAGTCTGGAAAGGTCCTGCCACCTTCACCTCAAAGAGGGCAGTTTCAAGATCCATTCAGCGGGTGACAGACTACATCTGTGTAGTCTCTTAACTATTCTTTGGATATCATTGTAACCCTACTGATTTGTACAATTAATACTCCTTAATAATTATATAAGTCACATTATGTATGAAGCTCAGTGCTAAGTGGACCACAAGAAGGATGGTCTCACCTGTTCTCTAGGGTCTGGTTACTTGGGAAAGGGGCTACATTCTAAGCTACTGATAACTGAGACGGTATGGTCAGTTCTCTGAATGAGTGGGTTCTGCATCCTTGAATCCAACTAAGTATTTGAGGTCCTGTATATTAACTAAGTAGAAACTACGAACGTATTTTTAAAATTCTATTTATGAGAGCAAGGGACGCTATTAAACTGCCAGGCAGCTGTCTCATGTCAACCTAGGAAATGTGAGTTTAAAATGATGATCCATTTTTAATTGATGTGATAAACGAAAATAGAAATTCTTGGCAATAGTAGGCATCAGAAAAGGCTTGAGGTAACACTTGCCTTTATATTCGATGTTCTAAAATGTAAATACTCCATATGGCTGTTTTCAAGCTATGAGTGCGATGTCACTGAACACAGATCTGGGAAGAGGTGTGCAGAAGCAAGCCACTGCATATGCTTCTGCCCAGCAGATGCACTGGACATAAATAACCTCTACAACAAAAATGTAAGACGCGGTAAGATAGTTGAAAAACCGATGGTTTTAAATTTTTATTGTCTCTGCAATATAATTTAATTGTACATCTATATACATCAAAACCATAATGTTTTGATGACTGCTGCGTTTAACAACAGGAACACCAAATCCTTGGGAATCTCACAGTGAGTTCTCGTGAACTGGTCCAGCTTGATACTCCATCCACACTTACCATCCTTGCTATGAAATGTACTGCCATAAGATACCAGGCTGGGGGCTGGAGAGATGGCTCGGTGGGTAAGAGCACTGAGCTGTACACTGACTGTCCCTCCAGCTTTGCTACAACACCCCTGGTGTCAGGCTTGTCATAGTAGTTGCTTCAGTTTCCTTGCAGAAACTCGAAGTCACTTTTGCTGAAAACATGGACTCTTCACTTGCACTTCAGGTCTCTGAATGGGACAAAGTCTTGGCACGTCTTTCCTATTGTGTCTGTCCCTGTAGGGCTGGAACAATGGCCCAGGTTCCATTCTGGAGCCCGTAAGGTGGAAGGAGACATAATTCTGGATTGGCTCAGCCTGTCGCCATTACATCTGCTGTGAGTATCTCACCCCGTGACCTTGTCCTCTCTGCACAGCTCAAGCACCAGCATTCCTCAGCCTTATCAGGAGGCTCCGACCAAATCACAGGGCCAGGCCATTTATGTGACAATGAGTGACTCAGTGGTTCCTGGGTTAAGTCCCTACACATTAGCCTGCAAGCTGCAAGACCAGAATGTTTGTGCCCGAGGAGGAAAAGATCTTTTGAAATCTTTCCCATGACCAATGGGCAATTACTAAGGCTTAATCCATTCCAGAAAAATCAATGAAACTTTGCTGTTTGCTTCTGTCCAGCGAACAGCAGCCTGGTCTCCCTTTCAATCACTGCTCAGTGTGCTGCTTTGGCTCACCCTGAAGCTGGCTGGCTCAGTCTGAAGCTATAGTAAAGACACCCTGCTTGTCTGTCTTGTCTTCAATGTGTGACTTGGTGTGCTTCTCTCCCCCATTTTCTTCCCCCTCCCCATGTGTCTTAGAGTTTTACTTCTGTGGACAGACACCATGATCAAGGCAACTCTTATAAGGATATTTAATTGGGGCTGGCTCACAGGATCAGAGGTTCAGTCCATTATCATCAAGGCAGGAAGGAACATGGCATCATCCAGGCGGGAATGGTGCAGGGGGAGCTGAGAGTTCTACATCTTTATATGAAAACTACTAGCAGAATAGTGGCTTCCAGGCAGCTAGGATGAGGGTCTTAAAGCCCGCGTCCACAATGACACACCTACTCTAACAAGGCCACACCTACTCTTAACAGGGTCAAACCTTCTAATAGTGCCACTCCCTAGGCCAAGCATATACAAACTATCACACCATGTATGTATGTATGTATGTATGTATGTATGTATGTATGTGTTGTGTATGTGTGTGTGTGTGTTTTGAGATAGGATATCACCAAGTAGCCCAGGCTGCTCTTAGACCCATATCTAAACCATGCCAGCCTTGAACTCACAATGAACCTCTTGCCTTAGCCTCCCCAACCATGGTGTTATAAGGTTTGATTTTATTTCTGCTGTTTCTGGGCCATAGGATCTCCACCATCTGGTATCAAGTTGACCAACACAATCAGTATCTGGGAAATCTCTAGAAAAGGAAAAAATCAGGGTATCGTGGTTTGAATATGCCTGGCCCAGGGAATGGCACTATTAGGAGGTGTGACCTTGTTGGAGGATGTATGTCACCATGGGGGCTGGCAATGAGACCTTCCTCCAAGCCACAATGGAGGCAGTCTACTCCTAGCTGTCTGTGGAACAAGAGGTAGAAGTCTCAGCTCCTCCAGTGCTATGTCTGCCTGGATGCTGCCATGCTTCCTGCCCTAATGATAATGGACTGAACCTCTGAACCTTTAAGAAAGCCCCAGTTAAACGTTGTCCTTTATAAAGAGTTGCTGTGGTCATGGTGTCTCTTCACAGCAATGAAACCCTAAGACACAGGGATTACCACCAGACTTAAGACGTTGTTAGAGTTCTCTTTTTCAGAGCTGAGGAGTAAACCCAGGTTGCTGTGAATGCTAGACTGAGCACTCTACCACTGAGCCACACTTTCAGCCTGGTTTTACTGCTGTGGTTGAGACAGTGTGTGACTATGTGACTCAGACTACCCAGGTAGCCACTATGTAGACCAGACTGAACTTGAACTCTCGTTTCTTCTGTCTCGGCTTCCTGGGCAGTAGGATTGTGAATGGGTACCACTCTTTATCTTTTTAAAAAAAACAAAATCTCAAACATTCGATTTTACCGATGAAGACCCAGGAGTCAGATGCTGGAGTGAAACCTGCTAGCTCAGAGAGGCAGAGAAAGCACCCAGCGACCTTCTCTCTACCTACATCCCAGGAAGAAAAAGCCCTTTCTCCTTCGTGTTGTCTTAAATACTCTTCAACTCAATGTCCCTCCTTTCTACTTTCTGTGTTTTCTCATGTTCACTCCTTGTCAACCGGTTCCTTGCTCCTCCTCTTGATTTATGTTGCCTTTTTTTTTTTTTTTTTTTTGTTCCTGTTTACAAAAAGCTCTTGTATGCTAGGGCAGAGCCACATGACAAAAAGAACCCTGTTTTTCCAATTCACAAGCATGGGGTTCATAATGTGATCAGATATCCTGAAACATTTCCCCTTTTGTGTAAGCAAAGATGCTTTCTCCAACATCAATAAACTATATACTATCAGGTAAGAATTACAATGTCCATTCTTTGTGTATTTGATAACCTTGGAAAAAGTACTCTAATCTATCCTATCTTGGCGATAGGATAACTGCAAGTCTTCAACCCCATTAGAGACCGGAGAAGGATAAATATTACCTGAATAAGCAGAAGTGCAGAGCAAGCAGCTTCTAAAACTATAGAAATGTCAGACTGTTGGCTGCTTGGACAGCCACTCAAGATTCCTCTGCAACACTGGAGCGTCCATCTCTTCAGCCTACTGGCCCAGAATATCTGACAGATTTTCCTGTGAAGCAGGAACTATAAAGGACTTCTTTGTCTTGTCCTGCCAGAGTTTGGCAGTCAGCATTCTTTGTGTCCTGCTTATCCATGGCTTGGACAGCACACTGTCAGCAATTGAAGCAAGGGAGGTTTCTTGCCCAGTAGCAGTTTGCCAGATCTGAAACAAACTCCAAAAGGAGGTTCTTCAGTGCTCATCATCTTCTTTAAAGTAATAGGGTACTGCCAAGAGCTGACATGTGTCATTGTCAAAAAAAGGTCTTAAATAAAACATCTTTAATGGTAGAGTGCTTGCCTAGGAAGCGCAAGGCCCTGGGTTCGGTCCCCAGCTCCGAAAAAAAAAAGAACAAAAAAAAAAATAAAAATAAAACATCTTTAAATGCTAAATTCTACAGATCTCTAACTATCTCAGTATACTTGAATTAGCAAATATTGCTTGTCTCTAGCTATTTTCTATCTGATTAACTAAGAAAACATCTGTGAGTAACTAAACTAGTTTGATTGACTATTAACTTTCATTTCTTAATTATCCTAAACAATTTGTAATAATAGCTTTCAAAGGGACTAGAACATCACATTGCATTTTAAAAAAGTACATAGGTACAATACCTTAAAAGGACATACATAGTATGTTGTACATAGTATGTTGTAACTAAAATATAACCTTAATTTTGTATCAATATGCAAAAAATCTATACCAATGTATTCAAATATAACCTTATTATTACATCAATATACAAAGATCTATGAGTAGATTCAATAATTACCTTTTCCCCTACTGTTCTTATATTATTCCTACATCCCCCTTTTTACTATATATAAAAAGGAAAGGTTTTTAACTTTAACACACTAAAACTAACTACAATAATGAAGCTATTTCTGCCAAGCTTCCCACAATGTCCTGCATGCTCATATTTGGCAGACTTAGGACAAAGTACTTTTGAGTTTGAAGTCCTGTTGAATCTGTCTGTCTCTTAAGAACTCAGAAATGTGAATGTCCTGAGCAGTTTGTAGTCTGAAGCTGATCTTTTGGTGGTGTTTGTCAGCTTAGTGGCAATCTGGGCTTGGTGGAACATAGCAGTCAACTACAGATGTCCACTGTTTGCACAAAACCTGGGAACAGATGAGGCATGGGACAGTTTTGCCCAGTGGTAGTGTTACCACAATCCAGGTGAATTTGTTATTGTGGGGCTCCGTCATCTTTTTGGAAACCTTAAAGGTTACTGTTAGGAATGGTAGAAAATTTACATTTTAAATTCCATATTCAGCAGATCTCGGAAAGGTTTGAGGACCACAACCTATTAAATACATCCATTTGTTCCTAGTTCCTTGCTTCAGACTCAAACCTAAAATTAGATACAGGAAGCTAAGTGAAGTTTATTTCTAGAATTAGTTAATACTATGTCAGACTACTAGTATCATGAAAGAAAAGTTTTTATATACATAATAATCTAATACATTTTGTGATAATATTTACACTTTAAGGAAAGTTCTGGGGCTGGAGAGATGGCTCAGAGGTTAAGATGTCTGCTCTTGCAGAGGTCCTAAGTTCAATTCCCAGCAACCACATGGTGGTTCACAACCATCTATAATGGGATCTGATGCCCTCTTCTGGCCTGCAGGATACATGCAAGCAGAATGCTGTATACATAATAATAAATAAATCTTTTTTAAAAAGTTTTAAAGAGTCAAATGAAAACCAAAAGATCGTGAGATTAGTGGCAACAGAATAGTCAGTCCCTTATGTTTAGTTTTCCTCTGTCCCATGTCAGGTGGCTCTTCTGATATGAGATAGAATTTTGGATATTCCTTTAACAAGCATCCATGGGTTTACAGGAGAGAGCCGCATTCCAACCCCAAAACCAGCTTTAATTTTTAATTGAATCGGGACCACCACAAAAAACCATTTGCACTTATGTCTGCAGAGGGCAAAATATGGAAGTGGTGGGTGATAGCCCTTGGCCAATTTACTCCTTTTCTTGTGACATTTTCTCTTGATGATCGGTCCTTTTCCTTCGGATGTTTTATATTGTCCAGTGGTTTCTTGGTTCCTTAGTTGGTTGGTTTTATTCTCCTGGAAAGATAAAAGCAAAATCCTGCCCAACACTAACTGTTGGAGTTTCCTTTTTGGCAGTTTATATCTTTCCTAGGGCAAAATATTTTTTGGCAATAGAAAAAGTATTATCTTTCAATTGAAATTTTAAAAATTACTTTAAAATTAAATATACCTTAGTGGATAGATATATCTATTCCTCCCTTTTTCTTTATATATAATTTCAATGTTTAAGTGTATTTATTTTTAGATCACAAAAGACATTCACTTTGAATTTCAGCTTGCCTTTTGCAAGCTGCTTTTAAAGTTAAATCACTGTAATTCTCTGCCTCCCAAGTGTGGGATTAAAGGTGTGAACCACCACTACCTTCTTTAGCATACTGACATTCCCCTAACAACTGATCCTGAGAAAAACCAAGACATCTGGCCTGGAAAAATCAATATATTCATTATTTGATGACCCTAGCTTCCTCTTCCCACCATGTTTGCCATTGTAACTGTATTCCAATATTGCTGTTACCTAGTCTTTCTAGTCTTGGGGGATAATTCTGTTGAGTTGCCCAAGAATTTAACATCTACTTCACATAAGGTGAATGCATACCATATGTGATGATCATTTCCTTAAATCTCCTCAAATCTAATATGTCTATAGGATTCTATTTAATTTCTCAATAATCTTGGGGCTGCTTATCATCTGCTGGCTTATATAGTAACTAGATAAACTGAGGTTGGTTTTCTAACAACCTTAGGTTACTCCCTTTTGGTTTCATTATGCAGTGGTAGGCCCATGTCTAGATTCCTCTGCCTAAGCCTGAGTATTTTTCTTATTTATAGGTTTTTCTAAGGCTTGTCCAAATTCCTGTCTGTGTTTGAGTGCTCTTCTCACTTTTATTTAAGTCTCTCTAATTTTCCTTCTAAGACTTGTATCTTATCAATACATGTTTTATATCTTTCTTTTTCCTATATCTCTAAAGGTTTTTTTTCTTTGAGCCCATACAGAGGTCTACTTTGTCTATTAAGGATAAAGTATGAAATACCAAATTGATGATGAGCATAATCAATACTGAACCAATTTCAGTTGAGTTATTTGACTTTTCCTGTCCTGCTTCTATTTTCGAGTCATCTAAAGTAGCGTTATACAAGGTCCTAAAACCTTCTATTACAGCACTTCCCATCCTTAACCCTCCTCTTGAGGACTTACCAAATCTGATAGCTTCTCAGTTTGTCCACAGCTCGAGTCATTTCTCTGTCCATGTGTTTGTGCCACAAGGTGGAACACCAAAATGTTGTTTTTTTTTTTTTAAAAAAACAAAACCCCAAATATTTGATTTTTCTGATGAAGACTCAGGAGCCAGATGCTAGGGTAAAGCCTGCCAGCTCAGAGAGGCAGAGAAAGCATCCAGCTCCTTTTCTTACTTCACCAACATCCCAGAGGGGAAAAGCCCTTTCTCCTCCACATTGGCTTAAATACCCTTCAACTCAATGTCTCTCCTTTCTACTTCCTGTATCTTCTTATGTTGACTCCCTGTCAACTGGATGCTTGCTCTGCCTCAAGACCAATAGTCGACTTTACTCAGTCCTGCTTATAGAAAGTTCTTGGATAAAGGTATGTGCTAGGGCTGAGACACACCACGAGAAACAACCTTGGGGTTCACAATGTGATAAAATATCCTGCGACATACCGCCACAATGATCTCAGAGGAGCTGAGTTAAAATTAAAGTTTAAGTCGCAGTGTTTCAGAGTTCTGTGCTGCAGAAACCAAACCAAAACAGCACCTTAAGGTACATCCTTATGTATTACCACCTAAAAGCATGGTTTCAAATTACATTGCTGAGGGGTTGGGGATTTAGCTCAGTGGTAGAGCGCTTGCCTAGGAAGCGCAAGGCCCTGGGTTTGGTCCCCAGCTCCGAAAAAAAAGAACCAAAAAAAAAAAAAAATTACATTGCTGAATAAAAAGAGAAGTCATTTCTAAAATGTTCAGTTAGGCAAATAAAAACATTTAGGTAAAGTACATAATAAACTCAACTTCTAGGAGAATATACGTATCTATACAAACAGGTTTGGAAGAACAGTTGACTATGGATAAGGGATTATGGGATGGGCATGAGGTTGGGATGGACAAGTCAGAAGGACTGATGGACCAGTTTCTTCTTTTTCTTTTAAGACATAGGTGTGTGTGTGTGTGTGTGTGTGTGTGTGTGTGTGTGTGTGTGTGTGTAGTCCTAGTTGTCCTGACACTCTGTAGACCAGACTGGCCTTGAACTCACAGAGATCTGCCTCCCACTGCTTCCCGAGTGCTGGGATTAAAGGCATGTGCCACTACACCTGGCCAAGAAGTTTCTGAGAGTCATTCCTGCCCTCAGCCTTCTGAGCAAATCCTCCTCAACAGCACTAACTGGTGTTTATAACATCGCCATAATGCATCCATCATTTCAATTTAACAAACATTAAAGTGCAAAAACCTATGAGTTGGTGTAGCAATCAATTATGCAACTCATTGGGAGTTGATACAATTTGCAAATCCTTCCTAGTCCATCAGCTTATTAGAGAAGCTGCCTGAGTGGTAATGTGTCCCATGATTGTTAGGGGTGATTTGGGACTTGGGAGAGCATGCACTACTATGGGGGGGGGGGGATCAATCCTGCCCTGTCTGCTAAAATGCAAATCTTGAAGGACTAAATGAGATGACTTGATTCATATTGATGCATTGGTGCAAACACGTTGTTCCAATGAAGAAATAATTTGCTTCAGGATAATATGATAGGAACTTGCATAGCCAGGTACAAATTGTCTTTTTACAGGATTGCTGGGGGGAACACTTTAGTTTTAAGCACAGGACTTCTGCTCAAGCCTCACCTTCCATTCAGAAGTCAATTAACTGAGAACTACAGATCCCCAGATACCCTGAAGAGAGTAACTATCTCAGGGATGGTACTTATGAATCAATTGTGTTCCAGGAGTAATTCTTCAAAACTGTAAGATTTTAGATGTCCTCCCCCATTTTATGTGTATGGGTGTTTTGCCTGCAGTGCTCAAGTTGGTCAGAAGAGGGTGTTAGATCCCCTGGGACTGCAGATGTGAGTCATTATGTGGGTGCTGGGAATTGAACCCAGGTCCTCTGAAAGAGCAGTAAGTGTTCTTTGTCCTGCTGAGAATTCCCTTCCTATTGTCTCTCCCAGGAGTCCTTTCCTCCCTCCTCCTAAAGTTCCATCCACCGTCCTGCCCTTTGCTGCTGATTTTACTAGGAAAATAGAAGCCTTCAGAGAGTACATGGTTTTTGCTTCTGTGGGGAGAGTCATCTGTGCTCCAGGGTAAGGCAGCCCCTCTGCTTGCACAAAAGTACCTACCGGGATCCAGGAGAGGGTGAGAGGGGCGGAGTCACCAACCCAGGAAACAGACTGGAGACCGGCACTGAGTAGAGATCCATTGTGAAGCAGCAAGCATTTTTATATAGCCTTGGACCAATGGGGAATAGACATGAACTCTGAGGTAAATGATTATCCCTCTGTCACTATGAGAGAAACAATTTAGGAGGAAGGGGGCACCAGGAAGTAGAATGGAGCTACGTCCTGTGTTCAAGGAGATACACAGATTTTTTTTTTAAAAAAGCCTGATATTAAATGAAATAAAGGGAGTGAGGACCCCAGGGCAATACCACAGCCAGCTAAGTGTTCAACTTGTGAAAAGGCATTAAAGAACAGCTTAGGTCCAGGAATGGTGGTACACGCCTTTCGTCCCAGAACTCTGAAGACAAAAGGAAGCAGATCCCTAAGTTCAAGGCAAGCCTGGTCCTCCATAGCCAAGGAAAGCCACTGAGGCCAGGCATGTGTCAGGGCTGTCCCTGCATAGAGGCCTGGAGAGGCCATTGTGTAAAGCTGTGAAGGTGAAGCCTGGATTCTACTGGTGATCCTGAGATGTCAGAGCCATGGGATACCTACCAAGGAGAGCTGCTAACTGAGAATAGAGCCAACCCAAGAGAAAGAAGTATGTTGTGGTCAACAAAGCGGAAAGGAATTGGGTATCTGAAGAGGCTTTGACATCAGACATGGAGATGCAGAGATGGGGGTTTGCCCAGCCAGTTTTGGGTCTTGCTTTGGCCCAGTATTTCCTCACTCTGCTCCCTTTTAGAATGGTAATACATATCCTGCATCCTTGTAACGTTGGAAGTATTTCATTTTAATTTTTTATAGGGACAATTAAAAGATTGAGTCTCAGAAAAGTATTTGGAATTTTAAACAAGGTTGAGAACTGTTGCTGTTGAACTAAGTACATTTCTGCATTATGCTTTGGCTACAAGCCTAAGGGGCCAGTGAGTGGAATGTGGTGGTTTGAATAGGAATGGTCCTTACAGACTCACGTGTTTGAATATGCTTGACCATAGGGCATGGCCCTGTTAGGAGGTGCAGCCTTGTTGCAGTAGGTGTGGCTTTATTAGGCTAGGTGTGTCACGGAGGGGTGGGCTTTGAGGTCTCAGATGCTCAAGCCAGGCACATCCTTCTGACTGGACGTAGAACTCTCAGCTCCTTCTCCAGCACTATGCCTGCCTGCACATCGCTCTGTTTCCCACCACTACAATAATGGATAAACCTCTGAAACTGGAAGCCAACCCCAATTAAATGTTTTTCTTTATAAGAATTGCCATGATCATGGTGTCTCATCACAGCAATAGAAACCCCAAGACATCAACTAAGACACCAACTGTCTTAGTTAGGGTTTTACTGCTATGAACAGACAGCATGACCGAGGCAAGTCTTATAAGGACAACATTTAATTGGGGCTGGCTTACAGGTTCAGAGATTCAGTCCATTATCAAGGTGGGAACATGGCAGCATCCAGGTAGGCAGGGTGCAGGAGGAGCTGGGAGTTCTGCATCTTCATCTGAAGGCTGCTAGCAGAATACTGACTCCCAGGCAACTAGGACAAGGGTCTTACAGCCCACATCCACAGTGACACACCTACTCCACCATGTGACATACCTACTCCAACAGGGGCATACCTTCTAATAGTGCCACTACCATCACACCAAGTAAACAAAATAATTTGGACAGAAAGATGGCTCAGCAGTAAAGGCACTTGCCACCGACCTTGGTGACCTGAGTTCAATCAGAGACCCGCATGGTAGAATGGAGTACTCCCAAGAGTTGTGCTCTGAGCTGGGTGTGTTGGCACACAGCTTCAGTCCCAGCACTCGGGAGGCAAAGGCAGGAGGATCTCTGTAAGTGTAAAGTCTGCCTGGTCTTCATAGTGAGTTCCAGGATAGCCAGGACCACACAGTGAGACCCTGTCTTAAAAAATTAAAGTAAACACACAAAAGTTGTTCTCTGACCTCTACATATGAGTGGGCTGCTATACACATTAATAAATTAATTTTATAATGATTAAAAACAAAAATAATTGTTTCCATTGGCACACACCTAATTCCAGCTGTTTAGGAGTCTGAAACAGGAGGATTGCAAGTTGGATGCCAATCGAGGCAATTTACTGTGGCTTTGTCTCAAAATGAAATAAATAAAATGGAGGTGGGGAACATAGCTCAGTATTAGAATGCTTGTCTAGTACTCCCTGTGCCATAAATACATAAAATAAGCTAGAGAGATGGCTCAGTGGGTAAAGACACTTGCTGGCAAGCTTCTAACCTGAGTTCTGTCTCTGGGACTCACGGTAGGAGAGAGCCAATTCCAGCAAGTTGTTCTCTGACCTCCATACTGGTGCGATGGCACACGCACACTCACACACATATACACACATACAATTAGCAAATAAATATAAGAAGGATTAAAAGTAAAAAATTGAAACTAGTGCTGGACAGATGGCTCAGTGGTTAAGAGCACTGATTTTTCTTGCAGGGGACCCCAGTTCAGTTCCCAGAACCCACATGATGGCTCACAACCATTTGTAACTCGAGTGCTAGAGGATCTACTGCCCTCTTTTGGCCTCCCTGGGTACTGCAGACATATTCACAGGCAAAACTTCCATACACGTAAATCTTTTCAATAAATAAAAATAATTCTCTCACCACACGCTTCTAGCTCCATTCCTCCAACAATGGCCTTATTTTTCTGTTCCCTCTTGAGTCCTTTTTTGAAAACAGTTATCAAGACTCTTGTCTAAAGCATCCCTCGCTCAGTTGCAAACTCTTTGGAGTGACATTTTCACCTTAATCATTCCATCAATACTTTTCTTATCAAGGTAAAGAAAAAACCAACCACCACAACTCGGAAGGTCAATTTTCAGGCCTCATCACACCTGACCCACAGGCTGCATTCAGTTACTTTCTGTCCTTTTCAGAAACCCTCTGCCGCATGTTAGTTACTCTCCGGGCTGACCAGTCCTCTGCTCTCTTCCCCAGCTCTTTCCAGTCTTCTCAACTTCAAGTGTTAGCCTGTGGTACTTAGAATGAACATGGCCCCCATAGTCTCATGTATTGGTGCCTAGTCCCAGTTGATGAGCTGTTTGGAAAGGATTGGGAGACATGGCCTTGGGTGAGATGTGTCATTGGGTGTGGGCTTTGAGGTCTCAAAAGTCCAGGGCCAGACCCAGCGTCTTTCTCGGCCTGATTCCTATGAATCAGGATGTAAAGCTCTCAGCTATGTCTCCAACACCATGCCTGCCTGCCTGCCTGCCTGCCTGCCACCATACTCCTGCCAAGACGATGATGTACTAACCCTCTGAAGCTATAAGCAATCCTTCAATTAAATGTTTTATTAGGTTGTCTTGGTCATGGGGTCTCTTCATAGCAACAGAACAGTATCTACAAAGCTTTAGGCTGAGTTCTTAGAAACCCATCCACTCTTGCACCTTGCTGGATCCGTTCCAGTTTCGTGGCTTTAATTAGTGTCTACCCCTGGATTCCCAAACTTGCCTATCTTTTTTCCAGATGTTTCATCTTCTAGACCGTAGCCCTAAACATTCGTCTGTTTATTCGAAATCTCCACGTGTACATCTGACGGGAACCTCCACCAAGTTCTGAGTCCCCTAAAGTGATTCCTCCTCTTCTTTCCTTCACTCTGACATGGCTGTTTCTTCTGGGTTTCACCAAACCTGGGACAGGACACCGTGGCAACCTACAGAACTATCTTAACTAGGGTTCTACTGCTGCGATGAAATGCTGTGACCAAAAAGCAAGTTAAAGAGGAGAGGGTTTATTTGGCTAACACTTCCACATCACAGTCCATCACTGAAGGAAGTGAGGGCAGGAACTCACACAGGGCAGGGTCCTGGAGGCAGGAGCTGATGCCGAGGTCGTGGAGGGGTGCTGCTTCCCATGGCTTGCTCAGTCTGTTTATGAATCCAGGACCATCAGCCTAGGGATGGCAGCACCCACAATAGGCTGAGCCCTCCCCCATTGATCACTAATTGAGAAAATGTCCTACAGTTGGATCTCATGGAGGTATTTCCTCAACTGAGACTCCTTCTTCTCTAATGACTCTAGCTTGTGTCAAGTTGATACCAAACCAGCCTGTACAAGGAGGCCCAGGTCTGCTGTCATGGTGATGGCACAAACAGAACCATACAGCGGAAAGCTAAGTCTATAGTATTGGTACTGATCATTCGCTCCTAGAGGGAGGAACAGGGTCACAGGATCATCACCATATTCTTCCCTGAGATCCCAACTACCCCTCCCTCCAACCCTGGCTGCAGTTAATTTTAGATCTGCTAAAGGGGGCTGGGGAGATGGCTCGGTGGTTAAGAGTACTTCATTGCTCTTGCAAACGACCCAGGTCCAGTTCCCAGCATTTACATGGTGGCTCATAACCATCCATAATTCCAGTTCTAGGGGATCCAATGCCCTTCGACCTCTGAGGACACTGAGCTTGCATGTGGTACACATACATATGCAGGTAAAACACTCATGCACATAAATCATTAAAAAAATTTTTTTAAAAACCTGCTAGAATATATAATAGGTGGTAGGATACAGATGCAGCTTGCCTCACAGGTTAAAAAAACAAACTGCAAAGTCTGGAATGGTGGCTGTGATCCTAGCACTCATGAGGTGGAGGCAAGAAAAATAGAAGTTCAAAGTCATCTCTGGCTACAAAGGCTAGCCTGGGCTACATGAGACCTTACTCTAAAACAGAAAGGGAAAAGTGGCTCAGAGTAGGATTTTCTGTTGTGCAGCTGAGAGTCGCCCCAAGCTCCTGAACAGAGCCCAATAAATTCATTACTTTGCCAACGTGGACTCCAGAATCTTTCTTTGGTCTGTTGGTTCCTTCTCTGGCTAGGGTGAATAGACTATGATTCTCTTTTTTTTTTTTTTTTTTCCGGAGCTGGGGACGGAACCCAGGGCCTTGCGCTTGCTAGGCAGGCGCTCTACCACTGAGCTAAATCCTCAACCCCTAGAATATGATTCTCTAGCAAGCTCATACAACACAGAGTAAAGGAGAGTAAAGGACAATTCTGCTCTGACCGCTTCTCACCAGATCCCACATGATGTCCTCCGTACCTCTCTTTCTCACACATACAAACCATCTGCAGACCCTGCTGTCACTGCCTTCCGAAGCACCTCCACAGGCAGCAAGCTGGTCCCCTGTCCTCGGCTCCTGGTATCAGTGTCACCTCTTAGGGTCTACAGAAGAAGTCTCAGTATCTGTCACAGAATAACCTGCAGGCCAGGGACAGGTGGTGCACAGAAGAAGTCTCAGTATCTGTCACAGAATAACCTGCAGGCCAGGGACAGGTGGTGCATCTCGTTTGCTAGTGCAAGTCTCAGCTCCTGGAACACGGAGATAGACAATAAGTATTAGAGAAACACATGAGTGGTTAAGGGCAATCACTGCTCTTAACTCATCGGGTTCAGTCTCCAGTGTCTACTCGGTGGCTCACAACCATCTGGAATTTCAGATCCAGGATCTGGCACCCTCTTCTGAACCTGTAGGCACCAAGCACCCATGTGACACACACACACACACACACACACACACACACACACACACACTCACCATATCATGCATACCAACTCCCATAACACACTCACATACTCACACACACACACACATACCATATCATGCATACCAACCCCCATAACACACACACACATACTCACACACACACAAACACACACACTCACACACACACACACCATAACATGCATACCAACCCTCATAACACACACACACACACACACACACACACACACACACCATATCATGCATACCAACCCCTATAACACATGCACACATACTCACACCCACACCAACACTCACACACACACATAACATGCATACCAACCCTCATAACACACACACACACATACTCACACACACACAAACACACACACACTCACACACACACACAATATACACATAAATGTCACATAATATTTATTATACATAAAATGCATGCATTCACACTCTAAATGGCATTTAAAAGAAATAATTGTTCTTAGCTGAGTGTGATGGCCCATGCCCACAATCCCAGCATTTGGGCAGCCAAAAGAGGGAAATTGCATGAGTTTGAGGCCTGCTAAACTACAGAGTAGGGGGCTGGAGAGATGGCTCAGTGGTTAAGAGCACCGACTGTTCTCCCAGAGGTCCTGAGTTCAATTCCACATGGTTGCTCACAACCGTCTGTAATCAGATGCCCTCTTCTAGTGTGTCTGAAGACAACTACAGTGGACTAATAAATAAATCTTAAAAAAACAAACAAAAAAAAAAAAAAGTAGGATCCTGTCTCAAACTACAAAGGACCTTCATGGAATGCTTCTGGGCATCTAAAAGCAGAGAACCATGCTGAATTCAACAACTTGAATGCATCTCATGGACATTAAGTTGAAATAAAAAACCAAACACAGTAAGGGGAGGAAGCACAGGGAAGCCATTGCCAGACACAGGGAGGACAGAGGAAGACGGGCGCGGCCCCGAAAGGATAGCAGGAGCAACATCTTTCTGCTGTTGCTTGTTTAAAGTATGCTCTTGTGGCCTGCCTGCTCTGTGTTTTGTAGTCCTTGAACTCCAGGCAGGCCTCCTGCTTCAGCCTCCCACGAGCTGGGAATTATGGATAGGCAGTATCGTATCTGGCTTCACCTGCAAGATCTGTGTGATGGATAATTCTGTATTTTAGTGACAGTGGTGGTTGTGAGTCTGCACATAATAAAATAGGGGTCACCGAGAATGAGGAATATGCTCAGTGGCCTGGTTTTTATGTAGTGCGCACAGGGTCCTGGACTGAGTCTCCAACACAAGAGGGTAGAAGGAATCTGCCCGCTAAACTATAGAATGTGCAGTTTCACTTGAGTTTAAAATAAGCAAGAAATAGTTTCATAAAATACATGTTCCAAATATTGCACGGTACATACGTATGCTAAAAATATTTTTTTTTTAGTCTTTGTCACAGTTCCTTTCTATTGCTGTGGTAAAAAACACTATGCTCAAAAGACTCTCGGGGGGTGGGGGATTTAGCTCAGCGGTAGAGCGCTTGCCTAGCAAGCTCGAGGCCCTGGGTTCGGTCCCCAGCTCCGGGAAAAAAAGAAAAAGAAAAAAAAAAAAGACTCTCGGGGAAGAAAAACATGTGTATCTGACTCAAATTTCAGTTTACAGTCCAGCACCGAAGCAAGTCAGGGAAGGAACTAGAGGACAGGAACCGTGGAGGAAGCCTGCTTGCTGGCTCCCTTACAGATTCATGCTCTGTTAGCTTTCTTACATAACCCAAGACCAACTGCCTAGGGATGGTGCTGCCCACAGTGGGCTGGGCCCTCCTGCATCAGTTCACAATCAAGGCAACCCCTCATAGACACGCCCATAAGTCAGTCTGATCTGGGCAATCCCTCACTAGAGGCTTTTCTTTCCAACAACTCTAGTCTGTGTCAAGTTGACAAGTAGGATAACTAAGATGGTGTCCTGTATTTTAATTTACTAAGTTTGACAATCCTAGGTGGGTGGGCGGGGAATGGTCTAGTGTAGGCCCCCATTCACCATGCCAATTTTTGGGTTATGGTTGTGTGTTTGGTAATCACTGAGGGAAACTGAGGGAAAGAAACACAGACCTCCTTATACTTCATTTGCAATGCCCTGGGAGTATAGAATTATTTTAAATGAAAAGTTTGAGTTTTCTGTGGTTTTGTGTTTGAACAGCCCTAGAAGGAAAACCAGACACTTCTGCTGGGTGAGACAGAGAGGAAAAAAAGCACTAGTTGCCAGCCTCCTGGGTTTATGGGACACTGTAAAAATGATACTTCACAAGGGCCCCACGCAGTATGACCTTCACATGTCAACAATGCTACTCAGTTGTCGGCTGTAACAAAGGGGTTATGAATGTGTGCTTCGCTTATCTGACCTCTTGGTCCTTCCATCTATTAACTGTGGGCGGTGTTTGCCCTGCTGTGCAGAGGCAGCAGACACTCAATCCATTGCTATTCTCCATTCAGTGACTAAAACGGCCTGGGAGCACGGCACCCAGTTCCCCAGATGTCACAAGTTGGTACTGGTCTTTTTTTCCTCCTTTGAGCCTCAGTTTGCTCATCTGGAAAAAACAGTGAGGGCGGGGAGGGGGATAAGAACAGTTATCTTGAATGCAATCGGGATTACATGAGGTAACTCTCTTAGGTTCCTATGGCTAAATCCATTCTGTGAATGGCAAGTGGCAGTTCATGGAACCTTTCCTACTGTACTGTCTCCTCTTTAAACTCTGAGAAAGTTGAGGGTGAGGTTATATATTGGTCTTTTTTGTGTGTGTGTGTGTGTGTGTGTGTGTGTGTGTGTGTGAGAGAGAGAGAGAGAGAGAGAGAGAGAGAGAGAGAGAGAGAGATTTAGTCATTTACTCATTCTGGCCTCTTTAATAACGACACAGTATTTATATATTAGATGTTAAATAAATACTTGTGGAATTGCTAAATAAGTTGCAACTATTAGTAACAGTGTCATATGCCTCTAGGAAACTCTCATGTGGCCTTAGGCCTATAGAAACACAATCTTTAATCCTGGGGATTTTCAGGCCCTGGAGCTCTCTGTCCTGGGGTTCTGAGACCCTCTCCACAGACACAAGGGTATTACCTTCCCCTGGTCCTCACCTCCAAAGGCGCACGCCCTGGGCTCTCTCCAGGTAGCAGAAACAGCCCTCCCACTCCCCACCCCCGCCCCCAGAAGCTGGCTCTGAGCACTTTTGGCTCCCAGCTTGTCTGACTAGAGGTCATTTAATCCTTGCTGGATTTGCTGTGTTTATTTTAGTGAACAGGGTTGTTTACTTTTGGCTCTTAGTTCTGGGGGTGCTTACTCATTTTGCTTCCCTTTTATTTACTCTTTGTAAGCACTTGGGTTTGAGTAAATATGTCTATAAAGTTCCAGGAACCGGGTTATTCTGTGTCTGGTATTTTAATGGCCTTTAAACAGTGTCTGCTCAGGTAAGCATTTTATAGATAGATCGAAAAGATAGGAGGATTCTGTTCTGAGTGGCCTCTGACTCCTCCAGGCTGACAGGGGGGTCACCAACAGCCCATGAATCATGGCTTTTCATCAGTAATAAAAATGTCAAAGCCAACACTCAACGGAAAAGAGAAACTGACCCCCACCCTGCTCAGCCGGCCCGGAAATTGTGGAGACTCTTGAAACCGTAGGGCAAGACTGAGGGTCCGTGTTCTCAGGAGTGCTTTTAAATCTGCACATTCATGAGGCCTACACCCCGAAACTCTGGTTTGGAAGATCTGGCCTGTGGCCTGAGGATTTGCATTTTTAGCAGGAACATCGAGTGATTGTGCTATCTTTGGGCCTCTCAGAGAAGAGAAGCAGTGGTCTAGAATCTCAAAAACCCTGTGCCCATGGGTGGGCTGCGCTCCAGCTCATTGCTATGTTGCTGGGTACGATGGTGAGCTAGGGACAAACTGATTTGCTGGGAACGATTGCACTACAGCCAGAGTAAGGTGGTGAGGAGCAATCTGGGTCACTTGCTCCAGGTCTCACCTGGCGGCAGACTGAGGACAGAGACCATGTATCCCCCATAATTTCCAAGACAGTTGTCATTGGAGAGAGGTGGCCATAACTGCATGGGCCAGGACACTCTCACTGAGCACAGGAGAGATGGGCCTGTTTAACCAGCTGTTACTTGGTTACCCAGATGTTGGCCACAGATGTGTCAAAGAGAATGAACACCGTGGTGACCTGGCCACGCCTCCCGAGGCTGTGGTCCAGACTTTCCAAGGCAGCAGGCATAGACGCAAGCACCCGTGTGGCACAATTTGAAGGATACCCACTGGATTGCCTCAGCCTGCTATGGCATCGTGAGTGCAATTTAGAACAAATATTTCCTAGAGCCCCAGGCTAGTTTGTAGGAGCCCGAGTTTAAACAGTTATATTCCTGACCTGGGGCAGGGCATCCTGTGTTCTTGTCTCCTTTCATCATCCAGGGAGCTCGTCATTCTGCCTGCATGCGTTGGCACCGCCATGGTCTGCTTCTCCCACGAGAAGGCAGGCTCCGCAAGGACACACCTGCCTCGTTCCGGGCAGGACCCAGAACTCCGTAGCTGCTTCTCCATACACGTTTCTGGCACATAAATACTTGAATGAAAGGCTTCCCTGCCACCCACGATTCATTCCATTCCTCAAGCTACAGCACGCTCTGAGCATCTGCTGTGGGCCAGGCTCTTGTCAGCTTGAATAACTCCTTTTCAACCCTGAGCAGCTACGAGGCCGGTAGTGGGAAACTGGAGACACATCCTTTGTGTAATGCACCCTGACAAGGCCTAGATCTCGGGTCTGATGGAGACGGGGCTGCACGGAGAAGCAAGCAGCAGCAATGACAGGTTTTTAAGTTAGAGAAATGGTGCCTTGTCTAGCAGGATTTCCCCCTCCTGATTCAGGGAGCCCCATCTGCCCTGAGGCCTCTCTGCCTCTGCTGACAACCACGGCTGCTTGTTTCTGCTAAGATTGCAGCAGGGAGCCTCTATAGAAGCAATCTATAAAACACCATTTACAGCCATAACCAAACCACAAAAATCAATCCCCCAACGCTCACTCCCATCAACGAACACGCTTGGGGCGCCGTCAGAGTGTGGAGCACAGGTTTTAGGTGTCGTGAGAGATAAACAGGAGAATAAAATAGAACTCTGTGTCAAGGCAGCTCCTAATCTCCCTAAGGAGACAAGATACCCAGAGATGAGATGATGAACCACACGAGTCCAAAAAAAAATAAATAAATAAAATAAAAACCAAAAAGTGCACATGCCAAATAGCAAAGGAAGGTTCTAGAACCTTGATGTCCAATGCAGCAGGCACACGTGTCTACTGAGCTCCTGAAAGGGATCTATGCACTTTGCACTCTGAGAGGCACTGCACGTCATGCCAGCTTATAAACAAAATTAATGTTGATCGAGTGGTGAAGTCATATTTTGGATATATTAACTATATTCAGTTGTTGAAATCGATTCTATCTGTTTCTTGTGTCTTTCTTTAAAATGTGGCTTCCAGGACGTTCAAAGTTGTCTGTGTGGCCCCCGTTACGTTTCTGTTGGGCAGCACCAGTCTGGCTGTTGAGATGACCTAGAAGGAACCATGGTCTGTGCTATTGACCCTACAAAGGGTTCCGAGGAAATGGGCCCGGCTGGTTTGGAGCCAGCAAAGGCCGTAGGGAGGACATTTGGGAAATTCTCAAGATGGAAGGACAGTTTCAGGAGGCTGTACACACCAATGGCCTGCGCTTTCCAACTCTACCTTCCTCCAGCCTTCTTACAGAAAGACAGACCCTGAGTCACCTGTAGCCTCCCTCCTCCTCCCTCCCTCCCTCCCTCCCTCCCTCCCTCCCACGGTCCCAGATGGGGATCTGGCCAGCAATGGGGAACTGTGTTTCAATGCTAAGAACTGGTGAGTGAAGTCCCCAGCTGGGTCATCCATGGCAAGCATGGGTTTTAAAAAGGAGCTGCTCCAAGCTGGGCATGAGAGCTCACAGCTGTAATCCCAGGGAGGCTTCATGAGGCCAGCTTTAGCTACACAGTGAGATCCTTCTTCAAAAAATAAACAAGCCTTGCTCCCAGCCAGGCAGTGTGATGCATGCCTTCATGCCCAGTACTCCAGACGCGGAGGCAGGCAGATCTCTGAGTTCCAGGACAGCAGGGCTCCACAGAGAAACCCTGTCTCTAAAAGCCAAGCAACCAACCAAATAAAACAAAAAACAAAAACCTTGCTCCTACTTGGCTTCCTGCTCTGGGCCTGGGTAAGGGCCATGGCAGAAAAGGAGAGAAGTATTCTGGTGCTTTTAGAAGTGGGAATCTGCTTTTAGAAGATGGCTCAGTGGTTAAGAGCACTGACTGCTCTTATCCAAAGGTCCTGAGTTCAATTCCAAACAACTACATGGTGGTTCACAAACATTTGTAATGGGATCTGATGCCCTCTTCGGGTGAGTCTTAAGACAATTACAATGTACTCATATAAGTAAATCTGAAGGGGGGGAGGAGGAGGAGGAGGAGGGGGAGGAGGAGGAGGTGGAGGAGGAGGAGGGAGGAGGTGGAGGAGGAGGAGGTGGAGGAGGAGGAGGAGGAGGAGGAGGAGGAGGAGGAGGAGGTGGAGGAGGAGGAGGTGGAGGAGGAGGAGGTGGAGGAGGAGGAGGAGGAGGAGGAGGAGGAAGAGGAGGAGAAGGAGAAGAAGAAGAAGAAGAGGAGAGGAGAAGAAGAAGAAGAAGAAGAAGAAGAAGAAGAAGAAGAAGAAGAAGAAGAAGAAGAAGAAGAAGAAGAGGAAGAAGAAGAAGAAGAAGAAGAAGAAGAAGAAGAAGAAGAAGAAGAAGAAGAAGAAGAAGAAGAAGAAGAAGAAGAAGAAGAGGAAGAAGAGGAAGAAGAGGAAGAAGAGAAGAGGAAGAAGAGGAAGAAGAGGAAGAAGAGGAAGAAGAGGAAGAAGAGGGAAGAAGAGGAAGAAGAAGAAGAAGAAGAAGAAGAAGAAGAAGAAGAAGAAGAAGAAGAAGAAGAAGAAGAGAGAATCTGAATCCTCTCTCATCCCTCCCTGTCCCTTCTCTCCCCATCCACCGGCCCCCCAAGTGTTCATGGCTGACCTCTACTTCTCTCTCTCTCCCTTTCTCTGTCTCTACTACCCCCTCAACTCCCCTCCTCAAACCCTAAATAAACTCTATTCTATACGATACCATTGTGTGGCTTTTACCTCACGGGGAAGGGATGCCTCAACATGGGCCCACAGAGGGACCCCCTTCCCCCATACCATACCATGTCTCTACCACACACATTCCTGGCTTCTTTCTCTTTTCTTTTTTATAAAACCCAACAGTGACCCTAGAGCAGGGAGCCGGGTTCCACCTTAGCCAGACTGGGGCATGTTTTATCCAGGAAATCTGGCAGCTAGAATCTAACGTGATGTTGACTTTTCTGTCTCTGGTACTGCTCCCCGCCTCCCCCTCACCCCCATCCCCCCAAACCACACACATATGCTGTAAACACTTGAATGGGAGGATTAGCTCCCCATGTGGTGTCTGGGACATTGTGAACAACTCTTAGTCGCTGTGTCTGTATCTGTGTTAAATTGATCTTTTTAACCCCCAGCACTTAGAACATGAGGCTTGGTACATATCCAGTGTTCAATACATATTGATGAATGGATAACTGAAGGAAAGAAAGACGGCCTGGGTGAGCAGAGGGAAGAACCGTTTGACCATGGATTCAGACTCTTGGATTCAGGTGAACCTTGTCCTGGGCTAGATTTTTGGAGATGTCAGAAGGAGGGTATTTCCACAGGCCAGGTCCCACAGTGTCTGGGTCACAGAAGACTGGTGCTCAGCTCATAGCGTTCCACCAGCTGAAGAACCAACCTGCCTCCATTTTAGGCTTAAAAACCATCTTCCAGTAAAGACAAACTAGGTTCATTCCTGTTCATGATTACACCTCAGATTCTCAAGGACTGGGCTGTGCCCCACCTGCAACCTTAACCACAAATGTTTCTGTACTGCCTGTTCCAGGGATGGGAACCCTGTCTTTGTTTCAAAAGGGCTGTTATGGCTACCTTGTTACGACTCTCTGTTGTTACGACCTGCTTGTAATCATGTTTTTGCTTCCAGAGGTCCTTATGACTAACTGGTTATGCTTGTGTTCTGCTCCTGTAACCCTGGCCTATTTTGTCCAAATCCCCCATTTGGAAATTCCTACCCCTGAGCTATAAAACCCTTGTCTCCCTCACATCCAAACTGACCTCGCAAATCCTGCCCTAGTGGGATGAAACCCATGTGCATGAATTTAAAAGTTTGCTTTAATTAATTGCCCGCTTTAATTAATTTGGCCGTGATGATTCGGGTCAATGGTCTTTCTCTTCCCATCTTTGGGATTAACACAACCTATTTCTGTGGGACTCTGGACTCTGAGACAATGTGTCTACGTTAGCCTCCATTGCTAAACTTTGCTTTTTAGGCTCTGATATTATTCAGTACTCTTTTAGAAGCCACTAAGGTCTCCTTAAAAGGAAGGGTAACGTGAAAATTCCAGGAGGATTGGATGAGCCTGGCGTGGGTGTGGGTAGTTTAATGAATTTCTGGACCAGTTAAGGGAGTCCCAAAGCCTACAGGAAGGCTGCAGTTCCCCATGACGACCACTGGAGGGCATCTGGACCATGGAATACCAGAGCTCCACCTCCCACATCTTTGGAAAACGGATTCAATTCAACAAACGTTTCAAAATCGTTACAATAATAATAGCGCCCGTGTGTTGAATATCCAATTCAGTGCTGTATAAACACATACATACATTTTGTTTAATATTCACTACAATCGTGAATTGCTTAAGGAAAAACGGAGGCATGAGAAAATCAATGCTCTTACCTAAGGCCAGTTATCTAAAAAAAAAAAAAAAAAAAAGCCAAGACAACAACAACAAAACCTTTGGTAGAAATAACTTGAACCCCAGTATTCAAGCACCAACAGTAAACAAAATACATACATACATACATGTATGCATACATACATACATGCATACATACATACAACAAAGCTGGGACGGGGGTCTCTGGACAGAGGCAGGGGTGCCACACAGATAATACATTCCAGAACAATTCACACATTCTGAGAGCAGAAGATGGATGGCTGACAGTTTTGTACATTTCGTACGGTAATGTTGCTGTTTCCTCAAGAAACGATGTTATTAAATAAATGAAGTGTCTCGAAATCCATGGTATCTTAACACAGAAGAAAGTCTCGGGGATTCAAGGCAGGAAATAGTGCTTTCATTGAACACTTTTTAAAATTTTCTCAGAAGAGTCCAGACTATAATGAAGATGTTGTTTCTGCTGTTTGATAGTCCAGGGGATGGTGGCCCTGGCCTTGTGGATGCCAGTCACACCGAGTCATATCTCCAGTATTTCCGTCAGCGCCTAAATAGCGCTTGTCAGGTACCCAGAATTGCCTGGGGCATGAAGTCTCTTAGCTACTCCTCGTGGCTCTAAACTAAGGTAAAGTTATGATCCCCATTTCCTGGAGATCCTATCCAGAGAGGTGGAACACTCCCAAGGTCACACGGGAGGAGTAGGAGGAGAAGGAGGAGGAGGAGGAGGAGGAGGAGGAGGAGGAGGAGGAGGAGGAGGAGGAGGAGGAGGAGCTCAGGTGAGTTCCTGGGGTACACTGGTTCCAATCTGGAATCCGAGGAGAACTGGATGATCCAGCTGCAGATTGCAGTGCCAGGGGAAAGGGGCGTTACCTGGTAGAAAAGAGCTCCTTGAGTAAATTTGCCCCAGGCAGAGAGATGGCCCATTAGAACAGGCTACCCTTAGCCCTGTAGAGGCCAATGGTAGCTAGCGGAACCCTACATAGCCAGAGTTTCCCAGGGGTGGGAAGAAGAGGGGTTCAACTGGAGGTTCAGGATTGGAAGTGGGGTTCCTTCAGTCTAGCTAAGAGCTGAGGTCTCCCTAGCCGGGACCCTCTCCAGTGACAGGCCATTTGGGAAGTGCAGCGTGTGCTCAGGCCGGATTGGATTTCAGAGATTAAAGGAGCTAAATCTGGCTGGGGCTGGGGGAGGTGCCAGGAGAAAGAATTGCAGAGGTCCAGCAGCTGGGAGGCCCAGAGGACCCGGCCTGAGGCCTAAGAGTGGGGGTGGGGATCCCAAGTCAGGCCGGAAGCCCTTTTGACCTCAATAAGGCTGGAATGCTGGGTCACCCTGTAGAGACAGTTTACTTAGTTGGAGTTAGGGGTAGGATGGGGCAGATACCCAGTTGAAAAAAGGTTAAACCAAACTGAGAAGAGACAGAAATTAGGGTGCTGGCCCCGTACTGAGTTTTTGTGCCTGGAGCCCCAAGACACGGACTCTGGATTGCCCTGTGATGGTTTGGAGCTGTGTAGAAAAGACTTGGGGAGCAACTCGAGTCCCCTCCCCCACTGGGCCCTCCTCTCCTTGCAGCCCCTCCCCTATCCCTGAGTGGCAGCAGCGGCTGTGGCCGCTCCCAGTCCCAAGAGTAGGAGCTCAGAGTTTCTATTCCCGTACGCAGAATGGGAGGGTGGAAGAGAGCTGGTTTTCCTAGGCAAGATGCGGGGGAGGGGGGTCCGAAGGTCTCCGGGACTCTTCTGGGTACGACTTCTGGTAGCAGAAACACTTGCAGCGCTGCTGGGATGTTCGTGGGAAGAGCCTACTGGGGGCTGGGGCCATATCACGTCTCTAGCCCGGGGGAGCTGGGGTGCTGAGGCGATGGGAATCCCCAGCTGCTGGCAATCGGCCTCAGAGTCTCTTTCCAACCTCGAGGCCTAAAGATCAAAACTGTCTCCAGCCCTTAGTCTTCAAGCAGGCTAGCTAGAAGGGATGTGTGGATGAGGCCGGTTGGGGGCAGTCTGTGGCCGGGGTGCAACCAAGGGAAGTGTGAGACTTTGGCATATGGGTGTCCAGCTCTTTTGCCCTACGGCTAGGAACCCCCCCACCTCCGCTCCTGTCCCCCCCACACATCCTGAGGCTTCCGCTTCCTCCTGGAGGGGTTGGAGAGAGAAGTTTGCCCAGAGCAACCTCACTCTGAACGTGGGACTTTTTTCCATGGAAATCCCCTTATAGCGCCGAGTTAAAGAGAAAGATTGAAGTTGGTGCTGCTAAATCTGTCTGTTGTGTGGCCCACACAGAGAAAAAGCAGACCTACGGACAGTAGAAAGGGCCAAATCTCGGTGGTTTTGATTTTGATGTGTTAGTGGTGGTGGGTTTTGTTTTGTTTGGCTGTGCAACCCTGGGGGACTTACCATTCCCCTCTCCAAGCTCTGTTTATCTGCTCTGTAAAAGGAAGACAGAAGCTGGTGCTTAACAAGATGGTCAGGATTAGACACCGTTCCACAAGGCAGAGACCCACAGTACCATCCCTAGTACAGTTAGAGCTCCTGAGTGCTAGTTAGGTCTAACCAGAAGCACTGTACACTGTGGCTGTGGAAAGAGTGGGAAACCTGCAGTCAGGAGGTTGTGACTTTGAGTCTTGGCCTTGTACCTGCTAGAAGCAAGGTTTAGAACCGACCCTGTTGTGGAGAGGTGGGACAATGTGGTAATGGCTGGCCATTACTGAGAGCTAACCGGGATGGGTCATTTAGTTTCTGGTCTCATTTTTCTCAATGCAAGATGCTCTTATTCTTTCACAGATGGGGAAACTGAGGCCCAAAAATTCTTATTCTTTCACAGATGGGGAAACTGAGGCCTAGAAGTACTGGGGGTTGAACCTAGGACCCTGTGTGCTAGTGCTCTACCACAGAGCTAAAGTTCCAGTGTTAGCATTCATTTTAGGCTCTGTCCCACAGTTACCTGGCAACAGCCAGGTATGCCTGCCTCAGTATAAAAGGGGTTGCTTACCCCTTCCTCACTCTCTTTCCCTCTTACTTTTTTCTCTCTCTGTCCCTTTTCTCCCCATCTCCTCCCTACCTGCTCTCTCCCCATGTTCATGCTGGCCGCTCCTCTTTTTTCTCTGTGTCTCTGTGTCTCTGTGTCTGTGTCTGTGTCTCTGTCTCTGTGTCTGTCTGTCTGTCTCTCTCTCTGCCTTTCTCTGTCTCTATTCCCTCTTCAACTCCCCTCCCTATGCCCTAAATAAACTTTATTCTATACTATGGCTGGTACCTCAGGGGGAGGGATGTCTCAGCATGGACCCTCAGAGGCATCACCATACCTCACCATACCACGCCTCTATCAAGCAGAACCCTGGTTCCTTTTCTTTTTTTCTTTTTTTTTTGGAGCTGGGGACCGAACCCAGGGCCTTGCGCTTGCTAGGCAAATGCTCTACCACTGAGCTAAATCCCTACCCCCCCTTTTTTTTATAAAACAACAGCCAGCCCTTCACTGTTGTAGTTTAGGCTGGTCTCCAGTTCGAATTATAGCCCAGGCTGACCTAGAACTCTAATCCTCCTGCCTCTACTGTACAGATTACATTCAGGTTCATCCGCTCCTACGTTCTCGTTATCTCTCTCTTCCTCTCTCTCTCTCTCTCTCTCTCTCTCTCTCTCTCTCTCTCTCTCTGTCTTGTTTTGTTTTGTTTTTTGGGGGGGTTGTTTGTTTGTTTGTTTTTGAGACAGGGTTTCTCTGAGTAGCCCTAGCTATCCTGGAACTCAATCTACCGACAAAGCTGGCCTCACATTCGGAGCTCTGCCGTCTCCACTTCCCAGGTGCTGGGATTAAAGTTGTGTGTCATCACTGCCCAGCTCTTTTTTTTTTAAGATTTATTTATTTACTGTATAGAAGAGGGCATCAAATCTCATTACATATGGTTGCTGGGATTTGAACTCAGGATCTCTGGAAGAGCAGTCAGTGCTCTTAGCACTGAGCTATCTCTCCAGCCCTCAGCTTTTTTTAATTACATTTTTAAAGTTTATTTTGCATGCATGCGTATGGATGTGCATGTACCCTGGCTAATGTGTGGACGTCAGAAGACAACGTGTAGGAGTTTTTCTCCTTCCAGTATGTGGAGCCCAAGGATTGAGCTCAGGTTATCAGGTTTGGCAACAGCCATCTTGTTGGCTCAGCTGAGGCTCTTGGAGAATAAACTCACTCAAGAGGGATCTATCCAGTGTCTGAGTCCAGGCAGGGCCTACCTGCTCTTCCCCAATTCTTTCTTTTGCTCAGAGCTCTGTGGAGTCTGGTAGAACCTGAGCCATTGGGTAACCATTTCTCAGTGGGTTTAAGAAGATGAGAGAGGGGCTGGAGGGATGGCTCAGTGGTTAAGAGCACTGACTGCTCTTCCAGAGGTCCTGAGTTCAAATCCCAGCAACCACATGGTGTCTCACAACCACCTGTAATGAGATCTGATGCCTTCTTCTGGTGTGTCTGAAGACAGCTATAGTGTACTTATACATAAAATAAATAAATAAATATTTTTTTAAAAAAAAAAGAAGATGAGAGAGGGGCTGGAGAGATGACTCAGTGGTTAAGAGCACTGACTGCTCTTCCAGACGTCCTGAGTTCAATTCCCAGCAACCACAAGGTGGCTCACAACCATCTGTAATGGGATCCGATGCACTCTTCTGGTGTGTCTGAAAACAGCTACAGTATACTCATATAAATAAAAATAAATAAGTCTTTTTTAAAAAGAAGATGAGCAAAGCATTAGGGCTATGAGAACATATTATAGGCATGGTTTTGTGTGCAGCCTGAGAGGCTACATAGCAAGACCCTGTCTGGTGTTCTCTGGAGTTTCAGACCCGGTTGCAGTATGTACCTGAATGGTTCAGAGACTAAGTATCCCTCCCCCGAGCAAGCACAGTTTAGGACACTGTTGTGTGCTGTGATCTGAAGTGTCAGAGAAGGCCCAAGAGTCTGAGCGGACCCTTAAGATGACCATGACTAGGGCTGTACGAAACGCAGTATGATCCTGTACTATAAATAGCAACTTGTGCATAGTGGCCCTGTGAGGTCACTGCCAGCCACTCAGGCCCTGTTTGAAGCACCCAGGGCCTCAGAGGAAATTTGGAAAGTTCCCAGAACAGCAGGAATATGACCAAACTAGAGGAGTTAGGACCAAACGGGCGATGAGGAAAGATGAAAGGAATGGAGATGAATCAGGGAGAGGCAAGCATTGAATGATGACCCAGGATCACGGCCACCAATCTGTCTCTACATGAAAGGAAAGGCAAGCAGGGTCCTAAGAATTGGCTCTGAGGGTGGCTGATGGGCCCTGGACTGTCCAAGCCTGTTGACCCCTCCTTTCTGCAGCCCCCAAAACCTGACATGGTGGTTCACACCTTTAATGCCTCAGGACACAGAAACAAGTGAATCTGTGAGTTTGAAGCCAGCCTGGTTTATGCAGGGAGTTCCAGGCCAGACAGGGATATACAGAGAGATCCTATCTGAGATTAATATAGTGAGAAAAAGTCAAACTACGAACAAACAACAACAAAAGCCCTTCCAAGCTTGGCCGAAGAGTGGGACCTCTTTTTATCCTTGGGGTGGCATCCTTGACAGCTTCGGCTTAGGGCTGGACAGGACTAATGATAAACAGAGAAGTTCAGGGGTGTCTCCTACAGTCTTTTGGGTCTGGGGACTAGAAGACATGTCATGGGGAAACTGGAACTCAGAGAACCCAGAAGGAGGTGGGTCTGCATGGTGGGAGGTGGGAGGGCCAGTGGCTTCCAGGCTGAGCCAAGAAACCTGGGAGAAGAAGGAGCCAGGGTATCCATCCCCAGGAAGGATGGTAGCACCATCGAGACATTGGATGTCTCATGTGACAGGTGACATTGGCAGAATGTCACCGTGTGGTGGGATAAGGTCTCTTCTAGGGGATACACCTGTAATCTGGTTTCTCTTATCGAGGAGACTCCAGGCCACACTGCTCAGAAAAGTCAATGAGATCTAGCTTCTGGGTCAGCTATATGGCTCAGTGGGTAAAGGTACTTGGCATCTGGTGACCTGAGTTCAATGCCCATAGGTAGAAGAAGAGACATGACTGGACAAGCTTCCCTCTGACTTTCATATGGATGCTGTAGCATAGTCTCAAATAGGCAAACAAGTAGATGCTTTAAAAATTAAAATTAAGCAAGACACGGTGGTACAGGCCTTTTAACCCCATACTCGGGGGTTCAAGGCCTGCCTGCTCTACAGAGTGAAAGTTCCAGAACAGTGAGGGTTACACGGGGAAACCCTGTCTTGGAACAAGAATTCTGGATTCTTCTGTCTCAGTCTCCCAAGCATTAGAATTGCTGGGTACCTCCCACCCCTAGTCCTTCCCTAAAGCTACCAGAACACTGTTTCCCTCTCTAACCTCTACTATGACCTCTGTCTCCATTACATCTGAACTTCATGGCACGGGTAGTCCCCAAGGCATCACTCTAAGACCAGGCCTCCTCCTCCCCCACCTTCATTCTTTTACTCCATTCTTCCCTCGTGGACACAGATGTCCTATTTGGTAGAAGCTGGGCAGGAAGGAGGTGAGATTAGCCCCAGACGTCTCCTACTTTGGCAGAAAACCCAAGGTACTTTGTGTCTGTAAAAGGAGTGTGTGTGTGTTGTGGGGAGGGGGGGTCAGAAGCAGGGCCAGGGGTGAGGATTGGGGATGGGAAGCCAGTGGAAGAAGAGGGGTCAGGAGGCAGAGATGCTTGAGAACAAGAGGATGTATTTGGGAGATCTTAAGCCAACCAGAGGAGAGGGGGGCAGAGGATGGGGTTTCTGACTAAGCCACTCCCCTACCCCCAATGCAGCAAGAAAGAGATGAGTTTCAAGGAGAATCTTGACGCCATTCTGGCTGGGCCCCCCAGCTCTGGCCCCGCCCCTAGGGTTTCCAGGAAGAAACAATCGCCTCTGGACATTCCTTCCCTTTTACAGTCACTCAGGAGCTTGCACTGGTGGAGCCTTAGGAGCTGCTAGTGAGGGGAAGGTGAACAGAGGCAGCAGGCAGTGCCTGGACAGCCTCTCTGCAGGTGTCAGAAGGTAACATTCCTTCTGGTGCCCAGAGACTCTACCTGCCAAAACTGAGCACTATCCCACCTAAACAAGATCTGGACCGGTTCCCCACTCTCACAAAGGTCATGCCAAGGTCAGAGAGAAAATGGCACTTGTCACGTGGCACAGATGGCTATAGCTTGAAACCTCGGGAATGGGCACCCATCTTGAACTCCAGTGGAAATTCTACCCCAGACTCTGTTTGTTCCTCTAACCATTTTCCCCACCAAGAGCTGAAGGGTTGACAAGAGCTCAGGCCCCCCAGAGTTCACCTCTGTGCAGTGTTCCCAAGACCCACTCATGTGACAGCTGACAGGAGACAGATCGGGTAGGAGTAGGTCCTGGGGAAAGGAACAAAGCGTGACTTTAAAGGCACTGGTTTGGACATGGTTTGTCCTCTACGGCTTCCTGAATTGGAAGCTTGGCCCCTGTAGTGATGTTAAGCAGTGGCTGACAACGTATGTACTAGGGCTATGGTCTTAGCTGGTGGAAACTTTAAGAGACAAACTGGGCATGGGAGCTCATATCTCTAATCCCAGCACTTGAGAGGTGGAGGCAGAAAGATCGGAGTTCAAGGTTATCCTCTGCTATATAGCAAATTTGAGGCCAGCCTAGACTGTATGAGACCCTGTCTTAGATAAAACAAAGATTGTTGAGCTAGGTAAAGGTATCTGCCACCAAGCTTGATGACCTGATTTTATTTAACCCCCAGGCCTTACTAGGTGAGAGAACTCCTGAAAGCTGTCCTTTGATCACACACACACACACACACACACACACACACACACACACACACACGCAAACACACACACACCTGGAGAGATGGCTCAGTAGTTAAGAGCACTAGCATGCTCTTGCAGGGGATCTGAGTTCAATTCCCAGCATCCTATATGGAGGCTCACAACCATTTATAACTCCAATCTTGGGGATCCAACATCCTTTCTGGCCTCCATAGGCTCTAGGTACAGATATACATACAGACAACAAACACACACACACACACACACACACACACACACACACACACACCCGTGTGCATGTTCACATATACAGATGCGTGTGGATGTGTATGCACTTGTGTGTGAGAGCCAGAGGACAAACTCTATTGTCATTCTTCATTACCATCACTTTAGTTTTTGTTTGGGGGTATTTTTTTTATTTGTTTGTTTGGGACAGTCTCTCACTGGCTTGAAACTTCTTAAGTAGAGTAGCTGGCCAGCAAGCCTCGGGAATCCACTTGCTTCTGCCTTCCCAGTGTTGGAGTTACAAGCATATATCACCTACCTTGTAAGACTCAAAGTGAGCCTTAGCTACCGGAAGACCCCCGAATGAGACTGGAGAACAGAGTTTGATGCAAAAGCAAGAGGTTTATTGTTCTAACACACTGGGATCATCCTGCAGCCAGAGGAGAGGCGACTCCTTCTCTTTCTTTCATAAGCTTCTTATATAATTTTGAGGGCAGATTATAGCAACAGCAATTAGGCACATAATGACTGGTGGTCCTGGTGACCTTTACATTAATTGGCTGGCAGGGAGGGGGACAAAGAGACCTTCCCTAAGGCATGGTGGGAAGTTCCAAGTCAGGGCTCTCTCTCAACCTAGACTTTCTTTTTCTATAACATGAGTTCTGGGAATTGAACTCAGGTCATCGTGCAAGACACTTTATCACTTACCTTGCCACAGCCCCCACAGATACAACAAACAGGTTGGTCTTGGTGGACTTTCACATTTCCCAGGACTAAGGAGCTCCAGGAAGAGGCATGATCATGAAATCACATGAGTTTACATTAAAAATAATTTACTAAAATCTTCAAAGATGTGTCCTGAAGATGTTCCAAATGGTATTGCTTATACAAACAGAACTGGCAACAGTATAAAATGCCCATAAATAAGGAACCTGCTGAATAAACTATGCTAGATCCATAATGAAATACAAGGGAAGACACTGAGGTGAAGAGCTTAAACCTTGCGGGCCCTGATACCTCAGGCCCAGAGTGCAGGCCCCAATGATCTCACCAGTCAATTCTGCTAAATGTTTCAACAAAAACTAATATCAGTCCTTGTGGAAGTTAGAGGAGGAAAGAATACTTCCTATGTCATGGCCTGACCAAAATTTTCAACAACATATGGCAAAGGAAACTCAAGAGCCAATAAAAAAAGATCACCAACACATAGAACTTATTCCTGCAGTGTGAGACATTTCCACACAATTCTACATTGCAGAATGAAGAGGAAAGTGCTCACACAGCCCTCTTGGTTGATGATAAATTAAAACAACTTCATTGGTTACAAGGGGGCTGGAGAGATGGCTCAGTGGTTAAAAGCACTGACTGCTCTTCCAGAGGTCCTAAGTTCAATTCCCAGCAACCACATGGTGGCTTACAACCATCTGTAATGAGATCTGGTGTCCTCTTCTGGTGTGTCTGCAGATGGCTATACTGTACTCATATAAAAATAAATAAATGAAGCTTAAAAAAGAAAAAGAACTCATAACAATAACCAAAACGAAGGTTTGCAAACTATAAAATGTTGCTGAAATAGATATCTGAATAAACGTAGAGCATCTCATTTTCATAGACTGGAGCATTATGAAGATGTTGATATTCTCCACAGCTATGCACATATTCAGGTTGATCTCTAACAAAAACCCCAATTTTTACAGAAAAAGAAAACTATGTCCTAAACTGCCTATGGTTTCTCATGGGCTTCAACTAGAAAATGGAAACAAAACCTGGAAAAGAAGAACTAAGCTAACCAACTTACACTGGTTGGTTTTGAAACACTACTAAAGCTACAGTTATCAAAACAATGTGGTACTAGGAAAAATACAAATATATAGTCAATGGGACAGAACAGAACTCAGAAATGAATTTTCACATAGTCACATAGTTATCAACAGGGAATCAAGATCATTCAATGAGAAAAAGGCAGGTTTCCACAAATGGTGGGAATATTGACTAGCCATATGCAAGAGGCAACTGGAGGCCCTTACCTTATGCCTTATACAGAAATTAGCCCAAATGTATCTATACTTAAGTATGGAATTAAAAGCCATAAAACTGTTAGGAAAGAAAACTTAGTGGAAAAGTTTCATGTCACTGGATTTGGCAATGATATCTTGGACACGACTTCAAAAGGATGTGCGAGAGAGAGAGATAAATTGATTCTTAAATTGGTTTGCACAAAAACTAAAAAAGGATTGTGTCTCCAAGGACACTACGAGCCAAATAGTGGTACATTCCTTTAATCCAACACACTGGAGAGAGAGGCAGGAGGATTTCTGTGAGTTTTCAGCTGCTTTCAGGACAGCTGGGAATATGAAGAAAGACTATAGTGGTTGGCTTTGTGTGTCAACTTGACAAGAGCTAGCATCATCAGAGAGGAAGGAACCTCAGTTGAGGAGATGTCTCCCTGAGATCCAGCTGTAAGATCAATTAGTGATCAATGGGGAAGGGCCTAGCCCACTGTGGGTGGCGCCATCCCTGGTCTGGAGGTCCTGGGTTCTATAAGAAAGCAGGCTGAGAAAGTCATGAGGAACAAGCCAGTAAACAGCACCTCTCCATGGCCTCTGCACGAGCTCCGGCCTCCTTGTTCCTGTTTGAGTTCCTGTCCTGATGTCCTTCAGTGATGGACTATGATGTGTAAGTGTAAGTCAAGTAAACTCTTTCCTCTCCAACTTGCTTTTGGTCATTGTGTTTCATCACAGCAATAGAAATTCCAACTAGGACAGACACTTATCCAAAGAAGACCAACAAACACAGAAAGATGCTTAGCATCGCTAATGATCAGTGATATGCAAATTAAAACCACAGCGAGGTACCACTTCATACTCATGAGGGCAGACTGTACAAAACAAACAAGACCAGAACATGATGCGTGCTGAGGGCAGTATTGGGAACATTGCCGTCGACGTCGTCGTCGTCGTCGTCGTCATCATCATCATCATCATCATCATCATCAAGACTGGGTTTCTCTGTGTACACCTGGCTATCCTGGAGCTCACTCTGTAGATCAGGCTGGCCTCTAACTCCCAGAGATCCAACTGCTTCTGTCTCCCAAGTGCTAGGCTTAAAGGTATATGCCAGCACTGACTCTGAAGAGTTTTTAAAATGTACTTTTTATCTTTGTTTTTGAGAATTTTACGCATGTATACATTGAAGTTTGGAGTTAGATGTGCTACCATTGCCCCATGAGGCCCTTACAGTGTATTTTGGTCATGTCCACTCCTAGTTTCTCCCACTCAATTTGCTCTGGGCCCTCCTCCCTCCACATCTCTATGTCAACTTCTTATGCTCTTTTAAAAAACAAAACAAAACCCACCGAGTTCAGTCAGTGCTGCCTGTGCACTGCTCATGCTGTAGGACCCTGGAGGTGAGCCAGTGGCCAGGCCCCTCCCCTGAGGATCTCTAACCACCATAACTCCAACCACAGAACACCCTAAGAGCCTAAAGACCGGCCGGACCCAGTCCCTCCAGACACAAGGGGCCGAGCTGTGCCCCACAGAGTAAAAAGCCCAAGCTCAGGACTTGAAATGCTACCAGTTCCCATCCTGGAAATCTGTCCCCAAGAAACCCCGTAGAAACTCCGTCTTCCACTAAGGGAGGAAGCTCGGGCTAAGGCGAGCATGAGTTCGCAGCCGTGAACTCTTGACTGTGATGACCGTGTTCTGCTGCTTCTCAGCTGAGCAGACGGAGCCACTCTCCTGGGCTCTCCTTTCCCAGTAAATCTCTCCCGTGAGGTTTGTCGTGTCTTGTGACTTTGTGGTATTCCTTGGCTGCTGACTGCCCGGATGCCTCTCCCTTTAGAGCGATGACACTCGCACTGGGACACACCCCTAGTGCAGACTATCTACTGGAACATGGGGCAGCATGCAAGTGGCCGTCCCCCCAAAGAAAACTGACTCTTTTTCCTCTAGAAGTTACTCATTGCCAATGGCTCCTTAGCTAGGCCTGAGGTCTTGGGAGCTGCCTCCCTCGCCATCCTGGATCTTTGAGTGGTCTGATTTGCGCAGAGAGCCACAGTGGCTGTGAGTTCATGAGAGCGATGGCCAACATCTATGCTGTGTCCAGAAGACGGAATTTCACATCAATCCTTTCTAGTCTCCATTTCTTACACTCGTCCTTCCCCCTCTTCTGAGATGTTCTTTGAGCCTTGGGGTCAGGAAGAGGTTGACACGGGAAGAGGTTGTCCTGTTTCGGGATGAACATTCAACTGTCGTTCATTCTCAGTCTGAACAGTTATTGATCACTGCCACTGCCAAAAGAAGCTTCTCTGACCGAGGTGGAGAGCAGCCCTAATTGCAGGTCTAAACAAATATTTAGAAGGCAGTTTGACATCATAACTATGTATCAAAACAACAAAAATCAAACCTGTGATCCCCCAGCCATGAGCTCTTGATGGTGATGACATCACCAGGCACGAATTCTATCCTGTGGAGCAGGCCCCGAGTCCAACCAGAAAGCAGTTAGTCACCCCAACAGTGGCCATGTCACTATTGTGCCAATGGGCATGTCCTGCCAGGCAGGTCAATATTATAGTGCGCAGTGTCCAACATTATTCACAATAGCACATTATTCACAAATGAGAGAATATTACTCAACCAGTAAAAAGAAGGGAACTCTGGAACCTACTCTAACATGGAGGAAACTTGAGATTGTGTTGCTAAGTAAAATAAACCAGTCACAGGGGAACACTATATGACTCCGTGTACAAGAGTTACCTACTGCAATCAAATCCATAGAGACAGAAATAAAATATGGTGTTTAAACGGGCTCAAGAATCCCCGAGTAGAAAAAGCTGCCAGGGTTCATAAGTAATGGAATCCTTGCTTGCTCTGCAAGTAGAAGTGAAACCTAATTGGAGCTATTTCTTGTCAAAGCCTATACTAAAAGGAAATAGATTCAGGCTCGGTGCCACAGACCTGTAATCCTAGCAGTGTGCTAGACTAAGGCAGAGGACTCGAAAGTTCCAAGTCAGGCTGAGGTACTGAGTAAGTTCAAGGTGAGTCTGGGCTGTAAGGTGAAGCCCCATCTCAGAACCAAACACAGAGAGGAAGAGAGGAAATAGGGAAGAAGAGGAAGAGGGGAAGAAAGAACATAGAGAATATAGTTCAAACAGCCAATAGCCCCTGTACTGGCTGGTTTTGTGTGTCAACTTGACACAAGCTGGAGTTATCACAGAAAAGGAGCCCCAGTTGTGGAAATGCCTCCATGAGATCCAGCTATAAGGCATGTTCTCAACTAGTGGTCAAGCCCATTGTGGGTGGTGCCATCCCTAGGCTGGTGTAGTCTTGGGTTCTATAAGAAAGCAAGCTGAGCAAGCCAGGGGAAGCAAGCCAGTGAGTAACATCTCTCCATGGCTTCTGCATGAGCTCCTGCTTCCTGACCTGCTTGAGTTCCAGTCCTGACTTCCTTTAGTGATGAACAGCAATGTGGAAGTGTAAGCTGAATAAACCCTTTCCTCCCCAACTTGCTTCTTGGTCATGATGTTTGTGCAGGAATAGGAACCCTGACTAAGACAGCCCCAGACCGGGATTTTTAATTGAAGAGACAAAGGAAGGCAACCCAAGAGCAGTACCCAACACTATTATTGTCTTTGCTTTCTCTATTTGTCTGACCGGTAACTGCCTCCCCACTATGCTCCCTTTACAGAGCTCAAACCACTTCCTCTTGCAGCTGTGTAAGTCGGAAATCGTTGTTAGCACCAATAAACTCCAGCATTTGTTTGTTTCTGCGACCGAATTTGTAGCCCAGGCTAGCCTCAAAGTTGTTATGGAACCAAAAATGAGCTTGAACTTCTAATTCTTCTACTTCTACCTCTGAAGTCCTAGGAGTATAGGCATGTGTCCAGTTTGATGCCGTCGAAGGGATCAAACCCAAGGCTTTATGTATGTTGGGCAACTGAGCTGTACACCCAGCCCCTGTCCAAATGAATCAAGAATTGATGGCTCCGGAGAGATGGCTCAGAAGTTAAGAACACTGGCTGCTTTTCTGAAGGACCTGGGTTCAATTCCCAACATCCACATAGAAGCTCACAGTTGTGGGATGGGGAATCATGGAACGGAGAGGAGCCAGTCTGAAGTGCAGTCTAGTCCTGTCCAACCCTGGAAATCTGGTCTCGAGAAAGGTAGGAATTGGAATCCTCCCTCCCCTGCCTGGGGCCCGCAGGTCCTGGTGTATGTAATTCTGATGTAGTGATAACCACTGTACCACACAGAGAATGAGTTTCAGACTCTACCTAGAAATGGTGAAATGGCCAGGCGTGGTGTCACAGGTCTATAATCCCAATGTGGGGGGGAGGCAGAAGAGCAAAATCAAGGCAAGTCTGAGGCCAGGTTGGTCTACGTATGCGACCCAGGCTATTCTGGGTTACACCGCAGAGCCTGTCTCAAGCAAACAAATAAAGGCCCATTTTATGTAACATATATTTTATAAGAATAAAACAGGACTCGGTTCTAAGAGAACTAAAACAGGACACTTTCCAAGACGCCTGTGTTTACAGCCAACGGCTTGCCTCGGAAGAGCATGTAAAATATTTTAAAAGGGGAAAAAGCCGGGTGTGGTAATGCTCACCTGCAGTCCTAGCACTCTGGAAGTGAAGCAGGAACATCATGAGTCTAGGCTACAAAAAGAAAAATAAAGGTCAGCTCCGTGTATGCGATCAACAGCAGCCCCCACCCAAACTTGGTCGTGTGGCTCAGGGGCGGGGGCGGGCTGGAAGAGTTAACTGTTGAAGACTGGGAGCCAGCAACTTTTCGCCTTAAACTCTTTTTTGTATACATTGTGTTTTGATCATGGGCATCTGGGAAGATCATTATTTTTAGTGTCCAGTTCCCAGCAGCCCCCTCGGGAGGCCAAGGTCTTGCTCCAGCGCCTTCTCAGAGCACGTCTTGGGACGTTCCTTTCCTTGTGCCTCTCAGGCTGCAGGGTGTTGTTTTACTGCTGTCCACCGCAGTAGATCCTCAGGACTGGAACCGCGATTTGGAAAAAGTCCCAATTGGTTGGAAGCCAAGAGCCCAGTAGTTGTTGGTTTTGACTAGAGATGATGCGGTTTATTTATTTGTTTTCTGCCTCATTTCACCAAGCAGCTAAAGGCTAGGGTTTGCCTGAAGGCCAATCCCTCATGTGTACTAGGGGTGGCTCACAAAGCCACAGCAATGTCCTATACATTCATTCAATGTCCTTACACACCCTGCTTCTTTGGATTGCAGATGACTAAAGTCAGCATCAAGGGTCTTTGGTGGAAAAAGGAGTTTCTTGATCCAAGTAGGGGACAAATCGTGACAAGGGCCTCGGAGTTGGACCACACCCAGGCCAACGGCCTCTCCTCCCTAGCTTTCCACGTGTAGCACGTTGACACCCGCCCCTCCCCACCAAACCAGAATTCACGAAACAAGGCCACCACAGGGGCCAGTTTAGCAAACAGCTTTATTCATAAATTCCAGAGATCTTTGGCCCTGCTCAGACGCAATTCTTGAGCCAATTCTTATTTTTTTTTTTTGGTTCTTTTTTTCGGAGCTGGGGATCGAACCCAGGGCCTTGCGCTTCCTAGGCAAGCGCTCTACCACTGAGCTAAATCCCCAACCCCTCTTGAGCCAGTTCTTACAGTCAGGAGACGCAATGGTAAGACTGGCAGGGATCGGTGCTTCGAGAAGAGGTGAAGCGTCATCCAAGAGTAGGGAAAGAGGCCAGAAAATGACAATGACAACTGAATGTGCTGCCTAGGATATGTTAAGGATCCATGCAGCCTCCAAACCCCTCTACTAGCATACAATCTAGATTGGAAGCTGAGGCCCCAGAAGAGCGAGAACATACCAGCTTGCACTGACTTGAAGCCTGGATAAGAATATCTGGAGCTCCCCCATCCATTTCATAAACGTGTCTCGGGGATAAAAATTAGCTGCTTAATGCGAAAGGCTTTGAAAAGACTGCAGTAGCAAGTCCTTCACAGTTCACTTGCTGTAGACACATCCAGTCTGGAGCCAAAGCCTAGTGTTTGGTTTCAGACGCAGGGACAAGAGACTGAGGTGCACATTTTAGACACCAAAGCAGACCTAACCTCCAGGTTCTCCCAGCATCCCTCAGTCCCTACCTCGCACACCCTGCCTCCAACCCTGAACTTTCCAGCCAGGGGCTGGGCTGCCCTTTCTGTAGAGGTTCTTCCCTGTATAATCCAGACATTTTGGTCTCTCTTCGCCTCTCTCTGAGCTAGAGCCCTTTCTCTCTTTCTCTTCCCTCTCCCCCAAGCCCTCCCCATGGCAACTCCCCTGGCCTCAATCCTTGGGGCAGTGAACTCCCCTCAGAGCAGCTCTCCAATAAACCTGACTTTCATAGAATCTAATCTGGCTTGAATTGGTTCATTTCACCAGCAGAGAAATAACCTATCACCCAGACTCCGGATCCCTCCCTGTGCTATGCTACAAAAATGGCATCTACACAGCCTCTGCTCGTGGTCTGTTAGAGAACAGGGGAGTCACGGGCGCAGTGCTCTCAGCAGGGATCAGTACATATAAGGCCTTGTTGTTATTGTTGTTGCAAGCTTCATTGTCTCCCTGGCCTGTTCAAAGGCTCGCTCACTGCACAGTCATGCAAAGATGCTCGGCCCAACTCTATGACTAAGGCCCCTGAGCATTAGGGAGGTAAAGGACCTGCTTCTTAGCACCTCTTTCTTTCTGACCAGCCCTGGGTACCGACAACGGCTCCTAATCCAGTGCTCCGTTTCTAGGGTTGAGCTATGGATTCCTAATCTAGTACTCCATTCCCAGGCTTTGTGTTCTAGAAGGGTCAGGCCTAAGGGAAGAGACACAGCAATGTGCACAGAGAAATGTAGATGCCCTTAGGGGTCAGTGAGTGCCTGGTGCTTGGGGAGTCAGAATGGGAAAGGAAGGCAAACACACTCCAGGGGTTCATTCTGTCGGGGTCCTAGAGTGATGGGAGCTCCAGCCTTCCTTGACACCTCTGTCTCTTCAGGTGCCTGGCTCCCAGTCCCCAGAACGCCTCTCCTGCACTTCGCTCGGTGCTGCTTTCCGTCTCCTCTATAAATACCTACTCTGGTATTTCGCCTTGGCAGCTGTTGGCTGCCAGGGAGATGGCTGGCTTGACGTGCACCTCCTGACAAAACACAAACCCCGTGGTGTGAGTGGGTGTGGGCGGTGTGAGTAGGGGGGATGAATCAGAGAGGGGGTGAGGGAGACAGGGGCGCAGGAGTCAGGCAAAGGCGATGCGGGGTGTGACTACACGCAGTTGGAAACAGCCATCAGACTCTCTCTGGAAACTCTCTTGCTGGCTATAAACTTGAGGGATGCAGAAGGCCTGCACTCCTCCCGAGGGAAACTGAGGCTCAGGGTTAAAACCCAGGTGTCAGTGGTATGCATAAGCCATCAGGCACTGGTCAGGGTTACTCTCTCTGACTACCATGGGCCTATCCTACAGGCCCACCTAGAGACTCCTTTGATGGGCTAGTAGACTCCTGTCTGGGCTTTGCCCACAGTCCTTGGGAACTTCAGCATTTTCTAGGCAATTTTATTTGCAACTTTATTTATCGGGGGTCTTTGTTCGGTCCAATAACCTAAAATCTCTCCTCGGTGAAAATAGGCAGCCTCAAACAAATGAAATTCTCTAGCCTGCTTTCCCCAGGATAAGACAGGCATCCAAATGGAAAAAGGGGCCGGCCAAGGGTCTCCTGTCAGCTCCCTGCCCTGTGAAACCCAGCAGGCCTGCCTGTCTTCTGTCCTCTTGGGGCTGTCCAGGGGCGCAGGCCTCTTGCGGGGGAGCTGGCCTCCCCGCCCCCTCGCCTGCGGCCGCCCTTTTCCTGGCAGGACAGAGGGATCCTGCAGCTGTCAGGGGAGGGGCGGCGAGGGGTGATGTCAGGAGGGCTACAAATAGTGCCGACAGCTAAGGGGCTCCGTCTCCCCTCTTCATATCCACTCTCCAGCCGGCTGCCCGCCTGCTGTCTCCTCTTTGCGTCCGCTCAGCCTCGTCCACGCCGCCACCATGAGCCAGGCCTACTCGTCCAGCCAGCGCGTGTCCTCCTACCGCCGCACCTTCGGCGGCGCCCCGGGCTTCTCGCTCGGTTCCCCGCTGAGCTCTCCGGTGTTCCCACGAGCAGGCTTCGGTTCCAAGGGCTCCTCGAGCTCAGTGACATCCCGCGTGTACCAGGTGTCGCGCACGTCGGGCGGGGCCGGAGGCTTGGGGTCGCTGCGGGCTAGCCGGCTGGGGACCACCCGAGCACCATCCTATGGCGCGGGAGAGCTGCTGGACTTCTCGCTGGCCGACGCGGTGAACCAGGAGTTCCTGGCCACGCGCACCAACGAGAAGGTGGAGCTGCAAGAGCTCAATGACCGCTTCGCCAACTACATCGAGAAGGTGCGCTTCTTGGAACAGCAGAACGCCGCGCTCGCCGCCGAGGTCAACCGGCTCAAGGGCCGAGAGCCAACTCGGGTCGCCGAGCTCTACGAGGAGGAGATGCGAGAGCTGCGGCGCCAAGTGGAGGTCCTCACCAACCAGCGCGCCCGCGTCGACGTGGAGCGTGACAACCTGATAGACGACCTGCAGAGGCTCAAGGCCAAGTGAGAGCCCAGCGCCTCCCAGATTTTTCCCCCTCATCTCCATCCCCCTCCGGACTCCCCCTCCCGGAGCCTGAGAACCTCCTCAGCCCATGTTTGGAAAAGGTCATTAGTTAAGAGGAGATGGACTCCGGATCTTTCCGTTGCTCCTTCTATGTAACACTGGAGTAGGGAGGTAGACAGAGAGAAGAAATGGGGGATCTTGCCTAGTGCACAGTGAGCAGCTGCCTTTGAAAGGATACTAAGTTGCTGGAGTGACAGTGTGGTCATGACTATAGCTAAGCAAAGGGTCAGAGGCTGATGGGGGGAGGGGCCCTCCTGGAAGGATGGATGGGCTGGGAAGAGCAGGAGGGAAGCCAGGCAGTAGCTTTCAGCTTAGCTGTGATGAGGCCCGAGGGAAGGTTGGGATGGGGAGCTTGACCCCTTGACCCCTAGGCCTAGCTGAGGCAGTGTTACTGTACTAGGTGAATGGACAGGCTTGAGTAAAGGGGACAGTGAATAAGGGCTATGGCCCAGTCCACCATGATCTAGTGAAAAAGGCTGAGTAATCCGGACATGGGGGCACACCCCCATAATTCCAGCACTTGGGAGGATGATACAGGAGAATTGCCATGAGTTCTAGGCAAGTCTGGGATACAGAGAAAGTACAAGGCCAACCGGGCCTACTGGCAAGATTTGTTTTAAAAGACGGAAAAGATTCCGTAGTGACGACGGTCTTGTTTCTGTTTACCCAACTGAGCAGAGTCACCTTCTTGCCACCGAAGTCACAAACATTTATTTAGCTCCTACATGGGTCAGGCTAGGCCTGGGAACACAGAGGTGGATAAAATAAAACAGAGTTCCTAACCCCGGGGGAGGTCAGTCAATCTTGGACACGAGACTTCAAGGGTGTGGCTCCAGGGCTGAGACTGAGCCACTTCCTGCTCCTCCCCCCCGTGGGCGGGGCCTCTGTTACTTTTTTTTTTTCTGGGCCTCTTGTTCCTACCCAACCACCAAGACTTGTCCCTGTGTCCTGAGCTGGCTCCCTGATAGGTCCCCAGCCACTAGCTTTCTACAGCTGGCTCTGTCCCTCACTGTCTGTCTGTCTGTCTGTCTGTTTGTCCTGGCTAGGCTACAGGAGGAAATCCAACTGAGAGAAGAAGCAGAGAACAACTTGGCTGCCTTCCGAGCGGTGAGCCTTCTTTGGTCCCTAGCGGTCATCTCTCCTCTGTCTCTCTGGTCCCCACTTAAGCTGTTCCTGACCCTGACATTGTCATTTCCTCCATCCAGGATGTGGATGCAGCCACTCTGGCTCGAATTGACCTAGAGCGCAGAATTGAGTCACTCAACGAGGAGATTGCATTCCTTAAGAAAGTGCACGAAGAGGTACCAGGGCCCTTGGGTGATGGTGAAAGCATCTAGAAGCCGGGAGGTGGGGAAACTAACTCTGAAGTGGGGCGCGCGCGGGTGTGTGTGTGTGTGTGTGTGTGTGTGTCCGTCTGTGTGTGTGTGTGTCCGTCTGTGTGTGTGTGTGTGTGTGAGTGAGTGAGTGTGTGTGTGTGTGTGTGTGTGTGTGTGTGAAGGTGCTTTGGGAGGGTCCAGAAGGGGACTGAAGCCCGGCTGTGCCCTGCAGGAGATCCGTGAGCTCCAGGCCCAGCTTCAGGAACAGCAGGTCCAGGTAGAGATGGACATGTCCAAGCCAGACCTCACAGCCGCCCTCAGGGACATCCGCGCTCAGTATGAAACCATTGCGGCTAAGAACATCTCTGAGGCTGAAGAATGGTACAAGTCCAAGGTGGGTGATCTAGCCGTGGAACTCTGGCTCCTCTATCTCCATGTGAAATGCTTCCTGTACTTGCAGCCCTGGAGTAGGGTGAACCTGGTGTCTCCATACTCCCTTGCCTACACTGCCTCTTGCTCCCCTCTGTCTCAGAGACCCTTTATCTGCCCTCAGGTTTCAGACTTGACTCAGGCAGCCAATAAGAACAACGATGCGCTGCGCCAAGCCAAGCAGGAGATGATGGAATACCGACACCAGATCCAGTCCTACACCTGCGAGATTGATGCCCTCAAGGGCACCGTGAGTCCCTCCCCCTCCCCCATAACCTCAGCTTCTTTCTGCCTGCAGCTTAGCTCAAACCCTCACCCTGTGACACTTTGAACTCATTACAGACCCTCTGGGGTCCTCCAGTTCCTCAATGCACAGAGGTAAAACCAGATGAGTGGATTCCTAGTTGGGTATTCTCTAAGGAATCAGATGAGTCCTGGGGGCATCTCCTTGTAAGGTTGGGTGGATGCTCCTTTTTAGGTGATTTATTCTGAATGCCCATGTAAGAATTTACTAGAGCTCAGGGTCCCACAGCTAAGAGCAAAGCCTTTGAGGGTTCTTCTACCTGACCATGACCACGTGGAGGTGCCTCCAACCTCCAACACTGGGTCTCATTTCCATCCGGGTTCTCTAAGGCCCTCCCTCCTAGACATGCTCTGAGCCTACCCTTGACTCGGACTCCCTCATCCCTTGCAGAATGACTCCTTGATGAGGCAGATGAGGGAGCTGGAGGATCGCTTCGCCAGCGAGGCCAGTGGCTATCAGGACAACATCGCGCGCCTGGAGGAGGAGATCCGACACCTAAAGGATGAGATGGCCCGCCATCTGCGGGAGTACCAGGATCTGCTCAACGTGAAGATGGCCTTGGATGTGGAGATTGCCACCTACCGGAAGCTGCTGGAGGGCGAGGAGAGCAGGTGAGAGCTTAGGTATAGGGTTGGTGCGGGGAGCCCAAACCACCCCAGATCTCAACAAGACCCGGAAACAGTTTTATACAAGAGGCCACCGTTCTGCCCGTTGCAGAAAATGAACGAGGGCCACCTGGGTAAAGCACGATGTAATTAACAGCTTTTTATTTTAAAAAAGAGAAGTGTAAGTATTCCCTTATCCACCTTTAGAATTAAGAACCCACGGCATAAAATCATATTTGGCAATCGGTAATAAAATATTACTGCCAGTCAGGGGAGCCATGAAAGCAGAGTGGAAAATGATGAGGATGGAGGGGGCGGGGCTAGAGCCAGAGAGCGGAGAAGCAGGAAGCCTTGTACATGGTTTAGAGAGGAGGCTGAGGTGAATACACACACAAACACACACAGTCACTTACGCTCAAAGGAGAAGGCACAGATGACGTGCTCAAGCAATCCACCCAAACTCCATATACGAGGACCAACAGGAGTGTGACCCGGCAGTGGTAGCAAACACCTTTAATCCCAGCACTCGGGAGGTAGAGGCAGGTGAATCTTTTAAGTTCAAGGCCAGCCTGGTGTACAGAGTGAGTTCCAGGACAGCCAGGGCTATGGAGACACACACACACACACACACACATATACATATACATATACCCACACATACACACATGTAAATACACACATACACATACATACACAACACACCCAAGCACACAACAATTCACACACACGCGCACAGAGACACACATCAGACACACACATACACCCCACACACACACACACACACACCACACACACTCTTCCCCCCCCCACACCACACACACACACACATATACATACCCACACACATACATACATATACATACACATTCGCGCACCCACACACACACACTCATACACTCACACACACACATACACACATACACATACTCACACACACAGGAATCTTCTGGGAGACAGAACTATTATGAATCTGGATTGTACTGGCAGTTACATGGAATATACTTCTCAAAACTCACTAGATGTACTCTAACATTTCTGTTGTATGTAAGTTTAATGTCAAATTAAGACAGATCAATTATGCCATCAAATGGTACCCATCAATACTCATAAAAGGCATGGCAGCAGGTCTAAGTATAGACTTATAAGGAGAATTCATGGTTTTTATTAGTTTCTTTTGAGAAGGATCTACTGTAGCTCAGGTTGGCCCCGCACGTGCTATGTAGCTCAAGGATGACCTTGAACACCCGTCCTGTTGTCCCCATTTCCTAAATGATGGGACCTGAACAGGCTATGCCACCATGCCTGGTTCAAGTGGTGCTGGGGACTGAACCACAGCTTCATGTGTGCAGAACAAACTGTCTACCAACTACACTCCGTTCCCAACCCCTGCATTTTGTAGAACGTACACCTAACACAACATGAATGACCTTTTAAGGTCAGATCCCCTCTTCTATACTAGGCCTGAATGGCCCATTCCCAGATGTGGCCTGCCTGGGAGGTGGGCACAAAGTGAATTTCGCAGCTACTGTTCATGTCTCCCCTATTGCCAGGAACGAGGAAGATCTGGGAGCTTGGAGGGTGCAGTGGGGTTAGTTGTGCCTGAGGTCAGGATTAGAATGGGTGAACTTTCTAGAAGGGACAGTTTCTGGGACAGCTAGAGTTGGTTCTTGATCTGTGCATTGTGAGAGGTAAGAGTAAAGGCTCAGTGGGGCTGGGAATTTTGGGGGAGAACCAGCTAAAAGAGTGACAAGGAGGATTTCAGGGGGGAGATTTGAGTGTTCTTAACCCTCTGGGGACATGGTCTCTCCCTCTTCAGGATCAACCTTCCGATCCAGACCTTCTCTGCTCTCAACTTCCGAGGTGAGTGTGTGCCGGGCGGTGGAGGTCGGCTGCAAGGATTCAGTTAGGGTAGCCCCAGCCTATTAGGAGAGAGGGATGGGGCCCTGGTGCAGGCCGGGCGGGCGTGAAAGGAAAAGAGGACTGTAGATCAAGCATGGAGGTGGTGGTGGGGTGGCGATGACGCTGGTGCTGTTTGTGTTCTATTGTGCTGACTACATCCCCCCAGCCTTCTGGATTATTGGTTCTCAAGAATCAGATATATCCCGAATCCCAAACTCTGGAAGCTGCAGGGGTGTTCCCTGTCTGCACAGGGAGGTACCCCTTGCTCATGAACTGTCTGGAACGCTGCCAGAGCGCACTTGGTGCACATTCTCTGGCTGTTTGTTGAGTGCCCTATTTGTGGGAGCAAGATGTTGGATGCACATTTAAAAAAAAAAAAAAAAAGAAGCCAAATTTTAGCGAAGCCAAAACAATGATGCGAACGAGCTTTGAGGGCACTCTGCCATCTTGACATTAGTAATATGCAGATCAAGTGGCTTCCCAACCCCAGAGAGCAGGAAAGCATTCACTAATGATACATTAGGAAAGCGAGTCGGAGATCTTGGCAGCTTCTCCTTTCCTAGATCAAACCTTTTATATCTTCGATGTTCATTTCCATCAGGAAAAATACACGCTGTGCTCCATCGAGTCAAACGTTCATTACAGGCTAGTTGCTTGCTAAGGGACTCATGAACGCCAAACTCCTGACACCACGGAACTAAATGTGACCCCCACTATGAAACTCAGATTTCTTTTTCTTTTTTCACTTATTTGTTTATTCAGATACCAAGTATGTGTTCTGCATATAAAATCACTTTTGCTGCACATCAGCAGCTCAGAGCCACACTATGGGAAGTGTCATGGCTGCTGTGTCCCAGAGAGGAGACTGAGGCACAGTAGGGCCCGTGCATCAGTGATTAGCTCCTGCTTCATTCAGACATTAAACAACTCATTCTGGAGCCTCTAAGTTTCTCCAGCAGATCTATAGGCCCAGGCTTTGGGGTTGTCTTAGAGGACAGTCCACGGACATATCACTCAGGACTCTTCTGAAAATCCAGAGGTGGAGAGAGAGCAAGGTGGGATAGGAAACATGAATCCGATCCTGGGCCTTGGGTCCCTTGCTGTCCTGTACCAGCCCACAGCACAATCTTTTGGCTCTTGAAGTCATTCCTCTAGCAAGACTAGCCCCTGGCTCTATAGAATCATCTGTCCGGTGCCGGGTTCGAGGATGAGGTCAGACGGTTGTCATGAGGAAGGGGAGAATCAGCTACTACTTGGAGCAATGCAGCCTGGGGTGGATCTCCAGTCACTGTGCAGCTTAGGTATGAACCTGGTCAGGCTGAGCATGTGGTGGGTCTATTGCAGAAACCAGCCCCGAGCAAAGGGGTTCCGAAGTCCACACCAAAAAGACAGTGATGATCAAGACCATTGAGACCCGGGATGGAGAGGTGAGTGGTGTTGGACTCCTCGTCCTTAGGAGTAATGGGAGTGTCTGACAGCTGGGTGGCTCCCAACCCTGGATGGGGGTGAGTGGGCCTTGCTGCCTTGGGGTGGAGTAATTGGGGGTGAGGCTCTTCTTAGCCAGCAGTGGATAGATTGGCCTTCTCCTCCTGCTCAGGTCGTCAGCGAGGCCACACAGCAACAACACGAAGTGCTGTAAGCCAGGAATTCGGTGTCCTGGCCCCGTCCTCACTGCCTCCTGAAGCCAGCCTCTTCCACTCTTGGATGTCACACCCAGTCGCTTTTCTCCTCTCACAGCCTCTGAACCCTCCTCACAATCACCTCTTTGTGGTCTTCATGCTGCCCAGCCTCAGGAAACCCCTCAGCCACCTCTGCAGACCCTCCCATGAGCCCTGGCTATTGGCAACTGTCAAGCCTGGCTCTTAAGAGAGAACCTAGCTCAAGGCCTGACCCTTTTCCCTGCCATCTTTGTGACCTCTGGCTTAGAAGAGGGTACCAGAGAGGGCGCTGGGACCTGCAGAGTCAGGACAGAGCTATGTGGATATCCCCACATTCGACCCCCAGCCTGGGTCAGAGACAGAATGAAGCCTCAGCGAGCTGAGATGGAGAAAGGGGGGCCTGAAAAATGTCCTCGTGGCCCCTCTCTTTCCCATCCCAACCCAGGATAGGCTTGGAAAGCAGGGGCTGTAAGAGAGAACTGGAAGGTGCTGGATGTGGGAGCAGGAGATACAGAAGGAGAGAGGATGGGTGAGAAGTTGGAGAGGAAAGAAGAGAGAGGCAGAGAGTGGGCTCAGGTTGGTGGGAGGATGCCACCTCCCCTGCCTGCCCCTCCCACCGCAGGGGCCCTGGACAGAAACAATAAAGAGATAAGCACAAACCTTCATGGCCCCACTGTCCTGACTGTATCTTGGGGGGCCCTGGACCCTGTCATGACTCCATTACCCTGGGATAGACCATGTCACCCTCTTGCTCAGCTAGATTGAGGGGTGAGTCTCTGGGCGCTGCAGTCTGGGGAGCATGGGGTGTTGGAGAAGGGGCTCCTGTTAAAAAGCCACAGAGCCTCCTGTCCAGTCTATCCCCTTAGGTTTCCTATCCCCTTAATGTCATCGGGGCATTGAGTGAAGGCAGGGATGGGCACAGTTCTCCTCTACAGACTGGCTGTGAAGGAAGTTCCCTCAGCCCATCCCCCCAAGATACCAGTCACTTTCCATTTCCTTTTTTTTTTTTTTTTTTTTGATGAAATGTCTTCATGTAACCCAGGCTGGTCCCAAATCCCCTCTGTATCCAACCATTCAGCTTTAAACTCTTGATCCTTGTGTTTCAGTCTGAATACCTTTTAACCCTTTCTTTCATGCACAGAAGCCAATCCAGACAAAATTAACATTGTTCACGAAAGTGCAAAGACAAACTTTTTACTTGGATAAAGAAAGCTTCCAGGTTTCCGGAGCTGGGGACCAAACCCAGAGCCTTGCACTTGCTAGGCAAGCGCTCTACCACTGAGCTAAATCCCCAACCCCCGCTCCAAGACTCTTAAGTGAATGTCAAGCCACCCTTCATCCATATGCAGTTCCAATGGAATTCAGTCTCAAATAAAACACCAAAGGGAGCCAGGGCGGGTGTGCTGCTTGTAATCCTAACACAGGCACTCGAGAGGTTGGGCCCTGAAGACTTCAGGTCCGAAGCCAGCCTCTGCTTCCTAATGAGGACTGTGTAAAAAGCACACAGGCTTTGAGAGGGGAGTATAGGAATTACTAAAGAAAAGAGAAATCAGTTGAATAAAACATGTATATGTATTATGAGACCATGATAACGTAGATCAATGGTTCTAAATCTTCCTAACGCTGCGACCCTTTAATACAGTTCCTCACATTGTGGAGACCACCCCACCCCTGCCACCACCATAAACTTATTCTTGCTGCTACTTCATAACTGTAATTTTGCTACTGTTATGAATCATAATGTCAATATCTGATATTTGACGCCCACGGATTGAGAACTGCTGACTTAGAAAGTTTGGTTAATAGAAAGGAACTGCCTAAGACGTTAATGGAATAAAACAGGCTTCACATATGTATGGGATGCTGGAGTACCCTTAAGGAGGCATTTCAGTCTATGGGGGAGACGTAATCGACAGAGAGTTTGGAAACAATTGAGCAGCCTAAAGGTCTGGGGTGGCACATGAAATGTATTTCTCTTCCCACTTCTTCCTAAGATATGTTTCAGGTCAGAGAAAGATTTAAGGAACACGCTAAGCCTTTGGACTTGAGGCTCCATGTTGCTCCCCACCCCCTATCTAAGTGACTGAAGGGGTGTGGATGAATATAAAAATCAAAATGATGATGAATTCATACAGGTGCAGGCGAATGAACTAATGAGGCTTTAAGTCTCTGTTGGTCATTCTACAATAGCTTTCCAAAACCATTCGAAGTCCTTTTGGGCAGTGATGTTTTCCCCCTCCTGTTGGATGCTCTCTGTTTTTACCAGCCCCCACTTTTTTGAAGCAGGTCCATTAAGAGGATCCACCCAAGCCCCCACCCCTGCCCCCTGTGACAGATAGGAAAATGACCCCTGTCATTTCCATCTTCCATATGCTCTAACAGAGTCAGCACTATAGACAAACTCTCGCAGAACGTGGACTCGAATGACGGTCAGTGTCTTTATGCAGGACTAGAACGGGAAGCATTAGCAAGGTCTAGCCTATCTTTGAAACACAAATATATGTGCTGACTGCTCTGGGGAACCCCTGGGCTGAGGGCGTGGCTTTGGTGGATAAGGCTACCATGGCAGGAGTCTGTAAGAAGTTTCTAGAGTCCTGCTGTTTCTCCTTCACCCTGAGTGAGTTATGTATACTCATCTTCTATACACAGGGCAGAGGGACTCATAAGTCAGGGGAAGGGAGTTAGCCTCACTGTCCTAAAATAACAGGTCAGACTGTCCTTGGGGTTAGGGGAGCTAGGGGTCCCAGATTCAATCAGGGAATCCCCTTCCCAGCCTCATCCCAGTCCACCGTTTGTGGCAGCTCTCTGGAGGCCCCTCCATTAGGGAATGCTCAGAAGGAAAGCCTTCATTCACCTGTCACCTGTGACTACACCTGCCCCTCCTCAGGCAGGAGGCCAATGCTGCCCTCCACACCCAAAGGGAACATTCCGAGTACAGCTTCTCTGAGCCTGCCCCCATGAGCTAGCAGTGACCCAGAGAATGGACAAAGCAAATCTTAGAAGGTTCACGGCCCACCTGATCCTGTATCTCTAGAGTCAGCTCTTCAGTGAGCTTCAGCTCCCCAACTGCTTCCACGGCAAAATCTCTCCCCACTCCTTGAGATGCTGTGGGGTTTTCTACAAGACTGTGCATCAAGAAGGGAACAGATCTTTGTAGGCTTCCTACAGTCCAAAGGCCAGACTCAGGCTACCTGAGTTCTCTCTGAGGAGGGGAGCAGGAAGGACTGTTAGAGGCATCTCGATCCCACTGGGCACCCTTCTATCCCATCTGTCCACTCTGGCTGAACTCCAGCCCCGGCCTCTGAGGTCACTCCTCCCCCTCCTTCCTCTCCACACAGCTCACTAGGGCACATATGCCCATGAGTCAGTGACCTTTGATTCAATGAGGAAAAATGTCAGCTGCCCAAGGACAGTTTTTATCTGTTTACTCACCACTATATTCCCCGTAACCCCAAAGAGTGCTTGGTACCCAGTAGATACTCGTTAAATATTTAAACACTTCTTTAATGAATACCCACTGGGCATGTTTATTTACTTTTCTCTACATTAAATGTTCACTAGGAAGAGCTGGTAGCACCCACTTCCTCACCAACTCAGTGGACATTTACTGAGTTTCCCCTTCACCTTTTGTGCACATGAGGCTTAGGGCTTGAAAGGTGGCTCGGCACAGAGAACACTGGCTGCTCAGGGAGAGGACTCAGGCTCCATTCCCAGCAGCCACATGGAAGCTCACGACCACCTATAATTCTAGTCTCAGGGGATCCAACGCCTTCTTCGAGCCTCTGTGGGTACTGCATGCACGTGGTACACAGAGGTACATTTCTCATATACATAAACAAAAATAAAATTAGAATAAATAAAACCTCAAAAAACTTTTTTTTTTAAAGTCTCAGAGGAGCCAGGCACAACGGTCCCTAGCACTTGGGAGAGGGAAGATGAATTTAAGACCTGAATGTCCCACACAGCAGCTTCCGGGCTGGTCAGCTTCTCAAAGCAAGCAAGCAAGCAAGCAAAACAGCTTAGGTAAAATGTTCCTTGGTCCAGAGAGGTGGCATGATCTGCCAAGGTCACACAGCCATCTGTAGCAAAGGAAGACAGGGCCTCTGGGGCCCAGACCTCTTTCCATGACACCACGGACTTGTGATCAGAAGGCAGGGTAACCTGGCAGCACATACCCAGCCTGGCGCCAGAATACAGGGCACCGTGAGGCCCGAGCTGAGAGACAAACACCTTCCAGCCAACTGTCTTGAGCAACAGCCCTGGCAGCAGCCTGACCTTTCCAGTTGTCAGCCGGTCCAGCCTGGTCCAGGAGAGGGCGCCAGGCACCAGCAGGGGCCTGAGCCTTCTCAGGCCCATAGACCCTTGGGAGCAAGTCAAGATAAACCTCTGAATGGACATAGTAGGCAGCATACGAGCCGTGTTCCAGGCCCTGTGCCAGGGCCTTTTAAATAGTTAATATTCATTTTAATATTTAATATAATTTAATACCATCACAACATAGGTCAGACCGTGTAATTCTTCTCCTCAAAATCCAGAGAAGCCTTCCCATTTCGCTGAGAATAAAAGCACCATGACCCGCAAGATGCTGGGCCATCTGGCCTTTTCAAGCTATATGATCCATTTTATCCTGATGGAGGCTTGTTCACCCCCTCCAGCCTTGCTAGCTCTGCCTCTTCCCGGGATCTGCCAGGTACATCCCACGTGGGCTGAAATAGTCCTACACAGCCCTATTCTCTCCTTCCTCATCCTTTTAAGACTGTCTCTGGAGCTGCTGTGGAGGTGACTCCAGTTACCCTAAATTGTTTTTATTTTGTTTGTTTAATTTATTTTTGAGACAGGCCTTCACTGTATAGCCAAGACTGATCTCGAACTCCCCATCTTCCTGCCTCAGGCACTGGGGTTACTGGCATGTGCCGTCACATTGATCCAAACACCCTATCGTAGAGCATACCCCCACATTTGTAAAACCCCCCCCAGGCGCTCGCTGAGGTATTTCTCTCTGTCTCAGTCTCTACTCTTCCTTGGTTGCTCTGTCAAATGTCTGTCTTCTCCAGTAAGTATAAGCAGTCCCAGGGACGGACATATTTATGTTTGTTTTGCTCGTGGCTCTGTCCCTGGTGCCAGCCTCATAGGAGAAAACTCAAGAATGTTTGCTGAAGGAACAAATGTACCCGAGTGTGGCGACCCCCGTGCATAGATGAGGAAACCAAGGTTCAGAGATGCTAAGTAATTTGTTCCACTGCATTCCCTGTAATGGTGAGGTACAGTGTTGGTTAAATGGCTTAGAATGATGAGCTGTATATATGTGTGTATGTGTGTGCGTGCATGCATGTATGTGCGCATGCACGTGCGTGCGTGCGTGCGTGCGTGCGTGCGTGCGTGCGTGCGTGCGTGCGTGCGTGCGTGCGTGCGTGCGTGCGTGCGTGTGTGTGTGTGTGTGTAGGGGAGGTGTGCATGTGTAGAGTCCAGAAGTCCACCGGGAGTCTCCTCTCTACTGCTCTTCAGCTTAGATTTTAAGACAGGATCTCTCACTGAATCTGGAACATTCTACTTCAGGTAGGCTGGCCAGTGAGCCTCTAGGATTGACCGGTCTCTGCCCCTTAACACTGAGGTTAGAGATAAGTGTCACCCACCAGGATTTTTACATGGCTGCTGGGGACCCAAACACTGGCCCTCTTTGTTTGCACAATAAGCCCCTTACCACTGAGCCACCCTCCTCAGTCTGACTGTGAGCGTAAAAACAAAACAAAACAGTAGCTCTTCCTTTGTTCTTCCTGTTCTGTGTCCTGTGCCTTCTCCCACTTTTTTTTTAAAAAAACCTTTTTAGAATTCAACTTACATTGTAGAATTCAATTCCTCATTGGAGGTTGCCAGGGACTGGTAGACAAGGTGTGGTTGACTACAAAGAGATGCACACGTGAATATTTAGGGTGCAAGAACTGCTTTGTATGTTCCTGGGCTAGAAAATACACAATTTCATGCATTTGTCA